>NC_052472.1:2244140-2451177 GCF_009730915.1 Dioscorea cayenensis subsp. rotundata | reverse complement strand
TTTTAAATTGTAGCTATGTAATAAAACTCGCACCATATTATTTTAATTAATTATAAAATATATTTTCGTGTTTAATGTTGGAAAGACTTGAAGTTAATAATTTCTTATTTAATGACAACATGGTGAGTATAACGACAACAAAACTTAAAATTCGAAACTAAATTTAAGGGCATAAGTCCATTTTGATTGTAATGAATAGATAAGTAGACGGCAATTTTGATCTAAAGAAAAAGAACTATAAGAGTTTTAATTTATCTCTCGCTTAACAATATAAATCAATAACTTAATTCGACTGGTAAAACAATTAAATGTAAGTTTTTCATTTTTTTTTTTAAATTATTTTGACTAGTCTCATATTTTTTTAAATTATTAGAAATTCTTTTAATTTTTTTAAGATTAAAATTTTAAAAAAATCACTTTGTGATTTATGTTTATTTATATATTTTTAAAATTAGTACATAAAAGAGTTAAAGATCTAGTGGTTAGTGCGCTAGGTTTTTCGTTTTCTTAAATTTAAAATTTTATTTATTAACAATATAGGTTACAATTTAATAATAAAATATATTTAAAAAAATTAAAAACCCGCAAAGTCAGACGGGCTTAACTCGGACCCGATGGGTTTTGAAATCCTCCAGGCCGGGCCCAGTTCATCCAAAACATAAACTGGACCTGATGGGTTTGCTGGGTCAACCCAGTCTACCGGGTTTACTTTGTAGCACAAGCTTGGTCTGGGTCAGCATTTGATGAACCAGACTCATTGGGCCCTCTACACCGGCTTAGTTTGAATGAATTTGACATTAATTAGTGACATTATGGTTAAAATGAGTTAAGAGTCACTTGAACTTCTTCTTGGCTCCTAGGTTTAGTGTTTATGTTTTATGTCTTCAAAATGACATATATCTCATATGAATGCATGCTTGTATAACCATGTATGGTGTATGTAATTGGTATATTATTGAAAGATATTATTTTTTTGGTTTTTGTAAAGTGTTTTATGATGAGTAGTCGTTACTAGCATAACCAATAATATGTTTTTGGATGACCCAATTATTTGCCCAGGTTGTGTGCACCATATGTCTTTAATTATTGACATTATGGATTTAAATGAAGGTAATTAACCTCACTGGAACTTTGCTTGTCTTCAGCTTATGGTTCATGTCTACATAATCACTTTCGTTGATGTACATTGATGTCTTCATGAGAGATATACTTTCCATATAAAGCATGGTCCATATACGTCGATCACTATTTTATTGTTGTCTATGCTGATGTATTGGGATAAAGTACGCAGTGACGAGTTAGCTGACTGTCAATTGCTTAGCATGAATGTATTTTATGATTGGTTTGAGGAGATATAAAGGAGTGATAATTTTGTTTTATTTTTCTATGCAAGACTTTTCTCAATTTTCTAGTTGTGTTACTGTATGACAATAATAATTTTAAAATTAGAAGATACTATATATATGAGAGTTACATTGGGGGCGACTCAAAGCTGGTCATTCAATAGCTTAAGCTCCTACTAAAAGGGTACTGGTTTAAAATTAATTACTACCAAACCTGACCTCATAACTTGAAATATAAATACATTATATATACTTATATTTATAATTTAAAATACTATTATATTCAGTATCATTATTTTATATCATCGGTACATCTGCTATTTTAAGAAAAAGGAGATTCTACTCAGGATTTAAATTCTTGAAGAGAAATCGATTCAATTTTAATTTCAGAAAAGACAATTTAGAACTCTACATGTATGCCTTTGTTTATATTAGCTACCAAATCTCAACATGATAATTTCGTCCATTATATCAACTATTTTTATTCGTGTTTGGTACTTTACTAATGTCCAAAGGATTATGTGCAGATATTGTTGTCACTGTATCAATACATAGTCTATGTTGATTTTTAAATGATACAACAATTTAAAAATTACTTTAAATTAATCAACCAAATCTCTACTCACTCTATAAAGTTTTCAAGTATATCATAAAATATATTTTTCCTCACAATAATTGGGTGAATCATGAACATCAAAAATTGCTTACATACCTTTGCAAATTTGGATGTTTGCTCAATCACAATCAAGAATATATATATTTTTTACAATAATATATAGTCTTTATTATTGTGCAATATAGAAAACTTAGCATTTATTTGGTTGTTAATTATAGATTTAATACCTAATTATCACTCATTACGATATGGAAAATCGCCGTTTTGGTTCGTGGTGACAGCGTATTCCGCGTCGAGATGCAGCTAGTAAATTGGGAATGTTATATGGTTAGAATATTGTGGTAATTTAATATAACCAGTGTTTTGGTTGGAGCTTCTTTATTCACCAGGAATAATTACATTTACAAGTGTTTGGTTGTCATCAGTGATCTATTTGTTAAAATATATAAAGTTATAAGATTACATGGCAATCAAAGAATGGAGCACGCATTGGTGGTAATGGGATTCTGCTTTTCTTGGTAATATTTATAAGTTGGTAATGTGATATTACCATGCAGAATTATCATGACAGTGTCTACGAAGAGCGTGGTAATATTTTCGGATTAGCATAGCAGCGTGGTAATCTTTCTCGATCTGCTGACCGAAGCAGTACTGAAATAATGTAATTTGATAATGGCATTGCTTATATGTTTTGAACTGTATGTTTAACTGAACTTACCACAAATAGAATGCAAGAAAATGCCTCCACAGTAATTTTGTGAATATATTGTGTTTCCTCAAAATTTTATATTGAAAACTTCTTTTTCTTTTTATATGTCCATACTTGTGGATATTTATTAAATTAATTGAATCATATATGAATAACTATATTTTTGTGGGTGTTTTCTTGACATTATAATTTTTTTAATATTATTTTATTATTTCAAATCTAATTTACAAAACAACTTCTCAAAAATATAAACAAGTATACCAATGATGATTGATTCAGGTGCTAGATGCTAAGAGCTTCTTAAATTAGTGATTCAAGTTAAAATCTTTATAAATGTAGAAAATCCCTGTTAGAAAAATTTGCCCCATAACGAGCTTTTAGTGACTACAACCCAGCCCAAATTTACTTAGCAACTATAGGTTCTAAAATACCAATAGTCAAAGAACATGGAAAAAAAATAATCAGATATATCAATAATATAATTTTAGTCATTTCCTCTATCCCCATCTTTCTATTTCATGGGTTTTCAAAGAATTATAACATCATCTTCATCAAGTAATGATAAATAATAACAATCAATAAAATCACTAGAAAAACTTAGAAAGAAACAACAATACAAACAAAAGTATTGAAGTTAAAAAGATTGAGCCAATGAAGGGAAGGACCACAATGATCTCTTGCAAATATGAAATACATAAAAAAGAATAAGAGAAAGTAGGCTGGCTACCTTCCCCCATATGATTTGTTTGGTCCATCCCATGTGCACCACCTAACTAAGTTTAAAGTATTCATTCTAGTGATTGATTGATTGACTGATTGATTTGCAAATTAGTCTCAATACATACATACACGCCCCACCCATGTTCATTC
Source organism: Dioscorea cayenensis subsp. rotundata (assembly GCF_009730915.1). Taxonomy (NCBI): domain Eukaryota; kingdom Viridiplantae; phylum Streptophyta; class Magnoliopsida; order Dioscoreales; family Dioscoreaceae; genus Dioscorea; species Dioscorea cayenensis. The sequence goes on along the minus strand of NC_052472.1, from coordinate 2,447,639 downwards.
ACCTAAAAATTAGCTTGTTTTCAATCACATATAGATTCTCCCAATTGACCTTTTCAATTTAATTAATTAATTATTTTATATATAACTCAATAAAATTTTTGGGTTTTTAAAAACTTCACTTTATTTTATAGATTGGGATTAACAAAAAATTCAAATCATGCAGATAATTTAAAATAATTAAGTGAAATTTTGCAATGAGAGAAAAAGATTTTAATTAAATTGGGAGTTCTTTATGAAATTGAAGTTTTTAGGGAGGTATATATATATATATATATATATATATATATATATATAGATATATATAGAGAGAGAGAGACCTCCATTTATATTAAAATATAAACTGTGGAAAAATTGTAAACAATTAAATATATTTATTGATGGGAGTGAGTGTGTGAGATGACGAAAATTAATAGTAAAAAGAAATTTTTTATTTTATTAATTATAATTTGTTTAAAATATTAGGATCTTTATTTTAAAATCATTGAACATTGTTGAAATATAAATCACTGTAATTTATCTATACATCTTTCTCAAGCTATGAAGTACAAAAAATTATATATAAATCATGGTGCCAAAAACTCTCCTCTTTCTTGATCTATATCACTGTATGTTTGTAAAAATTTTAAGCCAATTTTTAACAATAAAAATACATAAATAAATATTGTTTTCAGAAGTGTAAATAAGTATTTTTCTGTTTTCTAAAAATCCAACCTTAATTCATATTACACATATTAAAGTAAATCATAATATATTTCTAAATATATACATGCATGTATGAACAAAAGTTTTTTTTTTTTTAACAATAAGTGGCAAACACTCTCCTCTCCTTATGCCCTCCCCTTTCTTAAATAAAAGTTTATCAAGAGATAGATAAATATGAAAATGTATCAGTTATGATGGTTTATCAATTTTGAAAATCTTATTAACTCAATCAGACATTACAATAAAAATTCATCATATAGTATACATACGGCTGGAAGATTTATAGGAAGTATATTGAATTAATAAGTATACCTGCCATATAATTCTAGAGGGTAGTGAAATAGTTCTTCCACAAAGGACTTAGTCAAAATCTACTTAAATACTATTGTAAATAGTACCTAAATACAAAAACAGTGGATGAACAATGTTGTTATCTGCAATTGTCCACCCACTATCATGTGATAATCCACAAGCAATGATTGTCAAAAGAAATGTTTTTTTTCCTTATATAATTTTTTTAAATAATAATAATAAAAAGCCACCCCTACTTTTATGTTTGGCTTGCTATATAAAACCCTAACAAGAAACCTAAAAAGCTCAAGAAGTGATGGAAACCAAAATAACAAGAGCAATGTCAAGGATAAAGAGAGAGTGCCATGAGCTTCTAAGAAGCACAAGAACAAACATGAAGTGCCATAGAATGGTGGAAGTTGAACCTGCGGAACACGTTAAGGATGATATCATGATCAACAATGGAGTCATACGTATGAAGGTTTTGATGACAAGACACCAACTTAGGCAAATGCTCAAGAGTGGTGGTGGTGGTGGTGGTGCCGGTGGCGGCGCCACCGCCGGCGGTGGCAGTTGTGCATTGGAACAAAAGTTGCATTGCATGAGAAGACAACAAGTGAAAAGAGTTGAGTATTGTTTGAAAGGTGGCCGGAGGAGAAGGATGTGGAGACCAGCTCTTCAGAGTATTCCTGAAGATGGTGATCATATTGGTTAATTTTATTTGTAAATTTTGATGTGCTTATTTATTTAATTTAATTTTAATTTAATGATGTGCATCTTCTATTTATTTTTGTTTGTTTGTTTTTGTAGAGTTTTGAAAAGGTTGTACTTGTATATATTGCTTTGGATTAGGGTGTCATACTAAATTTCCAAATAAAATTTTTAGATGAATTATTATTATTATTATTATTATTATTATTATTATTATTTTGCGTTTCTATTTCGGTTGCCCAACTTTAAAAAATTACAATTTAATTCTCTATATTTAATTTTTTTAACAATAAGATCACTAAGATTTATGATATTAACGACGATCATTCGTGGCTTGCTGTATTGTAAACCATATATGATTGTCATTAACATTGTAGGCTTAAGTGATATTATTATAATAAAAAACTAAATATAGAAGGCAAAATTATATTTTTTTTTTAAAATTGAATGATTGAAATAATAAAAGGAGGGAAAAATAGAGACTAATTAAGTTGTTTACACTTATTATAATAATAATAATAATTATTATTATTAATTTTATTCACTTGTATTTATGTTTTGTGTAAGTATGAATATATTTTGATGAACTTAAAATATATTACTATCAAAATAGTTGAGTGATAAAGCACTTGACTCCCATACAAAAAATCAAAAGTTCAACTCCCTTCCAATATATGGTTGAGATATAATAATAAAAAAATGTGCATGTTTACGGTAGCTTGTCCATAATATTTAAAAATAAATAAATTTAGTTATGTAGATCTTATGAATGTGAAGGAAAATTGAGATGCAATATTCAAGCTTTTTCCATTGAAATGAAGATGCATCAATTGGACTTAATAGCAGTACATTTCCACCAACCAACAACTAATTAAAGAATGTATATTGGTGGTTGGTAATTAGAAGCTAAATCTTCTAATATTATATATATATATATATATACACACATTGCTTATATTTTTTTAGAGCTTTTGTCCACATGGGTGAGGTTACCTTGGTTGCATCTGCTCTCCTGCCATTGATTGCCATTTTCTTTATGTTTTTTTTGGGATGTTACAGAGTTTATGTCAATGATTAGAGTTTGTATTATATATATATATATATATTTATTTGTTTGTCTTGGCATTGCAAAGAAGTGTTTTTGCATATGATATGGAGTCTACAAAATAAGTGAGCATATTTTTACAATAATTTTTTTTAAGAGAAAATAATGATTCTTTGTCTCATAAATAAAAAACCTTAGTTAAATTAACATAAACTAAATAAACTAAATTCATTAAAAAAAATTCAGAAAATTTCAAAATATATATAAAAAAATAAGTTTTAAAATGCAAATTCTTTAAAAATATTTTTCTATTTTTTTTATTTGTCAAATTTACCTAATTTACACCGATTAAAAAAAATTAATTAAAATTAGTTGATTGCTTATATTTTATAAAAAAATTTATTACTTTCCAAAATTATCACTATTTAAAACTTCACTAAGTAGAGCATATAATTTAATACTTAATTAATTATGATTTATTGAAAATTATATAAATACATTAAATTAAAATGTAAATGTAAAAAAAATATGAATATTGCACAAAATTTTTAAATAGATAAATAATTAAAAAAACTTCAAATTGTGACAATTAAGAAAGAAAGAGGGAATAAATATTTTTATGTTAAAATATAAGTTTATCAATTTTTTAATATTTTTTTGATAAAATTATAATTCGAGAAACTTTTTGTTCAAAAGATATACCACTGAAATTACTTGAGAAGATTTATTTTTCAAATAAATAAATAAATACATAAATTTTAAATATAAAAAAATTACCTCACATTTCATTCATGCTTCCATCCAACCTTAAAACTTGTGACATAAGTTAATTTACTTATACAAATAATATTAATTAAATCAGTATTAAGCATAACTTGGGAATAATTTCACACTAAAATTTTTTCCATTACAAAATTCAAATACAAAAAGTTATATTTCCACTGCAACAGAACACAACCCATATATACAACAACAATAATAATAATAAATAAATAAATAAATAAATAAATAAATAAATTTCTAAGTTAGATTTCACTACTAACATGTGAAATGAAAAATGCACAATGGAGAATAAAGACTTAGCCAGGATTATTGAAAATGCATAACACAATTTTATTTATTTATTTCACATAAAACAAATGCCCTCACCACAAAAAATAAATAAATAAAATAAAATAAAATAAATAAAAATAAAAATAAAAAAATTACACGTAAAATAAATGTTTTTAACTATATCTTTATGAGCAGTACATGTTTGTACTAAGATATAAATCATGGTAGCTATATATTATAATTATAAATTTTTAACTTAAAATAATTCAAAAGATGAACTATATAGTACATAAAATTAGTTTATGTAAGTTTATGCTAAAACGCATTTGTTTTAAAATGTCTGCATATATCATTACAAATTTTTAAAAAGCATAAATGTATGAGATTATTTAAACTGGAATATAAATAGAGACCTATTTTAACAGACATATAAAAATTTATTTCTTTTTAAAATTTATAAATGCAGAAGAAGTTGACATAACTAGACGTTCATAGAGACAATAAATTTGGGTTAAAAAAACCTAAAAACAAGCATGCTAAATTCAAAGAGTTAAATAAAGAGATATTACTCATTTGCATATAGCTTGAAATAAACATGCTAAGTTTAAGATGAATTAATAAAATAATACATAAATTTGTCGTAAACTTACGGATTTGATAAGATAGAGTACAATATAAAATTTTTTTAAAGGATTTATATGCAAACATATAAATTGATTCCAAAATTTCCCTGCATCATGAAGAGCAGGTTTTGTTGGAAAGCAAATGGCTTAATAAAACCAATGACAAATAATCAGATGGCATGAACTATGTGATACCAAATAAGTATCAAATGCCAACAGCCCTTAACATATAAAACAATCAATTAAACAGAAAAAAAAAAGTATTTTATCTGTTATTTAAGTTTAACTTTAACTGATGACAAGTATTACACATAACATGAACTTTGTGTAACAATCCCACCAGAGGAATTCTCCATTTGAAACTGTCTCACACTGAAGTTCAAGTCTAAGAAAAAAATGAAATGTTTCATATTGGAATTTTACTTAACACAAGCACTCACAATGCTATTTGTATAAATTTGATTTACCTAATAATAGACTTCTTGAGTATTTGATAAGCATTAGCTTTTTTTCTCAAATCATAATCTCATGCCACCTGCATCTCATGAGGTTTAATAAGCCAAGCTTGAATGAGCAAAGCTTCATTCAAGATTCTCCTAAAGAACACATTTCAAAAAGGGGTTTGATTAAGTCTAACATTACTATATTAGGTCAGTTAATCCCGCCGATCTAAAGTGGGGCCAAAAATTAAAAAAATTAAAAAATTCAATATCACTATTTCAAATACTAATATTATGAAATGCAATATTGGTCATTTTAATAATATTCTGTTTCCCTATTTTTGTTATGTTTTTCTGGTAGGTGCATGAATAAATGCTTTTGTTTCTCCTGCTTCTTATATAAACCAACAGAAAAGAACAACACTGCTTTCCATGATCTTTGTCATTTCCAAAATAAATATAACCCTTTTTACAAAATTTTATTTGTAAAATATGAGTAACTTTGTATTTCTTATACACCATTTGTATAGGTTTAAAAGCTAGCAAATATAACTGTTGAGTATAAAACATTAATAATAGGCACATGATTTAACCTAAAGAATCCTGTGTGGTAGCTCCTTCTCATCATGTCAGCTTTGTAGATCATTGGATTCTAAAATGTTAGTTATCACTCATCATTTAGATTAAACCTTCCTCAATAATGAACTATTAATCTGTACAGAAATGCGTGAGCACAACATTGATCCTTAACCAAAGCGTCTTTGGTCAACTTGGTCCCTTAACTAAAACATGGGTTGTTTTGGTTTTTGATCTGGGAGAGAAGCCGGATTTTCATCCCTAAAGTAACAGAAGTACAGGAGATTTTGGTCTGTGAACTAAGAAAAAAAAAAAGCGAGTCATTTTAATATATGCATTTAAGTGAATAACAGGGTCACATTGGTTTTTGAACTAAGAAAAACACAGGATTGTTTTAGCTTCTTAACTAAGAGAAAAAAGGGATCAATTTAGTCTATGAACTAAGAGAAAAACAAAAAAGTTTGGTCTATGACCTAATTGAGAAATGTATGCCAATTTGATCTTTGAACTAAAAAAAAAAACCGGGTCATGTTGCTCTGAAACTAAGATAAAAAGGGATCATTCAGGTCTCTGAACTAACAGCATTTTGGTCTCTAAACTAAGAGAAAACTGGCTCATGTTGATCTCTTCACTGAGAGAAGAGAAAAGTGGATTATTTTCGTGTTTGAACTAAGAAAAAAAATAATTTGAGCCTCTAAATCAAGAGAAACATTGGGATGCTTTACCCCAGTTTTTCGCAGTTAAACACAAAATATCCACGTTTGAGTTCAAGAACCAAATTGACCAGACATACCTAGTTCGAGCATCAATCCTACACTTACCTCGACATCAAAATGACCAATTTGCATCAACATCAAAATGACCTACACGAAATCATTGGTCCCCTCTCAACCAAGCTAAAACCCTTCTCTTTCCTGATCTTTTTCTCCATCATCCTCTCCCTCACCATTCCCACCTCCTCCCACCTCCCTTCCCTAGCATACACATTAGAAACCCCAACCATAAACCCCCCACCCTCCTTCCCCAGCCCTAACCCTAACCCTAACTCCACACACTTCCTCTCCAACCTCTTCCCCATCTCCACCTCCCCATTCACCAAACACCCATTCAACAATGCCCCCCAAACCTCTCTACTTGGCTCCATATCCATCCTCTCTACAAACTTCTCAGCCTCCTCCATCAACCCTGCCCTTCCCAACATGTCCACCACCACCCCATAATGCTCCATTCTCACCACCTTCCTCTCCTCCATCTCCTCAAAAATCCTCATTCCCATCTCCACCAACCCACAATGACTACATGCATGCAAAACACTAGTAAATGTCAAAGAGTCTGGTTCAATACCACTAACCTTCATTTGCCTGAATAACTCCGCAGCCTCCTCTCCACGTCCATGCATCGCCATACCACCAATCATCGCCGTCCACGCTGACACATCTCTCTCAGGCATTTCATCGAACACCTTCTTCGCATAATCCAAACCACCGCATTTCACGTACGTGTGCACCAAGCTCGTGCTCAGCTCCACCAATGCGTCCAGCCACAATCGAATGGCTAGTGCGTGCAAGCTCTTACCATGGCACAAGGTGTTGAGGCCTTTGCAGCAGGATAGAGCGGCAATGAGAGTGTCAGCGTTTGCGCGCAAGTCTCGCCATTGGAGGAGCGCACTGAAGAGTGTTAACCCGTGGAGATTGCGCGCAGACTTGGAACAGCAGGAGATGACGGCGTTCCAAGTGACTATCGTTCTCAGAGGCATTTCATCGAACACCTTGAGAGCAGAATCGAAGGCATCGAAAGAAGCGTAAGCGTGGAGCAGCGAAGTGGCAACGAAGGGGTCCAGCGAGACGCCATGGCGGAGCGCAAGGGAATGGAGGGAGAAGACGAGGTTGGGGTCGGTGGTGGCGCGGGCAGCCGCGCGGAAGAGGAAGGGAAAGGAGAAGCGGTCCGGGTGGAGACGACGACGGAGCATGCGGCGGAAGAGGAGGAGTGAGACGGATGGAGAAGGGCCGGAGGAGTGGGCACGGATGAGGGAATTGAAGGCGAAGGCGGAGGGGGTTGGGGAGTGAAGGAAGGTGAGGTGGGCGAGGGAGAGGTCAGTGGCGGCGACGGCGGCGATGAGGCGAGCGGCGGAGAAGGGGTCGTGGAGAAGGCCGGAGGTGATGGTGAAGGCTAGGGTTTGATGGAGATGGAGAAGGGTGGAGGTGGAGGTGAGGATGGAGAAAAGATGGGATCTTGATCTGATTAGGGTTTGCCATTGCATTTGGAGGGAGAAGACCTTTGAATCAAAAGCAGAGGAATTAGGCACAAAATTTGGGGGTTTTTTATTCCGGCTTCATTTCACTGGTAGCCACAAATATTTGTAACTTATATCATTGTGGTCATAAATATTTTTTTTTATAACTGGATAACCACATAAGTTTTCTCTAGTAGCACATGTGGTCATAAAGGCCTTCTTGGAGGTTATTTCAGGCGACTTAACTCACGTGAACGGGTTATTACTTATTTCCCATGACTTGGCTGACGTGGAAGTCGCCAGAAATAGCCTCCAAATATGCCTTTATGGCTATGGGTGCTACTCGAGAAAAGTTATGTGGTCATCCGGTTATAAAAAAAAAACATTTGAGGCCACGGGGATATGAGTTATAAACATTTGTGGTCATCATTGAAATAAACCATTTTTATTCATGAAAAACTTGAGATAACCAGGAATGACAATTTAGGTTTTATTTATTTTTACATTTTATTTATTTAGTTTTGAAAATAAATTATGGGACCTGTGGGCTACCCCAACCCATGCTTATGATTGAGAGGTCTCAAATTCGAGTCTCTCATATTACAATTCACATTCTGGGTCATGTATGGAAGTTATGTGTGAAAAATATCTCTTGTTTTCTCCTCCAGAGTTGCATGACCGGAGATTATTTACAGGAGGTCAGTCAAGCTATTAGTGAATCTATACCCGTTTGTCCTTTTCGCCTTATAACTTGTTGCCTTTGTCTGAAAAAATATATAAATTATTTTTTTCACAGTATGGTGCACAAATTGTACTAAACCGCTAGTGCCCAGATTATGGTGCACAAATTGTATGATCATTCCGACCTATGTGCATACCTTAATACATGGCTTCACCACATTTTATTAAAAAAAGAACCTTTATAAGAACAGTAATTTGTTTTAAGTACTAAATAAGATGTTAAAGATCAACTTCTCTTCGCAGCATTAGGTAAGGTGAGTTTTTTTTTTTTAGTCATACTACTTACACTATTTATCATGTTGGATTTAAAGGTTCATCCTCCTATATTTAACTTTTAAATAAATTGATAAATTAAGATCCATTAAATAAAAGGTGTTTAACATCATTAACATTTTTTTTTTAATTTTGTTAATAGGAGAAACCATGTAGCTTGAATATGAAAAAAAAAACCTTGTTTTTCTTTCTCAAATTTGTAAAATGTAAGTTTTTTTATTTTTAAAATTTTCTCAATATGTATATATATGAGGATGGTTTTTCTTAACCAAATGAGAGGTTGAAGTATGAACTTCTTCTAGTTGAGATAAATAATTTATCCAATTCATAAATAAATAAATAAATAAAATAAAAAAAACCTAAAATCTAAAAAAAAGGAAAATGAAATATTAACTTTTGTATATCATAGTATTTTGAAGATTGACAAGCTGTCTAAGTTTTTAATGTCGGCAATTGATATATTCTATTTATATATTAATACAAGTAAAATGATTATTAATATTATTTATAATTTTTATGTAATTTTGTTTGATAAAAAAATGATTGCTATGATTTATTATTACTTCTTAAAAAATTGCTTTACTAAAAAATTTATAAAAATGTATACATTGAAGCGCATTATGATTATGAAAAACAATTTAATAAAATAAATTTATCACTAAAAAGTACAATTTTAATAAGTTGATCAATGAGAAGATTGAATCTACTCTACCCTCTTTTAGAAACTGATATTTACTTCAAACAAAATAAATAAATAAATCTATAATATGTACATTTATTTGCACAGAAAAAAAGGCTTGTCATCCATATATTAATGCAAAGTCTTCCTCTATGGTTTAAACCAAACACTAGAAACAAACGACCTTTAGATTTATTTATTTACTTATTTATTTTGAGAAAAGCAACAAACACCAAAATCTAGAGATATACACAAAAAAACCCGATACCAATTGACCCAAACACAAAAAACCCGATACCAATTGACCCAAAGATCATTAATACCTTTAGATTTATTGACACTGAATCTTTTACATAAGATATTCATTTCAAGGAGAACTCGATATCAAACCTCCAAATTGACCTAAAATTAAAACATAGATGCTTGTTGAGTTTCTAATTGTGCTCACACGTATCTCATGTGATTCTATTATATTTTTTCTATTATGATTGGGAACACATGTCAAGTTTTAATAGACTGAAACCAGGGGAGATGAGTTCAACGCTTGTCGTCCATCCACATAACGTAAATAAACACAAGCAAAATCTATCATATTAATCTGTCAGCAACCATGAAGAGAAGCTCAATACTAACATATTTGAACATATTTCAATTCCATAATTCAAAAACAAACAGAAGGAAATTGATGTCTATTGTGCAACAAAGAAACCAAAAACCAAACCTATAGAAACAGGGACATAACTTGATTTAAAAGCAAAAACACACAGCACCTGACAAAAGGCATATACATTGAGCCTGTTGGATAATTTCTATAGATGCAAAAGAAATAAAAGGCCAAAAAAGAAAAAAAGAAAAAATGAATTCGATTCCGGATCCTACTTTTGAAAGACAGCTACACATCCAAAATACGACAACACCATGACCCAAAACTTGAATATTCCATGGGCTAATAGAAACATAAAATATGGTACATAGATAACTCATGTTAAGTTGATAACTAATGAAGTCAATCGATCAGTCAACGGAGAACATCACTCTCGGAAACTTGCCAACCTGCGTGACAAAATAAACATTTGCACTTTTAGAGTAAAAAATCTAGAATAAACAAACCAGAAACCGATGTGTTTCTTGTCACTGCTTCTTCGGCTTTTGAATCTTCACATAAGGGAAGAATCCGAACAAATGGGCAACTTGTGGATTCCATTCCAATTGTTGGGCTCGGCAAAACATTAAGAATGTATTGGCAAAGTATGAGTTGAAACCCATAAGCACATGCCACAATGCGTGACCTTGTGGATTGATGTACCAACTTGAGAGTTGCTTGCAGAAGAGGCGATCGAAACAACCAACATAAGCTTCCGAGAAAAATTGTTGCCACGTAGAGTTTGGCGAGCCGTTTGGCAGCTATATCTTTCGTGTGTATGTAATACTTGTACATTCGAGGAATGCAGAGAAAGCACAGCACCACATAATGCACCTTGAATCCTATTCCAAACCTCACGAACGAATGAACAACGGCGAAAGCAGCACCATAGAGGAACAAGAAAGTGGGCATTGTACTCCTGTAATGCCAATCTGGTGAATAGAGAACGTAGAGGTAAAGCAGCATCTCCCAGACCATTGGGGTTTCATCACTCTGTTGTTGTCTGAAATTGGATAGAATGTAATTAAGAAAAATATGACACAAATATATTGTTTGCGACTTATAAAATGCAATATGACCTTAATGAAAAATAAATCAGACATATATGTTCTAAATAATATGAACATCAAGCTTGGTCAGGATTTGTGCATCAGGCAAATTGAGGTTATACAGTTAAATCAAGCTTATATCAAAAAAGTAAAACACTACAGTTAGCGAAACAAGAGAAAATTGTAAATAAGCACAGGAGTAAACAATTAATCAGGAGGAAGAAAAAGGGGGATAAATTGATTGCCATGTATTATACATATCAGAGTTGTTTTAGTAAAAGGGGATTAGTATAGTTCTTCATAGCTGAAGATAGATCAGAGACAGTTGTGACAGGATGATATCCAGTCTATGACTAACAGGAATATCACACAAGCATGTGCATGCATTTGACATGGATTCACATGAAAATTCCAATAACAAAATATATTAGTAATGTCACTGGTTTAACACTGACGGGCATGATTGTCCACATAAAACTAAAGATAAATGCCTTAATGAAGAATAATGCAATTATCTTGATCAACTCGTCAAGAGATGCAAAAGTACATTAAAATTTGTCAACTAGCAAATAAAAATTATAAGTGTAAAATCAAATAAAAACTAATTTGAACAATAATAGTAGAGACTCTGAATCAAATCCAATAAGATAAAATCTACAAGAAATACGAAAGAACATATTAAAGAGAAAGGAGTCTTACACATGCTGCAGTGTAGCATGGAACAGCATGCTCCCTATGGCAAGTATCATATTGGATATGTGCAGAACACTAAACCTCTTCTCAAAACGTTGCCTCAAAGCATTTATCAAGCCAATGAGTGCCAACAGAATGCAAGGAATATTGGATATAGTGTTGTAAAACTCTGCAATGTATGAAGAATGAGTATAATTTTTCTCACACCACTCAGTAGTGGATGTCACAGGGCCCCAGAAGCTTGATATCATTGATGTGTCTGCCATTTATAATGCAACTATTTTGAATCTGAACTTCCTAGTTTTACATAAGCATCTGCAAGTCTATGGCAGCAAACAAGCACCTGAAAACAGAAGAGGAGTTAGGAATAGAACATAAACAGAGGTTTACCACTAGCAAACCATCCATGTAGGTTGCTAGACAATTAATAAAAGCTATTACCACCAAGGTTCATTACATAAAGTTTTAAAATTATATGATCACAAATGACATGAAAACTCACTGGCGACAATGACATATAAAAATTGATTAATATAATATCTCAGAAGTCTGAAGAAAAGTAATTTTGCATGCTCTGTAACTTAGATTAAAGGTGAATATCATATCAAGCATAGGTCACATAAGAACCAGACTTCAATGACACATGACATGTAACAACATTGGTGGTAAAGAAATTCACCCACCAAAGTTAGCAAACAAAAAAATCTGAAACTCAAAGTTGAATGATTCCCACAACCACACTATAACTTTCAACAATAATCATTACAACTATGCTTGCACTCCATATGAAGAATTAAATACAAGTGGGGGAATACAACTGTCCTTGCACATCCCAGATAAAAACACCCCAAGCATAGGTAATGGAACGTACGATAGGTTGTTCAGTTTAAAAGAGCAATTTTGGTACATTATGATAGAGAACTAAATGCAAGTGAGGAAGAAACTTTATGTTCTAGGATAGACTAGGCAATAACTGCTAAATTATGAAGGCAGACACACAGAGAGACTAAGCAAGTGATTATGCGTGAAAATATAGCCTTAAGCTAAGAAAACTATGAATGACTGTATTACCAAACAGCCCCTAACACCTAAGCACATGCTCTTAATTCTTATACTACTTCTGTTCTGCATCACTTTATGAAGTCCAAAACATGAACAAATTAGCAATGATATTCTTCATTCTATATGTACACCACTAGACCAATAAAACTACAAAATTAAGGTCCTATGCCCACACATGGTTCCCATGTAATCATATAGTAGACCTATCTTTGTTAGCATTAAGAAGAAAAACTAGAGATTCTACTTTAAACAAAGTCAAACCCTAACAGAAGAGGTATCAAACATAGGAGGGCAGAGTAATGTCATTTCAAGAGAGTTCCCTTGACTAAAATACTAGAGGATATAATTAAGAATATTACACATAACGGTTGTGTGTTCAGCAAAAATTATGATTGCTTCTTTATGCCAAGTGAGTTATTTCTCATAACAAAGAATTTGGGGTGAATTGCAGTAACGACACCCGTTCCTTCCCAGTTGGCCCCCTTCAAGATACAACATCACATTTGATGATGGAAGGAATATGCAATCAATCTTTTGTCAGACCCATTTTATTTTTAAAATATGTGCATAAACCCAATTTGCAGTATGGGCAGACATATTTAATGGTAAGACCCAAAAACCATCTTCCAACATGCTTATTTTCTATTTGTTCTCTCTAATATTTTCAGTTAGCATATTCCTCCTTTTCTTTCAACCACCCCACTACAATGTATGGCTTTTAGAAGTGACTTAGCAAACAAACTAAATTCATCTGCATTATCCCCTATGGCAAGAAAACAGTATTGTGAAAAGTATATACTTGATTTATTAGCTTAACTGTAACATCTATAATCAAACATGGTTATGGAGCATGCACCAGATTGGATGGTTTCATCGCCATGCCAATGTAGATGATGAACTAACAAAAATTGTGCTTATGAAAGAGAAAGATTGTCTGCATTGTTAAAGTAGTATTATTTAATACTATGCTTATTAATGTGTATGCATCTTGTTAGATGTTTACCCTAATTGAGTTTAAAGGGTAATAAGGTCTTTTAAGGTTATGATGATGACTCTAATTCTCTTGTTCTCTTTATAAGAGAATGAAGACATGCATTTTGTGACTGAGAAAACAACTTTTGAAGTTGGAGATCTATGGATAAATTCTTCAGTTCCCATCTACTTCTTTCATTTGTCTTGTTTGACTTGCATCTAACATGTGTCACCAAAGACATATAGCTGACAAATGGGGGTTGCACATTATTTTACATTTTGATGGAAATTAAGATGGATTTACAAAAGAAATGCTTTGCTCTTGGCCCAGGAATAAGAAAGTAACAATGTCGAGTAGAATTACTTATTCCACAGGTTTTCTAATCCAGAGGACTAAGCTGACCAGAATGGCGCTTAACTCTTATTCCAAGATTAGGAGGACAGAGGGTGTTTGCCATTATTCCTGGATCCAGGAGCCTTATTCCTATGTTATTGTATATACATAACCCAAACCAATAAAATAGATACCCTTAAGACTAAAACTTAAAACACAACTAGTAACCAAAATACCACAAACAGAACCTAATAAAAATGGTTGCAGAACAAGAGGGTGTTAACTTCAATCACACCTCTTCACAAAGTCCTCTAAAGCTCTTCAGTCCAATGTATATTTGCAAGACAACTAGTCGGAGTCAAGATACATTTACGTGAACTCCTTCTAAGTGACCAGAAACACCATGTCCATCTAGTTCAAATGGACTTTGGAATGGGTACAAAGAAAAGAAACTATATTCATTTCCAAAATCAGATAGAAAAGTCCAGTTCTAGTTCTTTTCAAGTTGAGAAAATACGAAAGGTCTAGATGCGCCCAATCTAATCATATGAGAAGCTTCCACTAAAACCGAATTTAGGCTGATGAAAATAAAATACCATTGGATATTCAGAATAATATGTCTATCAATCTATTAAAAACCAAATAGGGTCAAAACTATATAACAAAGTAAACCTATTTTCTTACTCCATTTAAAAACAATTTATGAATATGTAGCAAGTAGGAATATTTATCTTTCCATAAAACTTCATTTCAAATCTCAAAACCATCCAGAAGATAGCCTTTGTTACTATCTATAATCACCAAATTCCTTCTTGCAAGGTTTCCAAATTTAGAAATTAAGACCAACTGCAGTCCATACAATAAAAGCTTACATATAGCAGGAGAAGGAGTGTGTAAAAAATTAACAGACTAAACTATCATCATCATCATCATCATTATCATCATCATCATCATCATCATCGATTCATCATCATCATCAACAACAACAACAACAACAACAACATATAGTATTAAGTAAATTTCCACCAGAAGTAGACACAAATACTTTCTCAATGTACCATCATCAAGGAAAATTTATAGTGTTGAGGAAAAAGCAGGCCAAACAATTAGGGCATATAAAAGCATTTACATCATATAGATACTCAAATCTTCCTTCCGTATTGAAAGAATGGCATCGCTTGCACAAATTAAGTGGCGTACTTACAGCTACAACAATGCAAAGATAAACTCATCCAGATCTAAATCATCATGTAAATTGATTTCAATCAACTGACATCAAGAAAACACCTTCTTCTATCATTCTAGAATTCAATCGGTACAAAAGTCTTGCTTCAGATGAATCTAGTAGAATAACAATTAAAGGGTAACCTCTGCATCAGATCAAAAAAGATCAATCAGTAAATCCAAACTAACCAAATTAAAAATAGTTTCATATAACTAATGTTGCTAATGGTCTTTCAATCTAACAAGTAAATTCATGTTTACAATGATCCCCTTCGTCAAAAAGTGCCAAGATCATTCATTTACATTGCCCAATCATCCATCCCCTTAGTTGGCTGTGGTTAACTTAAAAAAATAAGCCAGCAAAAATGGAATTTTACAGATTAAGAAGACCTAGACAAAAAAATAATGACACGCATGCCCCTAAAAGATCGCCAAAAAGATTGAGTTAATTAAGGACACCCTGATGATCAATCTTCTTCACAAATTTTGCAGGGCCATGTCTGCAGTGTTCAAACTTGTTATTTAACTCCATATTCAAACTGAACCAAATAGAATTCAGTTTCCAACTTTTAAATAGTCAAAGCAAGTTCAAATATTACAAGCTGGAAAAAGTGGCAGTAAATAGATAAGATACAATTTTCTAGCTCTAAGCCTCCAACATCAAAAAGCAATATAGATATATAAAATAGTGAGGAACAAAGAACTTTAGGATTCAGCAATAATGGCACATCCACAAATGATAACAGGTCATATGACAGAAAGATCCAATATAAAAGGCATGTGCTTGAGTTAAGTTAAATAAAAAAAGCAAATTATCCCAGTTGCAATCACATACAAGCTAACCAGTATATTCAATTCCACGTAAACATAATTAAATTGTCATAAATGGGAATAACAAATTCCTAGAAACGGCCAATAAACAAAAATGATGCAGCTAAAAATGTCTTGTTTAGCCAAGATAACGCTAACCGACAAATGTAACCCAGAATTTCCATCTACAAACCACAGAAGATGTTTTTACAACTTCCATGAACTAGAACTTTGCAAGAAAAAAACAACAATGTCAAATCACATGTATCTAACCAACTCATTTCCAAATCCATCTAAAAATATCAATTACCAAATTCATCTAAAGAAACAGACAAAAATATAATTATCATATACATCTAAAAAAAATCTAAGGGTCACCTACGCACACAAACCTTAGGACCAGTATAGCACATCGCCACAACTCATACACATTATGGTTTTTGCATGACTATTACGCTGGTCAATGATCTTTCACTGCATGTCTCTCCATTAAATGAATATCGCCACACATTCCGCACTTTCTGTTATCAAAATAATTTTGCAAGTCCAGCCTCTGATCATATTTTCACAAAACAAGGGAAAGATAAGCAAATATTTCATAACCGCTACTAATTTGTTATCTTAAAACACCAAATGCATACTCCCTTCCCTAATATTTGTGGCCTCAACTATTAGTTTGCATAATGAGGCAAAATATCTATATATTTCCAGTACAGTAAAAATCATAGCTAATTGTTACAAATGATCAGGGTCAAATCCATAAACAATGAATTGAAGGACCATAAGACAAGTATTTCACATGGTATCTACCAAAATTTTGACCGCATATGAGATACCAATCACCATACAGAGAACCCAAACAGCTATCTAGCCCCAATTACGTAACCCATTTTTAGCATGTTCTCAGGTTGCTTTGTTCATCCCTACAAAAATTATAATACCAGAATGGGAGAGGAGATTTAACTTTTTCCGACAACATGGTATTACTCCATGATTTGCAATTGCTTTTCCTGAGGAAATCACAAATCACCATACCAGAATGCATCTTTCCTATTAAATATTCTTGCAAATTTTATTTGGATCACTATTCATACCATGCCTTGATATCTTCACTCGCCTAAACTGACACACTCTCCTAAATGGGCAGGTCTCATCCTCAAAATGGCAAACCTAACTTCTAGGTTTTAACTGCCAGTTCAAGAACCACTAAATCTTTAGGAACTTCAAGACACCACCTTAATTTCCTTCATCATACCACCTGAAGTTCTTAGTCAGTAAAATTTGCACATTTAAGGAAACAAACAAAGGGCAACCAACATTCCTAAACTCAAACTTAATTTACAGGTCCTCAAAACTAACAGTCACAAACACATCACCATGATCCTGTTATAAACAAGCACTTGTTACAGACCAATAATACTTCAAACCACAAATTATAAACCATCCGCAATTTCAATAAAAATGTCACTAGTTCAACAAATCACAAAATTTCTTCTAACTATACCTACCACTTTCAGATCCCGGTAGTAAAAAAAATAACATCTTTTTCAAGACTCGTCATGAGACAAACCAAAAAGGCCACAGCCCTTACCCCTAACAATCCCCAGCCATGAAATCAACAAGAGCGCACAAACAAGCCCCGCATTCAAATAAAACGTTTATTCAGAACAAAACAAGCATAAAACCTTAACAAATGCACTCACCGCGTTTTAATGCATGCTAAACACTGAAATTCAGCGGAAAAAACAGCAAATCCTCACCTGATCCGGTGTTAAGACAGCGTAATCTCTGGGCGGCGAGAAAGGAGATGAAATTCAGGAAGAGAGAAGGTATCAAAGGTACCTGGAAAGGGCGCGGAGAGATCTGCGATCGAAGAGGAGTGCGAACGAGGCCTTCTTCTTCTTCTCTCCGAGACTCCGACTCCGCTGCGTTTTCGTAGGGTTGCGACTCCGAAAGCATCTAAGGCTCTTAACGGGCCGGGTTTGTTTGTTATCAGGTTTGGGTTTGTTACCGGGCCAAACCCGGATCCGCATAGAAAGGATTGAGTGGGGTTTGCCACAGGTGGGTCAAAATTCAAATAAAGTGTTCTTTTAAAATCTACTTTTGGTCCTTTTTTATTATTTATTTTTTTTTAAATGATTAAATTCTTGGTTTTAGTCCTTGATAGATATTTATTTTTATTATATATTTATAAAAACATTCAATGGCGTCATACTTGTGTTTTCTTAACCTTAAGTCATGTTCATTTTGTTGCATCTTATTATCAAGTCGCCTTGAAGTTGTCTCTTTTATTTCTTTTGATGGTTTTTGTATTTTTCCATTAATGGATTGTGATTTGACTTAAAAAAAAAAAGTTTTAATGCAATTCTTAACTAATGTGGGATATGCATATGTTATTAGTTTAAAAATTTTATAATTAAAAGACTTACTATATCCAATAGTGTAGTTAGTCCTTAATAGTTTATATTCTTTTTTTTCTTTTTTTGACAACATGACGCATGTCACCCAATTTAAGGAGAAGTCGGAGACGCGCACGCGTGAGCGAGAGCTCAACGCCGATCCACGTGCCCCTCACCTGAGTGGACATTGGGATTCGATCCTCGTCCTCCCCAAACGAACACTCCTATGCAGTGACCTAAGACTAATCGACTCCAAGGTTGTTGGTTAATAGTTTATATTCCACCGTTATAAGATTTCAACTATAGTCAATTTGGTTATAAATTCAATATTTTAACCATTAAGGTATTTTATATAAGGGCACATCATTTAAGGACGTCTTTAGATTTAAAATTTAGGAATGTTCCACAATACCGTTGGAGATTATCATCATCTCATGCACAGTATCAAACAATATTAAATAGTGACAATATATATATATATATACAATAGTTAATAATAAATATGCACAATTTTTTATATAAAAGTAATACCTGTTAGATGATAATCTAAATGTTATGATGAAATGTTTTTAAAGAACAATAACTCTAAAAACATACACAATTGGGGCACTGTTTGGTTGAAGATATCCCTAGGGATATCCCCAATTTAACTATTCCCAAAGTTTGACAAGACATGCTCGTATTAATTGTGAATTTAAAATAATAATTCATTTTAAACCTAATTTAAAACAATAGTTAGTATTAATTGTTCCAAAATGAAAAGACCACAATAACCCTCACCCAATTATTAACTGAACCCATGTGTTCGGATAAAAATCCATGAATGGTTGAGATGCTTTGAGCCCCCATTGTTGACTTATGAATTGAAAATGGATCACTATCAGAAGGCACATGCTCATCAGGACCTACCCATTAACACACAAACAAATGCTTTAAAATCTTGACCGTCGAAATACATGATTAACAAAAGAAACCAAATTAAATTCCTACCATCATCGCTTTCCCTTTGCTACATCACCTGCAGACCATTGTGACTCTCTCCCGATCCTCTCTTCTCCATCTCCCAATCTACACAAAGAAATATTATCCCACCTCTCCTCCTCTCCACCCTCTTTCGTGTCAGCACTGTCTAGCTTGCTTCGACGGACCGATTCCTCGGATGGGGAGTGACACCGTCGACAAGCAAAGCTTGGGTGAAGGTATGCTTATGGAAATCCTCTGTCAAAAGATTTCTCTTCTCTGATTTAATTGTTTTGTTTTTTTTATAAATTATTGTCTCCATAGATAACTTATTCAATTTTGTACCTTGTTTCTCATCCTTTCTTTTTGTTACTTGCTAGTGTGTCATGCGAAGGCAATTTTAATGGAGGGCAGAGGACAAGGGAGCCAACCAAAGGTCTCGGAGGGAATCCCGAACATGTAGGTTCCTATCAAGATGTGCGGAGGTTGCCGCGCAGGAATAACTCGGACGATTTCTAGTGATGAAGCACTAGTTGACCTATTGTTGGAGGAAAGCAAGCACTGGTGTGTGTTCAGGTTCCTTTCGACCGGAAGCATGGTTCAGAATATGGAATGAGTACCAAAAAAGGACCAGAGAAGACACCACTTTGCCCCAGCTTGAAAGGTAGATGGAAGACTTTGAAGAAGCTATACAAGTTGCATTCGCTCATTGGTTGGTAAGAGTGGATGGTCATGGGATTTTGACACTCAAAGACCAACCCCTGGTTTGTCCAATGGTGTGGGAGGAGATTATTAAGGTAAGCATCATTTGTATCTTCTCTTGCAATGATAGGTTTTTTTGGCAATAATGGAATCTCAAATATGCATAAAACAAATAAGAATTCGTAGAATTTGATAAGCCATTTGGACTCGAGTCGAAGATAAAAATCTCAAAGATAAGCAAAAACAACAATTCATAGGAGAAGCCACGTAGAAAGTTAGGGTTATACAACATCATGGAATTGTGATCAATCTTCAGATAATTATTAGCTAGCATTACTTTAACCATCCCTAAAATGCATATGAAAACCGTGGCTCTTGATTATGTTAGCCATACAAATGTGGTTCATAAGATGCAAGATGGGTTTGATAACAAAGCCCACTTATTAAATCCAAGTGTTTCATTTCTTTAAAGAGATCCTAATCTTTTATATCACCAAAAATGAAGCCCAAAAGAGAGAGATCCTAATCATTTTGCTTTGTACCTAATTGAATATATTCTCCGAGTCACTATTACATGACCAAGTCAAGTATTCGCCCTTCCTACATTAAACCATAATTGCAAGCTATCATGCAAACTCAACAAGGAATACAAAGTTTGCCGAGATAAGCCTTTCCCATTGTTTTTTTGAAGATCCATGATCTTGTGGCTTCATCCACCGCAGAATGGGCAATACGCTTAGCTACACGGGTGGCTCGGTGAGAGCCGATGATCTTGTTGTTAACTTGGACGAGGGATCCGGGTTCATCGGATAGTCACTGCGTTTTCCCGAGTTGACAAGGACACAATCCCATCGCATTCAACGGGCAAGAAAGTTTCTTACAACAATGCCTCATCCATGACTAAAAGGAAACAATTAGATCATCCAAATCCTAGTGTGTCAAAGAAGAAAAGTTCGACCACACGATGGAAGCGCTAAATCGATTAATATCTTTGAGTGATCGTGAGAAGCAAGATCATGGAACAAAAGCAAGGAAGAGGATGATAGTTTCTCCTTTTAAGACTTGCATGGAGAAATTGTCCTCTATCGCCGGAGTCGATGATGTGGAGGTATGTGTTGCGCTCGAGGCATTGAAATCGCGTGAAAATAGGATTTTCTTCATGACTATGCGATAATCGGGTTATAGATTGTTGGTTGAGTCTACGTATGAAGGAATTCCAAGCAGTGTAGTGGTAGAATTTTACTTATAATTCATGAGTTTTCTATATAAGAACAATATAATGAAACACTGTATATTAATTTGTACCTATTCTGTTTAATTTGGTTATTCAAGCTATGTACATGCATTACTTGGTTTGCAAGAGTTATAGCAAAAGCCTCACCTTTCCATTCATCTTATTTTATGCACTTTTTATTCTCTCACCAACAACTTTTTGTTTAGGTTTTTTGTGCTAAACTTAGTTTTAGTTTTAGACATATCAATCATACATATTCAATTCTATAGACATGTATTCTTGCCAACAAAAATTGTCTTCACATGGAGATATGCATGTGTTTCCATTTGGTTTTTATATGCAATTGGTTTTGGTTAGGATTAATTGTAAATATTTAAGACTGTGCTTTTGAAATATATGCATGTGTTTCCAAATTATGTGCAGTTGCTTTTACTAATGATTTTTAAACCCAATTCAGAGTAGTTTCCAAGTTATGCTCAAGTTCTGGACGGGTTGATGTTTCAAAAGCTGAGAATATATGTTCCGTATGGACATTATCTATATAACAAATGCTAGTGCATTTGTTGTATTTCATGAATTCTTGTAAATGCAGTAAGTAATAAACTATTTTGATATGTATGTTCGAACTTTTGAATAATGAATTATGCTTATGTAACAACCGCAGCTTGGGTACTGATATGCATTGTTTGTTGTGGAGTATTTAAATGGATGGCACAATTATTTGAGATGGGAAATTATTGGTTCTCAATTTTGTGTGTGTAATATATATTGTACAGATGTTCTCTTCAAAGTTGTTTCGAATGACATCAAAATTTGGAGCATAGCTTGCTATTGTGGGCATAGCTTGTATCGAAACAGATGTAGGGAGTAATGTGAATCAACAGGACATGATGAATGCATTTTCTATCTTTATCTCTGCTTGGAAATGTGAAGCAACAATAAGGAATAAATATGAAGCAATTCTAGAAATGTGAATGCGCAGATAGATGATGGAGAGGCCGTGGAGGAGGAGTTTGAAGAGGGAAGAGGTGGAGTTAGGCATGATAATCCGCTTTGTTAGGGACTGATTTTTGGCTGAATGAAAAGTTTGTTTCACTAAAACTAATGTCTTCTTCTTCGCTTTGTTAGTACATTAATTAAGTTTCTTGCTTGTGATTAACAAAGTTAAGTAGCTATTACATGATCTCCCATTCTTCTTGCTTTCATTTGATAAATTAATGAACTAACTATTTACTTACCTCAACATGATTGTGGTTTTCATTGAACTAGTTATGGGTTTATTATACTCAAGTCTTAAACGTAAGTATAATCTGAAAGTTCTCAAATGATGTTCTATTATAGATTGGAATAGAATTGATAAGATATGAGCAGTCCAAAGCAAAATGAAAAAACATGCATAATCTATTTATCATTAATTAATGGATTCCCAAGGTGGCTAATAAAGAAAAGTAGTTCAAAAGGGTTTTCATTTTTAAAGACCTTTTAATTTTGTTAGTGTATACACAATTTTGTATTAGATAAGGTTTTAAAACCTACTTTGTAAATATAATACTAACACCCTATACATGGACTTGTTGCCAATAAATCATGAAATCACTGCCTGGTGGAGACCATTTCTTTGTTAAAAAAAAAAATTTTACTAAAATCTAAAATTAGATTTTTCCCATATTTTTAATTTAAGAAATATCAGAAAAATATAAATATAAATATAAATGATTATTTATTTTAATTTCTAAAATTTAAAATCATTTATTGAATAACTTGAATATTTATAGCAAATTATCCAAATTTACAATCCACCAATTTCTTTACTTTGAAGAATATATATTTTTAATAATGTGAAAACAGTATCTGTGATTAATTAATTAGCTGTCTTAGAATTACTTATTTGATCATATTTATGTCGTCGTTATTATTAAATGCATGATTAAATAAACTTTTATTTATCGTTTTTTAATTGATTATTTTGGAGCTTTTTCATATTATAATTTCAAAATTAATTATTCTGATATAAAGATTCATATGAGTTGTGGTCCTGTTGATTTGACACTTCAACAATGATGTTCTTGGATTAGATTGATATATATAAAAATTATTAACTAAGATTTTTTTTATTTTTGAAGAAATGATATTTTTAAAAATATCATATCTTACTAGTTATATATAAAATTATGGTTGAGATTTAAAAACTATATATAATTCCAAAAACATGAAATTACACGATAAATTTCTATCTAGAGTCTCATAGAAAAATTACGACTAGACAGCTTTATATTTTTATATTTTTATATGAACCATTCAAGATTTATGAAGTCTCCATATAACTAATGTTGTTTAAGTTTTGGTCCATGTCAACCTTTCCTATGCAGTTACTTTTTAAAGTTTATTTATTTATTTTAATTTTTTCATGTATTGTTTAAGAAAAAAAACATTCATTCATTAAAAAACAAAGCAAAAACTATAATATGATGAGAAAGCATGAGCATGATGATGAGAAGCATAACATGAAATTACAAAGACATAAGAGAGAGGACGATTCTATAAATGGTTTTAAATTATATTGGGATTGAAACCAATTAATAATATAATTTGTGTAATAATGAGAAAAACCTACATTCTAGATTAATAATCATTAATACAAAAAGCAATAATCTTTTAACAAAAAATTCTTTTGTTAAATAGTGTTTTTTTGTTTATATGAAAAAATATAAACAATTTTTAATTTTATTTTATTTTTCTATCTCAAATGGGATAATTGGTAAGAAATTTAAAAACTTTTTAATTATATATCCCATGTTAATGTTCAAAATTTTTCTCAGCATTATCAACAAAACCCACATAAGGATGAGAGGCAACCACAACACACTCCGACCATTCTGCAGTTCTACATTGGTTAGAGACATTTTTGGACGGACACCCAAGAAGGCATATAACGTGATCTTCAATGGAGCCACACGTATTTAGGGAACTTAGCGGCATTACTGAGTCATCACGCACCTTACTACGCAGAGTCGAATCAGATCTCGCTGAGGAACAACCGCAATTTTCATGGATCGTAGGGACATGCAAAGACCAACAGAGTAGCATGCGCAGCTCGAAAGATAGCTCGTAGACCATCACCTGTTATTTCCACATGGTACTTTTGTGTCTATTAATAGCTTTATTAACGAGATGATCCAACTGCCCGGTGGAGATGAACTGCTCATCCACTCGTCCGCAATACCCCGCTTATGGTAACATGAGTGTGTGTTGTATATTTGAATTTGTGTGGCACCACTTACAAATTTAAATGCTCGTAGGACGCTCTTGAGCAATAGGATGGAACCCATGTGCCTGTTATTGTCTCTAAAGAAATACAAGAGATTTCGTGAATGTGTATGGATGGATTAGTCAAAATGTAATGGTCATGAGTGTCCTTCGATATGCACTTTCCAGCTCATTTGTGCAGGTTAGAGGGATCGACAGAGCACATGAGAGTAATGCACTTGTTGACGAGCAGAAGTTTCTCAATCCCTAAGGTAATGTTATGGATGAATCACCATACATAATACATTTGTAGTTAGTGAACCGTAGCAAAACTGCAAAACTCGCATGTGCCTCTGTAGGGAAGTATTATCTCGTTGATGCGGCTATGCCAACACCACGAGCCTTCTTGCACCATACATGGGAGAGAGATACCACCTTGCTCAGCTTTTACTGAGTGGCCGACAATATCGTAATATGAAGGATAAATTTAACCATAGTCATGCCTGCCTAAGGAATGTTGCTCAGAGGGCTTTTTGGTCTTCTTAAGCGCCATTTCAAGATCTTAAGTGTTCCGCAAGACCTTCTCGCAGAGAAACGCTAGTCAGCGACATTGTCATCGCACGCTACCGTAATCCACAATTATTTACGTAAGCACACCATCCGTGATCCCAACTTGGAGCAAGATCGTAACCGGCCATGTCGATGAAGGTAGCTATCCAATGTGGGAAGACCACATCAAAGCAAAGGATGGTGGACGTGGCACAAGTCGGGCCAAATCCGAGATAGTATAGCTCGACAATTGTGGTATCCAATATGCCGTGGATTCTATGTTTTAAAAAGTTTTCATTATTAAGAAAGTGCAAAATTTTTGTCTTTAATTTTATTTATTTATGAATTAATAATTATTAATGAAGGGTAATAACTAATAACTAATTTATATATAATTATTATATTAAACACATGATAGATATTACCCCAAGAGAAGTGAGGGTATTACGGTCATTTTCTTTATACATACATCATTACTTTTTCTAGTAAAAAGGATAAGATGAGTAACCAAGATTCACTTTGCAATGATTTAAAAATCGATCGGACCGGATCGCCGGTTCAACTGGATTCAACTCGAACCGCCTAGAAACCGTCCGATTAGTAATATATACTACAAAAGAACCGGGACTCGGTCGGGTTCAACCGTTCAACCGGTGAACTGTTGACCGGGATCACGTTAATTTATTGATTTAATTAATTTATTTAATTAATTTATTTTATAATTACTATATCAAGTTAATAAACTAATTAACTCCGTCCAAATTTTAAAAAAGACAAAAAGCTCGATACAAATGCATAAAATATCAATATATTATAATTTATTATTATTAATTTATTATGATTAACTTATAATTTTATACTAATCAATAATTAAACTCATTAAAGTTAAAGTGTTAAACCAAATATTTGAACGGGTTTTGGTTTTTAATTTTTAATTCATTATTGTTGTTGTTGTATACTTGTAGACTTATATTTTATTTAATTCTTTATTTTTCAATATTTGTTGTATAGTTGTATTTTTGTATATTTGTATTTTGAAAATTTTAATTTTATGTAAAGTTAAAAACTTAGTGACCTTATAGCGGTAATTTAAATTTGCAATATGTAATTTTGTATATTATTTTCTTTATTTTTGAAATTATTTTTACTTATTTTTAATAAATTTTTAAATATTTATTTATTTGAAAATTAAACCGGTTGAACATCCGTAGCTCAACCGGCTCAACCGTTGGACCTGAACCGTATGGCTTAACCGTCTGGACAACCGGACCCTGCTTATTAAAAACATTGTTAGGTCTGCCTGGACTCGGCTGTCCGGGTCACTGAAGCTGGGCTTGGAACCAGCCCGGCCTCACGCTGATTCATGCGGCCAGGGTTAGCCCACCTCAAACAAAAATTTAAAAATTCAAAAATAGCAAAACACATTTTCGAAAATTCGAGAAAAATTTAGAAAATTTTCTAGCATTAATTAAGCACCCCAAAAATTAAGACCATAAGTTTTCAAATAATAAGAGATGTCCCACGATATACTAAATTACACTAAATTTGAAAATAAAATGGCTTGCACTTAATTCGCTTACATGCGAATCACGTTTATGCTACTGATCCTCCCGGTGTAGAGAAACTCAAAGCCCACTGAGTTCTCATACAGTGAGTGTAATCGGTCACCCACTTACCTAATTCGCAGAATATCTAGGTCTTGGTCGGACTCAATGATCATCGTTGTTGTCGTAGCCAGTGTGCTTTACTCAGTGTTATTCGTGCGTAGAAGAAAATCGTGAGCATCCGACTTCCTTGTTCTACTTCAGTTGCCAAACTTGAGCACGCTTCATGCCATCCGCGAACTTGAATTTCAGATATTTTGTGGGTCAACTGCAAACGTGTCGTAATCCAACATGTTTCCACCGCACTAAAAAGTCGTCGAATTCATCAGAGATATAGGACATGCGAAAAATATCCTTTACCATTAGTGAAAAGAATGGGCGATCGGATTTTTCATATACCTTGTCACCGATTGAGGACGTTGAAAGTCATGTATGTGTTGATTTCTTCTCGAAAATCGAAGATAGTGTTTAAAATACAAGTCGAGCTCAGAGTATTGTGATCCCCTTTAGTTTCTTCTTTGCTTGCCTGCTGGAATGATTCTCCTCCACCACCTGCTAGATTGTCCTCACCGCCTCCGCAGGCAACTTGTGGAACTATATGGCTATATCTAATACAATAACTATCATATTATTCAACAAGTTGACTCCTAGTATCAACAAAAATTTCATTGACATCCACAAATGCTGTCGGAGTCCAGTTCATATTCTTGAGTATCTACGTCACTAATGGGCCACTTTCATGGGAACAAAGTCTGGGAATCTTGCCTCCATCGAATCCTAAGAATTTGTAATATGCTTCCAAATATTCTTGCAAAACCTTCTAGCTTGGCCTTGGATCAAGAACAAATGCGAACTAAAAGACAATATGAGGTATATTTTTATAATAAAACAACCATTTAATTTTCATAGTGATCAACGCACTAAACAATTGTGGATCTAATCTAAACTTCCAAAATCAGGCGGCCCGTCGCTAATAGTACCATATAAAAAAATAAATGGGAAGTAGGAAAATAAAACTCACGAAAAATAAATTAGTATGTGTTAAAAACCAAGCAAATCAATATACTGAGCGATAATTACTCAGCTTATACTCAGTATAAAGCAAAAACCAACAAGGAATCATTAACAAACTTAGTCGATAATGTCCTATAGGGAAATGTTGCACTCAAGTCAAAATAAGTTGAGTTCCATCTTGTTTTGACATCTTTTAAAGAATTTTTGACCCTCATGTTATTGTTTATGTAAAAATTGCATGCGGATGCATATTTTTTGATCACGAGTTATGTGCTTTACGATAGTGAGCCCATTGTTTCATGAGAGTCATGCTTTTTCCCATATAAGCTACGACCTCCCTAACGGGGAGTACAAATTCTTTAAGCTCTTCCAAATCACTTTGCACACATAAGTTTAAAACATAACAAACACATCTTATATGAAAATATTTGCCACTGCATGAAAGCCTCAAAAAATCTTCTAGAGGTGTAATTGAGGCCGTATTAGCGGAGGCATTATCAAAAGAAATCGAAAAAATTTTAAACATTAAACTAAATTCTTCGATAACTCCACGCATAAGTATGTAAATATTATCGGCGCTATGAGACTCATTGAACACCCTAAAAGCGAGAACGCGCTTTTGAATATTCTACTTGTCGTCAACCCAATGTGCCGTAATACCCATAAAAGAATTTTAATAAAAAACATCGGTCCAAACATCGGAACATAAACGGCAAGCGCTCGACGGAAATTGTCTCCACAATTTTATCCCTGTATTTTGCTTGCGAAAATGTAAATAGAGATGATTGAGAACATGTACCTTCATCCACAGTGAATCTAATTTGTGACTGTGATCGAGCATGTCCAAGCTTGTCCGGGTGCTTTTTCTCCAAGTGTCTGTTGAATGTGTCATATCCTCCACCCTTACAATGTTTAAATCTGGAACCACAATAATTACATTTACCATGTGTTACGATGCCATCATTATTATACAATTTTGTAAAATGAGTTTTAAAAATGTTAGATTTGAGGGCAATTTCTGTGGAGTTGGTTGCTTATCCGGTTTGTGGGGGTGAGGGTACATCAACCGGTACCGATTGTTCCATTGGGCTCTCAAAATCTTGAAATGGATTGCTTTCTTGAGTAGGTGGTATGGGAATGGAAGCTGATCCAACAACTTTTTTTCTCTAGAGCATCCACCACGTGAAGCCATATTGTAATATCTAAGAATACAACAACTAATTTCATTCAAGTCTACAACAAATAATTTCACACAAATATTACACAAGTATACAAAAACTACACATAATAATTTCATGCAAATATTAAAAAACGCATACACAAGTCTAAAACTAATAATGAAACTAAATATTTAAGAATACTACAAATAATTTCATTCAAGTTTACAAAAATAATTTCATGCAAATATTTACAAAAATAATAATAATAATAATAAGTCCACAAAAACTACACATAATAATTTCATGCAAATATAAAAAAAATGCATACACAAGTCTAAAACTAATAATGAAACTAAATATCTACGAATACTACAAATAATTAAATTCACGTCTACAAAAATAATTTCATGCAAATATTTACAAAAAAAAACAAGTATACAAAAACTACACAATAATTTCATGCAAATATTAAAAAATGCATATACAAGTCTAAAACTAATAATGAAATTAAATATCTAAGAATACTACAAATAATTTCATTCAAGTCTGCAAAAATAATTTCATGCAAATATTTACAAGACAAAAAAACAAGTATACAAAAACTACACATAATAATTTCATGCAAATATCATAAATACAAACAAATAATTTCATACAAATATTAAAGATACAAAAAAATAAAATTTCATTCAACTCTACAAAAATAATTTCATGGAAATATTAAAGAAAATCAAGTCTACAAAAACTAGAGATAATAATTTCATGTGCTTTTTAAAAACCCACAAGTTAAAAATAATTTCATTCAATTCCATAAAAAATAATTTCATATATTTTTCAAAAAAACCACAACTCTAAATTAATAATAAAAATAAAAATCATAAATGCAAAAAAAAATTCATTCAACTCTACAAAAATAATTTCGTGCAAATATTAAAGAAAACCAAGTACAAAAACTAGAACTAATAATTTCATATACTTTTTAAAACCCCACGAGTTAAAAATAATTTCATTCAAGTCCATAAAAAATAATTTCATGCATTTTTCAAAAAAAACCACAACTCTAAACTAATAATAAAAATAAATATCATAAATACAAAAAAATAATTTCATTCAAATCTACAAAAATAATTTCATGCAAATATTAAAAAAAAACCAAGTCTACAAAAACTAGAAATAATAATTTCATGTATTTTTTTTAAAAAACCACATGTCCATACTAATAATAAAAATAAATATCAAGAATATAACTAATAATTTTGTTCAAGTCTACAAAAATAAATTCATGCAATCATTTAAAAAAACAATTCTATGAAAACTACAAATAATAATTTCATGCATTTTTTATATGTCCACAAGTCTAAAATAATCATTAAAATAAATATCAACAATTTCAACTAATACTTTATTCATGTCTACAATAATAATTTCGTCCAAATATTTATAAAAAAACTCAACCAAAACTACAAATAATAATTTCATGCATTTTTTTAAAAAACCACAAGTCTAAACTAATAATTAAAATAAATATATTAAGAATACAACTAATACTTGCATGACTAAAATAAGACAAGCCTAGAAAACTATAACTAAACATAAAAATAAATAAATCATCACCTTGTTAATTGGGGACTTCCGAAATGTAAAAAATTAAGAGAAAACCCAAATTTGCACCACTCCAAGTCTCCAAGATTCCAACTTGTAATATTAAGCCTTAGTAATGTTGAATTGAAATAACTAAACTCCAAGAATCCAAATAATATGTCTTGAAAAAGTGAGATTAAGAGAGAATGAAAGTAGGAGATTAAGAGAGCATGATAGTAAGAGAGTTGGGAAAGAGTAATAATTTGTAAAAACTAAATAATATGGGGATGGGGTTATATATAGAAATTTATAAGAAATTATGAAATTTTCAAAATTCAAAATTTGAATTTAAAAAAAAATAAAATAAATTCATAGCCGTTGAAGCCGTTGGGCTTCAACGGGCTCCCAACCCGCCCCGTCGGGTTGACCCGGCGGGTTGGGAACCGGGTTGCAACCCGGTTCTAATCCGGGTCTGGCCCAGCGGATTGGCTCGCCGGTTAACCCAGCAGGCCAACCCGCCGGGCCACGGGTTGGACTTGACCCAACTGTAATCGGCCCATCTCCATGATGGGCCGGTTACGGGTTATTGGCCAGGCCCACCGGGTCAGTGACCCAGTGGGCTGGTTCCGGGCCAGGCACGGGTCGAGCCGGGTTGCCGGACGGCTCATGCCCACCTCTAATTTGAGAATGTAGCATAAAAATTAAAAATTTAAAAAATTAAACAGAAGTAATCCTTGCATTGATGATGCAAGGTTTAATTATTTAGATATTTTTTAAAAAAAATTAAAGTTAAAAGTTAAAGGCGGGCTCCACCTTTGAGTGCTCAGTGGTCATTGAGCCACTCAATGACCACTGAGCTTTTCTAATGAAATATTCATTTCATTGAACATTATGGATCAGCATTAAAGATGCTCTAAGTTTGATGTGTTGATCGTGGGTCTTATTTTATAATATAATTATTATGAAAAATAATTTAATAAATAAAAGTTTAGGGTGCGTTTAGTTTGTGGAATGGGAATGATGGGAAGGGGATTAGAGTGAATAAGATTAAGAAGAATGGAAATGGGAGGAATAAGAATAGTGATAAACCTGTGTTTGGTTTTATATTCTTTACTAATAAAGCAAAAGATATTGTAGAAAATAATGAATGATAGCAAGGTTGTCAGACCTGGACCGGCTCGGCTGGTTCAACCGGAAAAACTGGGAACCGGCCATGTTGCCGGCCCGGGTATACCCCATTGACCCGGGTATTAAAAATCCGGTGTTAACCCGGTGACCCGGACGGTTCAACCGGAAACCGGTTGACCCGGCAGGATCAATCGGGTCACAATGTTTAATTTTTTTTACAATATTTAATAATTTATAATTAATAAATAGAATTACAATATATATATATATATATATCATAAACATACCAACAAAAAATTAGCATTTAAAAATAAAATATATTAATGTATTATGTAAATACTTTCTAAAAATTTAATTTATTAAGAAAATAAAACAATAAATGAGTGTAATTTTATTATAAAAATATAAAATTAGTGTATTCTAATTAAATAAAAAATATAAGAAAATTTAAAACAAAATAAAAACTCAATTGAGATATAAGAATTAGTGAATTAAATTTCTTATTTATTTTAACAAAATCAACCAATAAATAAATAAATAAATAAATAACACCGAGAGAAGTTCGATAATTATATATTAATATATTAAATTTGTAAATATTTAAAAAATGTAAAAATAAATGACAAAATTAGAAAATTCTACTGTATATAAGGTCATTTATCAATTTAAATATCAAATTTGAGTAGGTTTTTATAATATAATTATGGGTTTAATATTCTATTTGCTCATTATTAATTATTATAATATTTTTTTATATTTAATTATTGACTCCGGTTCAACCCCGGTTCGACCCGGTTGAACCCATTGACCTATGACCCCTGGGCTTAGCCAGGTCATTGCCCGGGCCGGGTCTGACAACCTTGGATGATAGTTAATTATTATATTTAAATATTTAAATAAAATAATTCATGTAACTATTCACAACAAATATTTTTAAGGAGTTTGAACTAGAAGTAAAGATTTGATGGATTTTGAACTACGTCCAATTTGGGCGTAGTTCTAAGTGCTGAATTTTAATTTATAAAATATGTCTCACATGATTGTCACGTGAGGTTTAGATGTTGGTTATTTAATCATCATAGCCACTTATCAAATATATATGTAGTAAATATTCTGATTTTGTTAACAGTTTAAATATATTTAAAAGTGTTATTTTAAATTGAAATCCTCTACAAATAATATCCAAACAATTATTTTAATTTTAAATTAAAAAATATATAGTTTTTTATCAGTTAATTTATCATTTTTAATTATTTAATTATTTTATTTTTTAAATGAAAATATGTTATGGATTATTCCAAAGAAGATATTTATTAATTTAATATATTATTTTTATCATAAAACTACACAATATATGCTTAAAAATATTTTTTAGGGCTAAACTAAATTAGAGGGATAAGCATAATATATTTAACATAAATATTAGACAAATGAAATATATTTACTGAAAGATACTTATTTCTCGTTTGATATTTTTAAAAATTATTTTATTGGTTATAGAAATATTTATATAAATTGAACTAATACAACCAAAATTTAATAACAATAATATATATTTATAACTGTTTATTTTATAATTAATATATACCACTGATCATTGAATATAAGGTAATCTTATCTTAGGTGGCCATATATCAAATCCATATTTATAAATCCCTCCAACCAAACACAAAATTTTATAATCTAGCATTTCAACTACATCAAACCAAACAGTAGATTTAACAGTCATCGTATTTTTAAATACAGTAATTACAACTACATTGAAAAATCTTATTACTTGATAAATTACTGTTCATTCCTTTACTGGATACCAAACAAAGGCTAATAGTGAAAGGTAAAAGGATTACCATGCTACAAGCACACCCTTAATGGATTGATGAGGTGGTATGGATAATTTAATGATTAAAGTTGCCTTACAAGCATTACATCGATTTCTAAAGTACTATTTGCTTTCAACATCAGTTAATAGGTTTCACTATCTCTTTTTCCTTTCTTCTCTTGTTAAACAAATTAAACTTGTAATCTTGTAATTATGTCAAAATCTATATTTGATTGAGAATGAGAAATAGATTTTAATGTTATTATATAATTGGTAAATATATATATATTGTGATTTGATAAAGAAAAACTAAACATTTATATTGGATTAATTATAAGAATAGCAAAATTTGTATAATAGTGTTATGACAATGGGTATTCTATAACGAAAGCTGATCCTGAGGCAAGTGGCTATAAAAGGAAAAGCAAGAACTATGTAAAGGGCATCGAAGAATTAGAAGGAATCAGAGGGCCATCTTGTCAGGGTAGGGATTAGGCCGGCATTACATCAGATGTTCGATTTTGGGGTAGTTCTATCCTAATAGTAAGTTGTCTACTTCTCACTCTCAGAGTTGGACTCTAGTAGTTATTAGGTACTTGAATCGTTTTGAAATCTATTCTCTGAATGTACTAAACTCTATATTTTGGGTGTTGAATACAATGCTATAAGCCGGTATGCTCTTTGATGGTGTGATTGTCTTGATTGTGAGTCTTGTGGTAGAAAATTCATAACAAATAGATCTAACAATTTATTTTAATAATTAAAAAACCCATAAATAATTTAAATTAGTCCCAAGTGAGAGACTAATAGACATCAATATATTCATATCACGAAGAAAAATTAGAATTTATTACTAAAAAATCAGAAGCACTAGCACTGTAGAACGGTATTTCTTTTTTTCCCGGGTAGTGAAATGTAAATATCTACAAATAAAAATAAATTAAGGGTTTTTGTGTAATTTTCACATTATCATTATAATTTCAAACTTTTCAAGGGGTAAAGTGTAAATTTTTCTAAATCACCGTCATAAATCTCGAATCCTTGAATTCCTTTCGAAGTTTGCTAGGGTTCTTCGACAAGATATCAAACCCTAGAAGCATCCCCCTCGAATCTTCAAGGTTCGTGTTGCTTCTCAATTTCTCATGTGATTATGCGACGCAAACTCCGCCAGTTTGGCAAATCCGTTCGAATTTTGGTTGCAAATTGCTTAAATTTCCTTTGTTTTTTTTTCCTTTGATTTAGTGTAGCAATCTCTCTTTCTGTGATTTTCTCTTCAAATTTCAGGTTTTGATTGGGTTTTCTGTTGATCAGCGGTTTAGGGTTCGAGTTGTTGCCACAATGCCTCGGTTTGTAATCCAAATGCTGTTCTTTTTCTTCAGATGTTGGTGGTGATTTGTTGTGTATCCATTTGATTTCCTCTTTTTGGTTTTTCAGGTACTACTGTGATTACTGCGACACCTATTTGACTCACGATTCAGTGAGTATTGTTCTTTTTTCCTCTCCTTTTTACTGTTTATTCTGCTGCTTTTCTAGTTTGATTTGACAAAAAAAATCCGTCTTTTTTTTTCTTTGTGATTGTTATTTTTTGTTTTAATGTTGCAACTAGGATCAATTTATTCGTTAGTTTGTCCGCCACTTTGTGAGACTTGTTCACCTCAACCTTGTGAGTGGTCCAGTTTTTGGCACAAATATTATTCATGATTTCTGTTTTTTGTTGATGCTATTTTTGAGATGTGTTTAACATTTGTTGATTGGAGTGAATCAATGAGTTAGACCTTAATTGGATGTGCAGCCTTTTCTTGGTTTATAGCTTCAAATTTACTATAGTTTGTGTTGCTTGCAAAATTTATATGTTATGCTTTTGTAGTAACACTGCTTTCTTTGTCTGCGTACTTTGGAACTGAGCTGTTTAGCAGCAGCTGAAGTCTTGTTGAAGTTTAGGAATAGGACCATCCTATATTTAGAGACAAATTAGCTCATCTTAGTCATTAATGTTTGTCTTAATCATCATTTCCCTAGCTGCTACGAAGTTTTTCTCTTTATTGTTTTTATGTGCTTATTCATGTAAGTGACTGTTTGGTTATATTTTTAAAGATGAATATCTCATGCCATTGTCTTTGTGGTTCCAGCCTTCTGTCAGAAAAACAGCACAATGCCGCTACAAGCACAAGGTTGTACTTTTATGAAAAATTTCAGCCATGCTTTAGTCTTCTCCATCTTCAGTTGCTGAGCTAACTGATTTTTTATATTAATTCAGGCAAATGTGCGTACCTACTACCAACAATTTGAAGAACAACAGACACAAAGTTTGATTGATCAAAGAATCAAGGAGCATCTTGGGAATGCTGGAGCCTTTCCACATCAAGTTGGTGCGACATTTAATCAACATCTGATGTCTCTTCAGTCTAATCCCCAGAGACCTCGCCTTCCAGTTATGCCTCCACCCCTTTTGCATCCTGGCGGCCAGCCACCTCTAAATCAAGGATTGCTGCCA
Source organism: Dioscorea cayenensis subsp. rotundata (assembly GCF_009730915.1). Lineage (NCBI taxonomy): Eukaryota > Viridiplantae > Streptophyta > Magnoliopsida > Dioscoreales > Dioscoreaceae > Dioscorea > Dioscorea cayenensis. Next base: position 2,411,595 of record NC_052472.1, on the reverse strand, counting down.
GGAGTCAGGCCCCCAGTTCTGCCGCGGCCACTTATTCCAGGTAGATTTGAATTTTTCTGTTCTGCAGTGCTTTTTTGGAAGATGATTTTCTAATATGTTGTGAGAAACGCATGACATGTGATTCGAAACCATCTTAAATTTAATTTGTATACATCTCAATTGATCAATGCATGTGAACTGTTCTGTATTTTATTTTGGACAGTGCATCATACATTACTTATATATTGTTACATTTGAAGCCTTGCATTTAGTTTTTAGATGTGTTTTTTAAAGGTGTAGTTCACAATGAGAATGCGGATTTGCTGTTTGAAGATCTTAAACTCGAACGCCAACCCATGTTTCAAGACTGAATCATGTCTGATGTAGCCAAAATCTCTTGTTATAAGCCCATCTTTTTTTTAATCTTCTACTCACTTTGATTAACTATGTTGAAAAGGTGAGCTCTCTCAAAATTGGGTGCCATCTATCATAATTTGTGTTATCACTATGTCCTAAACCTAAACTGCTGTAACTGAATTTAATTTTTTTTACTTTTCTAATTGATTATTGAGACCAATGAAATTACATGCACACATTTTTATATTATTTGGTAGGCTATGGAGCTCCTCCAACTATTCCTCTCCCCAACATGCCACCAGGTGCTCTTCCCAGGCCACCAACATTGAGTCCTCCTGTCACTGGGGGAGTTCCTACTGCAACGTCATCGAGTGTCATTCCAGGAAGCTTTGATGCCTTCAATTCTGCCGCAGCATCAGGGTTTCAGAGGCCACCAACTAGTGTACCCGGTGCTCCTGGAGCTGCAACGACATCTCAGGATGGATATACATATGGCCAGGCATCAGAAACCAGCCATTGATTTGCACCATGCTCAGCGTTATTCATTACTTCTCAATAGGTACTTCAGTAAGCAAGTGTGATTCGACGCTGACTAATGGTAATTACTACATTGATGGTGGGCGAATAGTTTTTTTTAACCATATGTATCAGTGAAATGAATCCAATGTCATCAGTTGAAAGAGTTGGTTGGTTCCAAGTGCTCACTGTTGTGTGGCAAAACTTTTGAAATCAAAAAGTGGGCTGGTTGCATACATTCCTTTTTTCTTGTATCGACGACAGTTACAAATTGTTGTTTCTGCATGTTTTCACTTGCCTTCTTTTTATAGACAGTTATATTAACGACTGCTTCGACAAATGATGGAACATGCTGAATTTTTATGGCTTATTTTGTTAATGTTGTAATTTATTTTAGCAGTGCAGAAGTTTGCTGCTTAAATGAAGCAATCCAATCTATCAGTTGCAATGGTACATGAAATGTTTTTAGTGTGTCCTGGACCACTTTTGGATCTATTTTTGTTTTTATTTTTATAGTTTATGTTCATATTAATGTTTATTTGATAGTGATATTTTTCGTGAATAATGTAAGCTAAGTTATAAGAATGAAATGGTTGCAATTGAAATCATAGTTGGATTGATTTTTATATGAATCATCACCAAGTTTATTCATAGCATTGCTCTAGTGAAATCCCAATAAGGGAAGGAGAAAACAAAACTGTTTTCAAACAAATGGAAAGAATGGGAATCAAAGTTCAAATGTTATTGTGAAATGTCATTATTAGCTGTACTTATAATGTTACAATTGATAAGGAAAAAAAAAAAAAATACTAAACAATCAAAAATAAATTGGTAAATATATTCTGAACAGCAGCAATCATACTGTTTGATATTGATAAATTAAACTCAACATTTCTAATTAAATGATACATACACTTTATTGTAAAGTTGAAAGTTAAAAGTATACTCATTACAAAAAAATTGCTTCAATGAACACTGAAATCAGAGCACCATAACAGAAAGAAACCAAAGGTTTAAAGCTTTCACTCTCTTAAATTCAATACTTCAAGAAATGAACACAGTTTCCTGGGCTAAATCAGTACTGCATTTAAGCTTGAAGAGTGCATACCTTATCTAATTCAATACTAAATAGAAATCAATGCCATTTGTTAGGGCTAAACTAAGTACCACATGCACTACACTCAAGCTTGAAAAATTCATAACCAATAATTAAATACCTCATATAGCTAAATTTCACACTACAAATAAAGTACCCAAGAATAGCAAAGCACATTGCCTGAGAGAGAGAGAGAGAGAGAGAGAGACCTGAAGAAGTGTTCTCCCAGTCAAGAATCTTCTCCATGTACTTCCCCATCACCTGAAACTCATCACAGTTCTTGATCGAATTCGGCAGTCTATCTTCAATCCCACCAACACCCACACATAAAAACATCAATCAAAACCCACAGAAAAACAAAAAATCTCATTTTAAATCGGATAAATGCCTCGCCAATCCTTGGATCAATGAGCGTATATCATTTACGCACTTACACATAGTAAAGAAATATGTGTGTATATATACATATATACTGCAGTTTGTAATTCGTGACGACATTTTGCTACATCAATGATTTTGCTATTTAATTTTTGTTGAACCCGCAATTAAAATAACACGAGTTCAAACATGAACGACAATTTTCTCAAGCAAAATGACAAAGAAAAATCCATGTGTTTCCATCCCAATGTCATGTTGCTCCATCCTTTTCTTTAGCCTGCAGATCACCAGATTTTGCATGTCAGTTAGTGTATATGACCTCTGCCGATTGAAATAAATAAGAGCGTGATATGATCAACTATAAGTATAGGCATGGGTATAGAAATAGTTTTAAAAACATCGAAAAAAAATGTGATTTCTTTACAATCCATTGCTACCATCTTAACACAAACAAATACCAAAAAAGAAAGTAGAATCAAAGTGTTGGCAAGAAATGAACAAAATTTGGTTTGAACTTCAAGAATTGCATTCATATATTACCTAAATCAGGACGTTTTTCTTTTCCATTAAACAAATAACATCGCATAGAATTTATGTTAAAACCTGTAAAATTCTGACAAATATTGCTCAAAATTTGGAGATAAAGAATCCGACAAATACTCATACCTTTTCAAGTTTCTTCAATATAGATTCTTCGTAATCTCGAAAACCAGCACCAACTATGTCATCATGTTTCGGAACAGCTGGTTCAGCATGCCTAGCATTTGATGCACTAGAAGAAGCTCGAAGAGGGAGAACAAGTAAAGGATTTGAAATATCACCACTCATAGTTTGCGTAGCAGCTACCTGGTAGTTACATGGAAGACAAGCTTCAGAGTCGAAAGACAAATTTCAAATGATTTTATGATAAGCAAGTGGAAAAAAAAGTTAACTCTACAGGTGATATCACTGGCAGGGTATCTGAATTTTCAATCATATATTGTTAGACAATTATGTTTATGTCCAAGCTAACTAATACATCTTATACATATTTAAAAGCAACATGCATTTTACAATATTAAATATCAAAAAGCAATATACTTTCTTGCATCTTTAATTGCAACTATATAGCATATCAAAAACCATATTATATATATAAATATATAAGAGTTAAACAAAAGTGGTAAAATAAATTGAAGTTTGAAAACAAAAACTTCGGACTTGTTAATTAGTAGATTTCTACATTTTCTTCAATGCGTCAGAAGAAGATCATCATAATGATCCATAAAAAAAATTCTAAAATTCTAACACAAACAAATGGTACTAACTCCATATCAAAGCAATAATATATATATATATATAAGAGTTAAAGATCAATAGAAGTGGTAAAATAAATAGAAGACAATTTTGAAAGCGAAGTCTGCAGACTTATTTATTACTTGATCACTACATTGTCTTCAATGCAGTAGGAGCAGAAAATCATAATGTGGCCATCATCTAAAAAAAAATTCTAACACAAACAAATGGTACTTACTGCAGCATCTTTGGAAGACATTACAACAATAGCAGAGCCCTTCTTTTTGGATCCCCTTGACCTGATCACAACATCTTCAACCATTCCAAATCTCTCAAATAGCTTTGTCAGCTGCACAGAATCATAATCCCTCCCATCTCTCTCCCAAGAGACCTTCAATACCTTTTCTTCATCCACACTTGCCCCAACATCCTCTCTTGCTTTCTCATGCTGAGACATTTGTCCAGGGAAAAAAAATATATTAAAAACGAATTTAAATTGAAAACCCAACGGTGAAGTTTAGAGAAAGAGATGTTGCAGTATATATGATTATGAAATAAATCACCATCTCAGAATGATAGATAACAAAGCAGAATGAAAATTTCCGACTCCCGTAAGTATGTGATTATTGTTTGGAAACAAGTTAATTCTGTATAAAACTCCAAATTCATTTTTTTTAAAAAAAAATCCCTACATTTGAACACAATGCATAATATTTTCTATATGATGAAGAACATCTATATCTGCAAAGTTATAAACGAGGCAGCCATTAAAAAAAACAGAAGCATTGTGAACTCAACTTACTACATTTGGCAAATGTGCCCAGTGACAGCAAGAATCGTAAAATTGGGTCACAACAATATACTCTTATCATAAAAGATAGAAATCATTCATTTTCTCATGCCAAGATACCTTAATTAATTATGCAACACAACCTGGAAAACCCAAACACTAACCATAAAGAGAGTAAAATCAAGAAACCCTAATCTCACCACAGAAGTTGGGGCAGATGCTACTTTCTTCGCCTTGCGGGACTGGAATGCAGCGAGCTCCTGTTGCAACTCAGCAGCAACCATCTTCTCCTTCCGAGCAGCAAGCTCGGCAGGGTCAAACTGCGGTGCAGCAGCAGCACGCTCCCGCTCCTCGAGGTCAGAGGCTAGCTTCCGGCGCTTGCCATCAAAAAGTGAGGCACGGAAGGCTTTCTCCCTGATAGATCGAAGGTGCGCATCAAAAACTGCACGTGAGGAGACATCCCGGAGGATTTCATAGGAGGTGGTGAGGCGTTGGAAGTCAGCAGTGGCGTCTGGGTCATTGGGCCGCTTGTCGGGGTGGCGTTTCCGGGATTGATCACGATAGGCCTTGTCAATCTGTTTTAGACTTAGCTTTGAGCCTTCCTCACCGGAGGGGAGGCAAAGCACAAGGTAATGATCGACGAACTCCTCCTCCGAGTCCAGGGATTTCGCCATTGTTGACCTATATGACAGAGAAAAAGAGAACAAAACACCCATAAAAACTTAGAAAATAAACTCTGAGATCTAATGCATGCGAAACAGTGAATTTTTTTTAAAAAAAAAAAGCATATTGAAAAAACTTATAAACCACAAAAGCATCAGCGTCTTCAATAATATTGAAGTAGCTTCATGAAAACATCATACAACCTAACTACTTGAATCATACACAACAATATAAAAATGACCAAAAGTGGAGTACCTGACAATGGTTGATCAGTGTTGAAGGGGATGATGCGGGGAGGCAGCTGCAGCAAAACTTTGCTTAGAGTGGAGGAGGATGGGTCAGTGATGCTAGGGTTAAGAAAGAAAAAATATGAGATTTTCTTATTCTTGAAATTTTAAAAAAATTGATATCTTGGAAATTTTATTCAACTTGAAGAGTATAATAATAAAAAAATAAAAATAAAAAAAAATCAAATTCCTCCCAAAATGTAAGATTACCACCTATTAAGTTAGTAATCCCGTTACTGAGTAATACTCCAATTCATCATATTTGGGGAATACAGTATTCCCACTCTAAGCAATAAAACAAGATGATCTTACATTAGTTGGTCTAGATTCCAAAGGTAAATCCTCAACCAAACGACACCTAAGAGTGATTGTGTGACCATGCACAAAAACAAACAAAACAATAAAAGTTTCCTGAAAACAATCACAAACGTAGATTATTCATTCAAGGCAGCATATTTAAAAAGTATCATGCATCTTCATGGTAATAGGCTAAGCCACACTAGAGGATGAATTAATAAAGTCTAAGCTGCGCTTAATAAGAAAGATGGAAAACTCTAATTTACTCTTTAAGATTAGGGGCTTCAATGGTTTTTTTTTTTTGGTTTATGTATTTTATCTATTATTTATTTTTGTATATGTATATTAATAAAATATTCAAATATACAAATATATAGAAGTCCCATTGTGTTTTCTTCCCAAAAGCCCCCAACTCTTCTATTACTCCTACTGACTGAGAACTTCACCAAATCTCTAATCACCTAATTGTGACTTCATACCAATCTCAAGAGCTTTCACCCTTTGATCCTCTTGTTTTGATGTTGTTTTCAGTTTTCACTGCTCCTTGAGTTGGCTGTCATTTATGGCATTCATGACGAAAACATTTTAGAGGAACATATTAATTTTCCATTGCCTTCTGAAATAATAATGTACACGCACACATATGTATAGCAAATCATAGACTTGGCCCCCAAGCCACTATCTTCTAAACTTAGCTTGATTTGACTCTCAAACCATTCTCCTAAACTTAAGCCTAACTTGGCCCCCAAGCCAATCCTAGACTAATCACACTAGATCCTCATACTTAAAAAAAATATAAATTAACTTATCTATTATACAATTAGCCATATACATGCCCAATACATGTCTAATGCTCCATCTCAATTTGGTGCACGAAGATCCCCAACGCCCAACTTGCAGAGTAGATATCTACATTCACTTTTGTCGAGAACCTTTATAAATATGTCATCAAGATGGTGATAAGTACATATATGATGTGTAACAAAGTTACAACATGTATTTCATCACTAACAAAGTGACTATCAACTTTTATACCTTTTGTCCTCTCGTGAAAAGTACATATACTTTTATACCTTTATAACCACCAGCAAACCATCCATGTTGGTTGCTAGACAATTAAAAAAAGCTATTACCACCAAGGTTCATTATGTAAGGTTTTAATTAAAATTATATGATCACAAATGACATGAAAGCTTACTGGTGGCAATAACATATAAAATTGATTAATATAATAACTCAGTATAAAAAAAAAGTCAATTTGGCATGCTCTGCACCTTAGATCGAAGGTTCATATCATATCAAGCATAGGTCGCATAAGAACCAGACTTGGATAACACATGACATGTAATGACATTGGTGGTAAAGCTATTCATCCACCAGAATTAGCAAACAAAAAAAGATCTGGAACTGAAAGTCGAATGATTCCGACAACCATACTATATAACTTTCAAACATAATCATTACAACTGTGTTTGCACTCCCTATGAAGAATTAAATGCAAGTGGGGAATACAACTGTTCTTGCTCATCCCAGATAAAAATACCCAAAGTATACATAATCGAATGTCTGATAGGTTCTTCAATTTTAAAGGGCAATTTCGGCACAATATAATAAAGAACTAAAATGCAAGTGAGGAAGAAACTTTATGTTCTAGGATAGCTAGCAACAACTCCTAGATTTTGCAGGCAAGCCCAAAGAGAGTCTAAGGAAGTGATTATCCTGAAAATATAGCCTTAAGCTAAGAAAACTATGAATGACTCAATGATCAATTTCTTAAAAGGACTCATCTCTCTTTTTGTAGAGATTTGAGAACTTATCTAAGCCTAACTCCAAAAATGACAAAAGTTATTTAAACTAAAACTTATCCAGATTTCTAGAGTTAACTTGATTAAATTCAAAACAAACACACCAGATTTGGCACAGTTATGAAAGCTAAAAAATGTATTACCAAACTACCAGTAACACCTAAGCACATGATCTTAATTCTTATACTACTACTAATAGCAATTCATGTTACGCATCATTTTATGAAGTCCAAAACACAAACAAATTAGCAATGATATTTTTATTCTACAACCATTAGACCAATAGACCGACGAAATTAAGGTCCTGTGCCCTCACATGGTTCCCATGTAATCATATAGCACATCTATCTTTGTTAGCATCAAGAAGAAAAACTAGAGGTTCTACTTTAAACAAAGTCAAACCCTAACAGAAGAGTTATCAAACATAGAAGGCAGAATAATGTCATTTCAATAGAGTTCCCTTGACTAAAATATTAGAAAATATGATACGAATATTACGAGGAATGGTTATGTGTTAAGGCAAAAGTATGATCGCTTCTTTATGTCAGCCAAACCAGGCCAAGTGAGTTATTTCTTACAACAAAGAATTTGGGGTGAATTGAAGTGATGACATACATTCCTTCCCAGTTGCATATTCAAGATACAAAATCACATTTAGTGTTGGAAGGAATAAGCAATCAATCTTTTATCAAACCCATTTTTATTTTAAAATATGTGCATAAACCCAATTTGGAATACGGACAGACGTATTTAATGGTAATACCCATGAACCGTATTCCAACATGTTTACTTTCTATTTGTTCTCTCTAATATTTTCAGTTAGCATATTCCTCCTCTTTCTTTCAACCTCCCCACTACAATGTATGGCTTTTATATGTGACTTAGCAAACAAACTAAATTTATCTGCATTATCCCCTATGGCAAGAAAACAGTGCTGTGGAAAGTACATACTTGATTTATTAGCTTAACTGTATCATCTCCAATCAAACCATGGTTATGGCGCATGCACCAGATGGGAAGGTTGCATCTCAATGCGAATGAAGATGACGAACTAACAGAAATTGAGCTTATAAAAGAGAAAAGATTGTCTGAGTTGTTATAGTAGTATTATTTAATACTATGATTATTTATGTGTATGTATCTTGTTAGGTGTTATCCTACTTTAGTTTAAAGGGTAACAAGGTCTTTTAAGGTTATGTCGATGACTCTAATTCTCTTGGTCTCTTTATAAGAGTATGAAGACATGTATCATATAAAAAAGAATCAATCAATAAATACAAACTAACCAAATTAAAGATAGTTTCATATAACTGATGTTGCTAATGGTCTTTAAATCTAACATGTGAATTCGTGTTGACAATGATCCCCTTCTTCAAAAAGTGCCAGGATCATTCATTTACATTGCCCAATCATCCATCCCCTTAGTTGGCTATGGGTAGCTTAAAAATAAGCTAGCAACTATGGGATTTTACAGATTAATAACACCTGGACAAAAATTGATGATGCTCATGCCCTAAAAGTCACCATAAAAGAATTATATTATAGATCTGACCCAGTTAAAAGACTGAGATTGATTAAGGACAAGCTGATAATCAATCTTTTCACAAATTTTGCAGGGCCATGTCTGTAGTGTTCAAACTTATTATTTAATTCTATATTCAAACTAAACCAAATAGAATTCAGTTGCCAACATTTAAATAGTCAAAGCATGTTTGAGTATTACAAGCTGAAAAAAGAGGCAATAAAGAGATAAGATACAATTTTCTATCTCAGCTCCAACATCAAAAGCAATATAGGTATCTAAAATAGCGAGGAAGAAAGAACTCTATAATTCAGCAATAATGACGCATCCACAAATGATAACTGGTCATACGACAGAAAGCTCCAATATAACAGGCATGTGCTTGAGTTCAGTTAAATAAAAAAAAAGCAAATTATCCCAGTTGCAATCACATACCAACTAACCAGTTTATTCAATTCCACATAAACATGGTTAAATTGCCATAAATAGGGTTAATATAAATTCCTAGAGAGGGCCAATAAACAAAAATGATGCAGCTAAAAAGTCTTGTTTAACCAAGATAATGCTAACAGACACAAATGTGATCCATAACTCCCATCTATAAACCACAGAAGATGTTTTCCCGACTTCCATGAATTTGAACTTTGCAAGCAAGAACAACAATGCCAAATCATATGTATCTAATCAACTCATTTCCAAATCCATCTAAAGACATCGATTACCAAATCCATCAAAAGAAACAGAAATATATATATATATATATAATTATCAAATACATCTAAAAAAATCTATGGGTTTATTAATAGCCTAGAATTAAGAGCACGCAAATCCTACACACAAAAGCCTTAAGAGCACGCAACTACCAAAAATTAAAAATTTATTAATAGCCTAGAATTAAAAAATAAAAAATAAAGTTGGCCTAGTATAGCATATCGCCACAACTCATACACATTATGGTTTTTGCATGACTATTAAGCTGGCCAATGATCTTTCACCGCCTGCCTCACCATTAATAGAATATCACCACACATTCTGCGCTTGCTATCATCAAAATAACTTTACAAGTTTAGCTTCCAGTCATATTTTCCTAAAACAAGTAAAAGATAAGCAAATATCTCACAACCACTGCTAATTTGTTATCTCAAAACACCAAATTCGTACCTCCTTCTATAATATTTGTAGCAAAATATTTATACATTTCCAGTACAGTGAAAAAATTGTAGCTGGTTGTTACAACTGATCAGGGCCAAATCTATAAACAATATTTCACATGGCGTCTGCTAAAATTTTGAGCACATATGAGAAATCACCATACAGAGAACCCAAACAACTTCCGTTAAAAACAAATCAAAACATAAACTTTTTCAAAGTCTCGTCATGTCCCCAGCCATGAAATCAACAAGAGCGCGCAAACAAGCCAGTGATTCAAACAAAACGCCTATTCCGAACAAAACAAGCATAAAACCCTAGGCATTCAACCAAAACAAGCGAGATCAAATTCAGGAACAGCGAAAGGAGATGAAATTCTTACCTATAAAGGACGCAGAGAGATCTGAGATCGAGAAGGAAGGAAGGGAGGGAGTGCTGGCCGGGGTTTCTTGTTGCAATCCTAAGTATTAGTAGTAGTTAGTTAATCTTAAGTATTTGTATTTAATTTTTAGTATTGTTGTTGTTCTTGTTTTCCTATGGATTGTGTGTGCTTATGAATGATCAAAGTTCCCATCTTGAGAGATCTACAGGTTTACCTCTGATCCACTCTTGATTGTACTCTCTTTTGATAGATCTCCAGGCTTTGCCTCTGGTCTTCTCTTGATTGTACTCTTTGTGAGAATATTAAGAAAATCCTTTTGGTGGTGCTTGATCTTGGCTATTTTATTCTAAATTTAGAGGAGGAACAACTGTTACAAGTTTAGGATTGCATCAGTGAGCGGCGCCGGCGATGACTCCAGAAAGAGGAACAAGGCTGCGCCGGCGATGACTCCAGCAAGAGGAACAATGCTGCGGCGGCAACGCCAGGAGAGAGAGAGAGAGAGAGAGAGAGAGAGGCACAGCAGCGATGGCGGGAAGAGGGAAAGAGCACCAGAAAGATTAGGGTTTTAGGGATTTGAGTAACTTTTGCATTAAAACCCTTGGTAAAACACAATATTTATCATTAAAATCAAATATATATATATATATATATATATATATATATATATATATTTTTTTAAAGCTCATTTTAAATCTTTTAGGAGAGATGGGATTATAAACAAGAACTTTTTAAACTTAAAACCCATATGAAAAGACTAAATTGTCATTTATCAATTTGAGAAAGTACTATGATGTCCTTTTAAAATTTAATTTAATCTTTTTCGTATTATTTTTTTTTTTTTTAATGTGTCAATTTAAAATTAATAATAATAATAATATAAAATTATAAAAAAATTGTAACAAATACAAAATTATAAAAAAATGAGAGTTTATATTATTATTATTATTATTATTATTATTATTATTATTTTGTAAATATGTACTTGAGATATTGTGTTCAAAATATCTCGAGTTATGGGGTTATATAACCTATTTGAGTTATCACGGCGGTTGTTACGTGCTAGATTACAGGTCAGGACATGACAATGCAAAACTGTGTTTAGCTTCTTTAGAAACTACTTTTGTCGTATCTACTCTATTAATAATAAGGGTAGGAACCTATTGCTATATAGTGTCAGATTATGAATCCGAACCACTTCTTTCTCAAACATCTTCCCTTAAAATTAACTCATTTACAAGAGCAAGTTATGGTTCACCAATATTTTTGAAAGCCTTAACTTCATAAGGATACTCTTCTTCATAGAAAACTACATCTCTAGAAACAACATATTCTTTGCCTTCTAAATCAAACATTGCCAACCACTTTTCCCATAAGGATAGCCTGCGAAAATTTAAGGAGGATTTGAATGGAATATGATCGCTGTGTGTGGTAAACCACTGCTCTGAAAGCAATTTCGACGCAACCTCGGTGCTAATCACTTACTACCGATTGCTCCCCAAGGTTAATATATAAAACGTCTCTCACACACTTGCACTCGTGTTTGAGAGATCGGAACAAACAAACTTCAAATACCTAGAAATCAAAGAAGCAAAATCATAATTAGGGTTAATCCCATGAAAATATGTTTAGGGTTTCGCATATATTCATATATATTCTCAGAGGGTCAAAAAAACCGTGTTTTTTAAACCATGTTTTTGAAAAACTCATATTCGAAAAAATAATATTGCGTGGGTGAGAATGTGGACCAAAACCAAAACGTGTAGAAAAAATAAAACATGCATTTTGACAAAATAAAAGGCAAGTCATTCCGGACGACATACACTTTTTTCTCCTAGCTCCAAACTTATCTTTATCTTTTTCTTCTATAGTAAGCTTAGCACAAACACCCAAATACTCTCAAATGCTTATAGTTAAGAGGTAGACCAAATAATACTTCATATGGAGTTTTTCCATTAAGAACATTAACAAGGGTTTGATTATCAGATACCTTGTTGTAAGAATGCATTCTCTCCAAAAATCAATAAGAAGTTAAGCATGGAGTCTCAAGGCATGTGCTACATTTAAAATGTGACTGTTTCCTCTCCACCCATCTGTTTTTGTTAAGGAGTGTCCACACAAGAAGTTTAGAGAATAATTTCGCTCTCATCAAAATAGTTTTTCAAGCACATGTATTATGCTCCATTATCAGTCTTCACAATTTTCACTATCTTATTAAATTGAGTACAAACTATGTGACAAAAATTCTTGAGAATTTTCACCACCTTACTCTTTTCAATAATAAGATATACCCACATATATAGCTTGTGAATAATCAACTATAATAATAGGCAAAAAAAAATAAACAACACAACACGAAACTTATCGGGTCCGCAGATATCACACAACACATTTCTCGTCTGCTTTTCACTAAAACAAATTAATATTGCAATGTTTTTATTATTTTTCTGACTATCATTGCTACTATCTTCTAGCAAAGAACTAATGATACTATCTTATGGTTGGCCGAGCCTACAATGCCATCCCGTTATCTTATAGATGGTCGAGCCTACGATGCCACCCCGTTGCTCACCCGCATCAACCAGAGTCTTCAAATTGCAGTTTTGTATCACACATAGTTTATTAGTAATCATGATGGTACAATTGTTAGGAAAAAACAGAGAAAAAACTAGAAAGAGCAATCAAAGAAGAAGAGAATATTTTTGACACGGTCAATCTCACCTCCCCACATTTCTATCTTTTATATTTATATTGATAACTGAATTCAAACTAAGTTACTTAGCCACCAAGAAACTAAAGCAGATTCAAACTAACAAACTTATCTAAACATAATCCTAACATAATTTTTAAACACAAATGCAATTCATAAAAAACAAAGAGGGTCATAGCGCAAAACTTAATGCATAAATGCAACAATGCCTAAACGTAATATATAAATAACATAGGGTCCTAAATGCAATAACAAGATTAACTCTAACATTCAACCCTTAATCTTGTTATGTCTTCCTCATGTCCTTCAGACTATCTTATCTCGCAACTTGATGAAAGGCTTTGTCAGGACGTCTTCAAGCTGCTCCTTCGTTTTGTCGTACTCAACTTCGATGTCATCCTTTTGAACACAATCACAAATGAAATGATATTTAATGTCGATGTGCTTATTCCTTTCTTCATGTACTAGATTCTTCTTCAAGACGATCAATGCTCGAAAATTCAAATGATAATACCAAGCATACCATAGCCATGCCACATCTCCATGTTCTCCAAGCAAACACACAGGATGTATTGCCTTAACACTGAGTATATATAATCTATTCTTTGATCTCTTCACCCTTGCAAATAGCCTTCCACCTTTATCATAGACACACAAGTATCCTCCTTTTATCACCGACTCGCATCCATGCTCATCAAGTTGGCCCAAACTCACAATATTGCTGCACAAACTAGGTATGAAGTAAACATCTGTGAGAAGACGATGCTCACCATTTTGACACTGAAACATTACAGTGCCTTTTCCTTGGATGTTTACGACGGAATCATCACCGAACTTGACTCTCCCAACTATTGTCTCGTCCAACTTTGAGAACTGGCTTCGGCTCCCGGTCATGTGGTTACTTGCACCCGTGTCAAGATACACCAAGTTGTTCCCATACACTATTTCCTTAGTTCTAACACTAGGCTTGATGTTCATCTCATACAACATGATCTCCTCTGCCGCATGCTTCATGTCTTGCAAGCGCTCACATACTTCTGTCATGAGTAGCGTCGGCTCATCATCATCATCTTGTTTCTCCACAAGATAGGCTTCCTCATCCTTCTTCTTGGATCTGCACTCATAGGCATAATGACCGAAATAATGACAATTATAGCATTTCACCTTGGTCTTGTCAAAGTTCTTCTCTTGATGAGTGCCTTCAATTCTACTTCTATCATCACTGCGTCCGCGTCCATGCCCACGGCCACGCCAGTTGTTTCCTCCTCGTCCTCTCAACGAGTTCGATGTACCTTCACCTTCTTCTCTTGCCTTCCATTCGGCCTTTGTCAATAGGATGTGTTCTTCTTTCTCATCCTCGTAACCCCGCAATCACTCTTCATGAGCTTTAAGTGACCCGATGACCTCCTCCACGGTCATCGTTTGGAGATTGCCGAACTGCTCAATCGTCGATGCAATCTGAATAAACTTGGAAGGGACAGCACGAAGAAGCTTCTTGACGACATAAGCCTCCTCCACCTTGTCGCCCAATGCACGAATTTTGTTGACTATTGTGGTCAACTTTGTTGCAAAGTCATCAACCGTCTCCGCTTCACGCATGCGTAGACCTTCAAACTCGCTTCTTAGAGTTTGGATCTTTGCCTCCTTGACGCGCTCGGCGCCCATGTGCATTGTCTTCAACATCTCCCATGCCTCCTTGGCCGTCTCCTTCTCAGCCAATACAAGGAGCGTCTCCTCGCTAATACCCTAATAGATGGCAGCAAGGGCCATCTGATCCTTCCGCGTCTCTATCTCTTCCTTCGGATCAATAGACTCAATAGCATCCCACACACCTTGCGCACGCATGTACACCTTCATCTTGAGTGCCCACGCCGAGTAATTGCTCTTCGTGAGCAACGGATACTGGAGGGTCACCGTCCCGTCTCTTGTTGGAGCCTTCAATGATGTCGTACCGACGGTTGTTTCACTCTTTGATGATGAACCTGACATGATCTTTGGTGTCTACTCCGAACCTTGCTCTGGTACCAAATGTTAGGAAAAAACAGAGAAAAAACAGAAAGAGCAATCAAAGAAGAAGAGAATATTTTTGACACGGTCAATCTCACCTCCCCACATTTCTATCTTTTATATTTATATTGATAACTGAATTCAAACTAAGTTACTTAGCCACCAAGAAACTAAACAGATTCAAACTAACAAACTTATCTAAACATAATCCTAACATAATTTTAAACACAAATGCAATTTATAAAACAAAGAGGGTCATAACTGCAAACTTAATGCATAAATGCAACAATGCCTAAACGTAATATATAAATAACATGAGGTCCTAAATGCAATAACAAGATTAACTCTAACAACAATGTACCTTATCAAGCAGTTGGGAACACAAAACTTAATTTGTACCTTAATTTTGGCACATATAAAACATGGTGTAGAATCAAATTTTTGCCCAAAAACACTTTTATTTCATTAATTGATGTTGTCTATTCCCCACCAAACATGACACAACCTTTCAAACATTTGTCAAATATTCATAGCATCTCGTCATATAATGAGATGCCCCTGAATCAAGCAACCAAAGACTATCACATTGCTTTCCTAATAGTTTCTTGGTTGAAACTTGCTATGATTATTTAACATAGTCAATAAAATTATACACTATTCTTTACTCAAACTTTGACACCCTGCCTTGTCATTGTTTGAGTATTCATCTCCTTGCTCCTTAGGATTTAAGGGGAGAACAATCCTTAGTAGCCAAGCATGGGTTATATATATATATATATATATTGAAGTTATGACATTTTTTTAGATTTTTTTTTTCCCACATTCCCCTCTCCTTTAGAACTATTAAAACGAAAGTTGCCCAAAACATAAGTATAAGCATTTTCTATTGTGACCGTTATTGCCCCAAGTCCACAACTACATGGTTGTATATATTATTATTATTATTATAATCTAATGTGGCACTTCATTCTACATTAGTTGTTATAAAAATTTTTTTCACAAAAGTAATATTGTAGACTTACTGGTTCATCCCAAGAAGAAACTAAAAAATTAAATAAAAAAAATTCATATAATATATGGAGGTATCATTAAATGAAGGATTTTTGCATAATGTTATAGGCTACAATCAACGGTCTAGATTAGATCTGGATGTGAGCCATTGATTTACTAATGCCTTTCTCTCAATTGCTTGGGCAAGTTCAGTTTGTAAGAACAAATGCCAATTTTATCCAACACCTTATAAGGACCCAAATATCTAGCTGATAATTTTAGAAATAGTGTTAATATCAAAATGGTCATTTTATTTTGTTTTTTCCGCCCTTTTAATCTCTCTCTAATATGAAATCTGCTCTTTTGGTCTTTGTATTTGCATATTCTCATCCTTTAGCTGTAAAATTCACCATTTTGGTCCTTGCATTTAAACATTTTCATTGTTTTTGGTTCTTTCAGTTCATTAGCTGAAATGACTAAAAAGGCAAATCCATCAATTGAAGAAACCAAAATGACAGAAATGTACAAATACGAGAATTAAAAAGACGGGATTTTTATATTAGAGGATTAAAAAGGTAGAAAACGCAAAATAGAAAGACCATTTTGATATTTGGCACAAATATTCACAACTTTTGTTTTCAGTTGATACTATTTTTGAGATGTGTTTAACAACATTTGGTGATTGGAGCTAATCAATTAGTGATGTGAAACCTTTTCTTTGGTTTGTAGGTTTGTAGCTCCAAATTTACCATCTTCTGTGTAACTTAACTTGCAATTTACTTGTTATCTGGTTGTAGTAACACTGCATGCTTTGGAACTGAGCTGTTCAGTTGATGTCTCATTCAAGTTCATGAATAGGGTCATTCTATATTTAGAGATAAATTAGCTCATCTTAGTTTTTAATACTTGTCTTAAACATCATTTTTATAACTGCAACAAAGTATTTTTCTTTATAGTTTTTATGTGTTTATTAATGTTAAGTGATTGTTTGGTTAAATTTTTAAAAATGAATATCTCATGACATTGTCTATGTGGTTTCAACCTTCATTCAGAAAACAGCAAAATGCCAGCTACAAGCACAATGTTGTACTTAATGAAAATTTCAACCATGCTTCTCCATTTTCAGTTGCTGAGCTAACTAATTTTTTTATATTAATTCATGCAAATGAGCATACCTACTACCAACAATTTGAAGAACAACAACAGAACACAAAGTTTGATGAATCAAAGAATCAAGGAGCAACTTGGGAGTGCTAGGACCTTCCCACATCAAGTTGGTGCAACATTTAATCACCAACAAGGAAGATCAAGTCCTCTGAAGAAGAGGGCTAAACTGGGATTCTGATGAGCATAATTTGTAAGTTGATCATTAATGGAGTTCTCCTCTCTGTCAATAGCTTCAAACATCAAGTAAGGGAATTGTTTTAAAAGAGTCTTTAATCTATCCACTTCAGCTCCTAGTCTCCAGGTCACACATTCTTCAAAGGAATGAACAGCTTTAACCAAGCTTAAGTATTCACAGTTGATGCTATCTGGTTTCCAATTTCTACTCTGACATTGCTCCAAAGCAGCTTTGAACTTTTGTTGCATTCTCTGATTCTATCATTAAACAGCAAAAAATAAAAATAAAAATGATCATTGGGCTAAGGTTGAGGTCATACAGGTAAGCACCAGTGGGGAGTTTCCCATGGGCAACTCTTAATAAGAACATGTCTAAATTAATGATAAACTTGAACAGTTTGGTATTTTAGTTAACCACATTTCACATCCACTGCAAAGGCCACCATTACTACAAGTCTTAATTTTCAAATATATATCAAAGAATTATTGAGGCTACTTCAACAGAATCTAGAGATGTGTACAGAATCTATATTGTGGATAGCATGAACACTGCCATCAATAGTAACAGAATCTAAGAATAAATCCATCAAAGAACTAATAACTTATCAACAATGACCGTCTATTTTGTTAGATGTACATACCAAAACCTTGGCATGGTTGCATTCACTTGACATAGAAGTATAAGGTCAGTTTCCTTTAATTCAAGGATGAAATTTCCTTTGCCAATGAAAAATGTTGGCAGTTTCCATAGAGAGAAGGATAATTGAAAACCCACAATCAAGAAATCAAAGTCATCATTAGTGAAATATTTTATGTATGTTACCATGTGTCCTTGTCCGCCACGGAAGATAGCTTCCACATCTGAGATGAATAATTCTGCAACTTGGGAGATCTTCAAGTTCTTGTATGCTGTAAGATTCCTACAAATGATATGATTGACTGAAATAAATAACTACAAATGCAATACTTCTATGAGAGGTTCAAGAACTTTATGCGAATAATTTGATAAATACCTTCCCAATAATGTGAGTAAAATTGAAACATCCTGGAAGTCTAGAAAGGATTAAATTCTACGGCGCTCTTTTCTTTTCTTTAGCCTGCAGATCACCGGATGTTGCATGTTAGTCATTCTACATGCCCTCGGCCAATTGAAATAAATAACAATGTGGTAAGATCAAGTAACATAGCAGCATGTGCGCTCCAAGCTAAATAAATATAGGCATGAATATAGAAATAGATTTTAAAAACATTGTTAAAAAAAAAAAATGTGACTCTTTTGTACTCCACTTTCTCCATCTAAACACAAACAAATATCAAAAATGAAGTAGAATCAACAAGTTGTCAAGAAGTGAGCACAAAAATAGGTTTGAAGTTCAACTTCAAGAATGGTATTCATATAAACCTAAATCATAATGGCCTTTTCCATTAACCAGAGAACATAGGATAGAATTTATGGAAAAACCTGTAAAATTCTGACACATAATGCTCAAAATTTGAAGATAAGAAAATGACAAACAATCATACCATTTCAAGTTTCTTCAAAATAGATGATTCATAATCTTGAAATCCAGCACCAACTATATTATTGAGTTTTGGACTGGATGGTTCAGCTTGCTTTGCAGGGAATGCGGTTGATGTGCTAGAAGGAGTTCGGAGAGGGAGAACAAGTAAAGGATTTGAAATATCACCAATCATACTCTGTGTAGCTGCTACCTGGTAGTTACATGGAAGACAAGCTTCAGAGTTAGAGACACATTTCAAATGATTTTATGATGAGAAAACAAAAAAAGAAGCTAACTGGTGGCTACAGGTGATCTCCCAGGGGCAAGGTATCTAAATTTTAATTCTTATATTGCTAGACAATTAATGTGAATGCCCAAGCTAACCAGTACATCTGATACGTATTTAGAACAATATGCATTTTAAAATATTAAATATAAAAAATAAAATACTTTTCTGCGTTTTTTATTGGAACTATACAGATCTTGGATAAATAATTAGCCATATATATATACATATATATTAGAGTTAAAGATCAGTTAAGTGATTAAAAAATTTTTAAAAAAAATTGAGAAGTTTGAAAGCAAAACTTCAGATTTATTAATTACTTGATTTCTACTTATCTTCAATGCATCAGGAGAAGAAGATCATCATGTGGTCATCATCCATAAAAAAATTCTAACATAAACAAATGGTACTTACCGCAGCATCTTTGGAAAACATTACAACAATAGCGGAGCCCTTCTTTTTGGATCCCTTTGACCTGATCAAAACATCCTCAACCCTTCCAAACCTCTCAAACAGCTCTGTTAGCTGCACAGCACCATAATCCCTCCCATCTCTCTCCCAAGAGACCTTCAATACCTTTTCTTCATCCAAACTTACCCCATCATTTTTTTTTGCTTTCTCTTGCTGCAACATTTGTCCAGAAAAGAATAGTATTAAAAATCGACTAAATTGCAAACCAAAATCTAAAGCTTAAAGAAAAAGAAGTCTATTGCACTAGTATCAAACCTTAACATTAAGAAGGGGGTAATGTTCACCTCAAATCTTCAATGTGTGACCAAGTACAACACCAAAATTTTTATGAATAAGCATGTTGGAGATTTAGGGTTAGAGAAGTTCAAAATTATTCATGAAACAATTAGTCTGATTGTGACCAGCCTTAAAATGGACTATAGCCTCTTGAAGAGAATTAGGGTACTGCTATGTATAACAGGTCAAGTAGAAAGCAAATAAGTACTGTATACTCGATGAATCTAAAACAACCAACTTTTGCTGTAAGTTATTCCACAATATATCTGAAAAAAAAAGTTCAGAAAAAAGGATTGAATTATTTTTCTAAGCTACAGTAACAAGTTTATATGGTCATCAAATATCAATCTGCAATCCACTACAACCAGTTGTATTAATTCAACCAAAAGCATTGTGAAGCCACTCAACAGCTTATTATGTTTCGCAAATGCGTCAAGTGAATGCAAGTATCCTAAAATCTTGATACAGGTAGTATACTCTCACCACAAAAAGACATAAATCATTCATTTTCTCAAGCCAACATATCTTAATTAATTACGCAAACATAATCTGAGAAACACAAACATTAACAATAAAGAGAGTTAAATCAAGAACTAATCTCACCGAAGGGCTAGGGGCTGAGGAGGATGTAGTTTTCTTCGCCTTGCGGGACTGGAATGCAGCAGGCTCCTTTTGCAGCTCAGCAGCAACCATCTTCTCCTTTCGAGCAGCAAGCTCTGTGGGGTTAGGCTCTGGCGCAGCAGCAGCACGCTCCCGCTCCTCAAGGTCAGACGCTAGCTTCCGCCGTTTAGCATCAAAAAGTGAGGCACGGAAGGCTTTCTCCTGGATAGAGAAAAGGCGGGCATCAAAGGTAGCACGTGAGGTAACATCGCGGAGAATCTCATAGGACGTGGTGAGTCGTTGGAAGTCAGCAGTGGCGTCTGGGTCATTGGGCCGCTTGTCTGGGTGGCGTTTCCGAGATTGATCACGGTAGGCCTTATCAATCTGCTTTAGGCTTAACTTGGAGCCTTCCTTGCCTGAGGGGAGGCAAAGCACGAGGTAGTGATCAATGAACTCCTCCTCCGAGTCTAGGGTTTTCGCCATTGTTGGTCTCTACAAGAGAGAATAAAACATGCATAAGAAGTTACAAAATCAACTCTCTACGATCTAATGCATGTCAAACACCAAAATTCCAGGAAAAACATAAAAAAAAACATTCAAACCACAAACCACCAACAATGTCAATAATATTGCAACTACTTCACCAAATTAAGGTATTTTTCGTGCTAAAACCACAATTTTCAGATCCCAATACTAAAAAAGAAGATTTTTTTTCCAAACAAAAACACGCAAACCCCTAACCCTAACAAACCCATATTCAAACTAAACCAAATAAAATTCAGTGGCCAAAATTTAAATAGTTAAAGCAAGTTCGAATATTACAAGCTGAAAAAAGTGGCAGTAAATAGACAAGATGCAATTTTCTGGCTCTAATCCTATATAGGTATCTAAAATAGTAAGGAGAAAGAGCTTTAGGATTCAGCAAGAATAATGCATCCACAAACGATAACTGGTCACACAACAGAAAGCTCAGATATAACAGGGCATGTGATTGAATTCAGCTAAATCAATAGAGTAAGAAATCCCAGTTACAATTACATACCACCTAACCAGTTTATCCTATTCCATGTAAACATGTTAAAATTGTCATAACGGAGTTAATAAATTCCTAGAGATGGCCAATAAATGAAAATGATGCAAGCAAGATGTCTTGTTTAACCAAGATGATGCTAACAGAAGTAAATAATGTAACCCAAAATTCCCATCTATGAAACAACAGAATATGCTTTCACGAATCACGCCTTGCATGAACTAGAACTTTGCAAGGAAGAAAAACAGCGTCAAATCACATTTATCTAGCAAACTCATTTCCAAATCTATCTAAAGAAACAGGCCAACATATAATTATCAAAACAATCTAAAGAATCTCAGAGTCACCTATGCACACAAGCCTTAAGAACCTGCAATCATCCAAAAATTAAAAATTTATTAAAGGTCCTGTAATTAAAAAACAAAGTTGGCCTAGTATAGCATATTGCCACAACTCATACACAGTTTAACAGTTACGATTTTTGCATGACTATTAAGATGGTCAATGATCTTTCACTGCATGCCTCA
Organism: Dioscorea cayenensis subsp. rotundata; assembly: GCF_009730915.1. Taxonomy (NCBI): domain Eukaryota; kingdom Viridiplantae; phylum Streptophyta; class Magnoliopsida; order Dioscoreales; family Dioscoreaceae; genus Dioscorea; species Dioscorea cayenensis. The sequence continues at coordinate 2,389,362 of NC_052472.1, read as the reverse complement.
CCATTATTAAAATATCACCAGATTCACCACCTATTCCACACTTTCTATTAACAATACAACTTTGCAAGTCCTACTTCTGATCATATTTTCACAAAACAAGGGAAAGATAAGCAAATATCTCATAATCAATGCTAATTTGTTATCTCAAAAAACCAAATCCACATTTACTCCTCTAATATTTATGGCCTCAAATATTACTATACATAAAGAGGAATGAGGCAAAATATTTATATAATTCCAATAGAGTTAAAAAAAGCATAGCTAACGTGATACAAATGATCAAGACCAAAGCCATAAACAATGAATTAAAGGACCATAAGACAAGTATTTCACATGGCATCTACTAAAAATTTTAACCATCAATGATATAGCAATAATATCACCATGCAGAGAATCCAAACAGCTATCTAGCCCCAGTTATGCAACCCATTTTTAGCATGCTCTCAAATTGCTTTTTCAAGACTAGAATGGAAATGGAGACTTAACTTGTTTTCAAGACATGGTATTACTCCATGATTTGCAAATGCTTTTCTCTGGATCCCTGTTAATACTATGCCTTGATAGCTTCACTCGACTAAGCTGATGCATCTCTCCTAGGTGGGCAGGTCTCATCCTCAAGAACGGCAAACCTAACTTTTAACTTTAAACTGCCAACTCAAGAACCACTATTTAGCAACTTCAAGACACCATCAAAATTCCTTCACCATACCACTCAAGTTTTTAGTCAGTAACATTTGCACATTTAGGGCAACAAACAAAGGACAGCCAATATTTCAAACTAAACCCTAATTTACAGGTCCTCAAAACTAATAATGTCACAAACAAATCGCCATGATCCTGTTATAAACAAAAATAAACACTTATTACAAACCAATAATACTTCAAGCCACAAACATCCGCAATTTCAATAAAAATGTCACTAGTTCAACAAATCGTAATATTTCTTCTAACTATACCTTCCACTTTCAGATCCCAGGAGTAAAAAAAAACCATCTTTTTCAAGTCTTGTCATGAGACCAAACAAAAAGGCCATAACCCCTAACCCTAACAATCCCCAGCCATGAAATCAACAAGAGCGCACAAACAAGCCCCACATACAAACAAAACGCCTATTCAAACCGAAACAAACATGAAACCCTAGAAAATCTACTCACTGCGTTCTAATACATGCCAAGCACTGAAATTCAGCGAAAAAAAGATGCAAATCAGGAAGATAGAAGCGATCGAAGGTACCTGGAACGGGCTCCAAAGATCTGAGATCGGGGAGGAGTGCGAATGGAGCCTTCTTCTTCTTCTTCTTCTTCTTCCTCTTCTTCTTCTCTCGAGATACGACTTCGCTGCGATTTCGTAGGGGTTGAAACTCCGAAAGCATCAGGGACTCTTAACGGGCCGGGTTTTGATTTGTTATCGGATGTGGGTCTGTTATCGGGCCAAACCCGGATCCGCATAGAAAGGCCTATTATTTGATCCATTTAGCCCTTTTACTGTTTTTTAATTGGGTCGATTAAGTATGTTTGGGTAATGGGAGTTCTTTTTACTGTTTGTTTTGACTTATGTAGTTTTTTTTATTATAATTTTATTAAAAACAAAAAATAATAATTTAAAAATATTAAACGGGAATTCTTTTATCGGATCCAATCCATTCGGGTCTGAATCCGAATGCTTCTTCCACACATCCTTTGGTTTCCTCAACTGAAACCTTAATCCCTAATCGGAAGTAACTCCTCTTAGATATATTTGATTAACTCAATTGAAAAATAAAATAAAATGACTAAATTGGATCAAATTAAAATGGAGAGATTTGAAAGACAGAGTTGCATAAGTAAAGAGACTATTTCAGATATTATACCTGGCCTACTAAAACAAGAGTTTTTGTTTTTTACTTCTTACACCCTTAAAAATAGAAAAATAATTTGATTTGCAAATGAATTTGGAGTACAATATAAGAAATTGTTTAAGTATAACACAAGTTGTTCAAAAAAATCTTGTCTCATCATAACCACCACGGTACAACTTTTTAACTGTGGTACAAAGCAACAAAAAAATAGTTTTAGCCCCTAGTTAAAATTAAAATTTACAACACATGACTAGTGACCATATCCCAATCAAAAAATTTTGGAAATAAAAAATTATATTTCGGTAAAAAAATTATTAATTAATGTATGTTAGAAATTATGGCCCTAAAAATTTTATAAATTTTAAAAATTTAAGTGTTAACTATTAAAAATGAAAAAAAATTCAAAATAATTTGTCTTATGAAATTTTTTTCCAAAAACAACCAAACGAAAGATTATACAAAAGGTATTATAATAATTTTATAATTTTTAATTTAGTACTTATGTAAATCAAATATAGAAAATAATATAAAAATTTTTGTGATATCTACTGAATATCAAGCAAAGAACCGTACAAACATTTGTGATGTACTTATATATGTCCTATGGGCTCCTTTATTTTTACCAGGCCTTTAATTAGGATTGACCGGTCAAAAATATGGATCATAAATCAAATTTTAATTATTTTTATATTTCAGATGATCGTAAGTTCATAACTTCTATTAGGGGCAAGCCCCTAATATTAATTACCCCAGAAAATGTCGTGAGAACCTCCGATTAAGAAGCAAGTGTGAACGAGAAGTGACTGAGCAAACATAAAATTAATAATATTTTTTTTCATTAATTTCAAAGATGCATATGAACACCTGATCATGGGCAAGAACACAAAAGCATTAGGAGAGCTATTTTTTTCATTCTCTTTTTTTTCTCGCTCATCCTTCATTTTTTTCTTCTCTCTTGTTTTTGTTTTCTGAAAAGCAATTTAACATTTTTTTACTCACCAAACACCCAACTACAAGCACTAGAGACACCAGAGTATGACAGTGATGGCATGTATCCAAATTGAGCGTCTTAAATTTTCTAGTTCATTAGAGTAGAGCTGTCAAAACGGGCCTAACCTGTCGGACCGGCCCACCCCGCCAACAAAAATTGACGGATTGGGTTGGCCTTTTGTAGGTCCGTTTGAAAGCGGGCCGAAACGGGCCAACCCGTTTGGGTTAGGGTTATGGGCGGGGCGGGGCGGGGCGGGGCGGGCTAGCCAACCCCTTTAATTTACTAAAAAAAAATTTTTTAAAAAAAAGCTTAAATGAAGATAAATGTTTTAGGTGCTTTATGTAATATCATAGTATTGATATTCCTCTTATCTATAGTTGTTCAATTCATGTGGGAACTTTTGAATGTTGGGTTAATTGGTTAATTTGGTTGAATATGTTGTTATTTACTTGTTTTATTATTTTAGTTGTATGATTTATTATAACCTCATATGTAAAATATTTTTTGAAATACGTCTTTTGTATTATGTTTTGTGCTTTAATAAATATCTTTTGGCTTGGTTTGGTTTATTAGAAAAAATAATCAATATATAAAATATATAATTTTTAAATATTTTATATTTTTATTGGGACGGTCTGCCCCGCCCTGCCAAATGATGGATTTTGGTAGCCCGCGGGCTGGCCCGCCCCGCCGGCCTGTTTTGACAGGTCTACATTCGAGGTTCATTCGCGTCAATACCATAGACATAGCCTCACAACTTGAGCAAATAACGACACAATGTTGCATGTTCTACTCCACATGACAAGAGCTCACAGCAAGTATGAACTATTCTATTTTCCAAATGCCGAAGAACAAGCATCAGAGATTCAGAACATGAAAGCAATGGTAACAAGACCCCAACCAAACATATCTTGATGTCTTCTAAGTTCATTTGTATTAAAACTTTTTTTCTCATGCAATGATCTTCGTCTCTCAAAGCAACGAGTGCGGCACCCGCCCATCAATGATACTCGCTGTCCTCACACCCTGCACCAATGACCTCACGCAGCAGCGCTACGTCACCAACAAACCCAAGGACAGCGGACTCGATCCGAAGAGGGCCTTGCTGTAAGTGTTAACAGATGATTGAAGCAATGAAGGAGTGTGGTGCTGCAGGGAAGAGATCAGCATCTGAAGTGGAAGTTGTTGATGTTTGTAGTTGAAGATGTGTGTAAATTTGTATGTCTTGAGTTTTCAGTTATGTGTTTTTGTTTAGTGTATTGTATTTGTAGTAGTTAAGTGAGCTGGAGGTAGAGATGGCAATTTGTACCCTACCCGACGGGTATACCCGTACCCGTACCCGGTCAAAGAGGGTATTACCCTCTTTGACCGGGTACAGGTACGGGTAAGGGTACGGGTAAGGGTATTACCCGTTAGTTTTCGAGCGGGTAGGGGTCGGGTAAGGGTATGCCCCTATCCTACCCTTACCCTTACCCGTTGAAGAGAGTACGGATTTTCCGTACCCTTACCCTCTCATATATATATATATATATATATAATTTTTTTATTAAAGTAAACATTTACCCACAATTTACCCAATATCTATTTTCATGGTGATTAATTTGAAAATAATACTTTAAATTTTCTCTTAATATATTATTTTAAAATTTTTTTTATTTTTATATTTATATTTGATAATATTATCAAAATTGAATTTTAGATATATATTAAGAATCATAATTAAATTAAAAAATAAACATTATAAAACAAATATAAAAAAATAATGTTATAATAATTTATTCTATAAATTATAAGAACATCTTGAAAATTAAGATACTAATAAAAAATCAAATGAATATAACTTATAAGAATTACTTATAATGTTTTTTATATTCAAAATCTTACCAGATATTTATGAAATTTAAAGCTATATAAAATATAAGTAGTAAATATATGAAAAAATTTAAAACAAAAACCAAGATAGTTAAGCATAAACAAAACAAAAACTAGAGTTACCATTGAGTCCTAAATAGACGTCATTTTTATGTGATTATATAATTTAAGATAAACAAATATATATCAGCTTGTAATTTTGAATTTATGAACATATGTTTAAAGATTGTAATGTAATGTATAATTAATTTTTATTATTATTATTATTTAAATTTATATTTAAATTTAATTCGATAATTTGAACAACGAGTAAGTGGGTACCCTGCGGGTATACCCGTACTATACAGGTAAAGGGTAAGGGTATGATTTCTTTTACCCTGAAGGGTGCGGGTAAGGGTATAGGTATGGGGTAGGGGTTATGGGTAAGGGTAAGGGTAAGGGTTTTGGCATATCCTACCCATACCCTACCCGTTGCCATCTCTAGCTGGAGGGGAAGAGTTGAGATGAATTGAATTTAAAATGGACGGCTCTGGTTTCATCATCAAGGGATGGTGTCTTTAGTTCGAGGCACAACTATGTTAAGCTGAGGATGGTGACATGATTCATTAAGCTTGTGACAGGTGTTTTCCACTAAAGTCAAAACAACTAAAAGATAAGCTTGCTGTAATTTGGGGTTGTTGTTCTGATGAATGCTTTTGTGGGTTTTCTTCTCTGTTTTCCTTTCGAGTTTTTGCTGATTTTCTTCTCTGTTTTTTTGTGAGTATTTACATCAGTAAGGAGGCGAGCATCCTTGCCGGCAAGCCCAACACCGGTGCCACCAAGCATGTTGATCTCAGTGACGAGGCTCTTGTTGATCTTCCCAGCAAAAACCATATCCACAACCTCCATAGTGTGAGCATTGGTGACGCGGAGGCCGTTGTGGAACTTAGGCTCATGGTCGGTACGGAGATGCCAAGCGTTGATCTCCAGTCCACCACCGTGGACGAGAACAATGCGGAGGTCGACGGCGCCCATCGCCGATCATATTCGGGGTTTTGACGAAGAAGATGATGATAAAATAGAGAGAAAAAGAGAGAGAAGAGAGAAATTCATGCTGCTTTCATCATTGTACGTGCGTGGGGTTTTTTTAAAATGCATGAGAGAATCATCAAATGGTGGGACCCATTGCATTTTTTCCCTTTTTATAATAATAATAATAATTTTTATAATAATTTTGGAACAAATTTCTTTGTCAATACTTATCATTAATTATTTTCTCTTTCCTTTTTTTCAGTTTTTTTTTACATGGCTCCTACCACCAAAGACAAATTAGTAGAGCCCCTTTACGGGCCATATGACGACCATGACAAAGCTCCCGACAGATTACCAATCCAGCGATATTACCCTATCAACTTTAAGAACTTAGGATAGCCAATTCGGTACAATGGAAACGACTTCAACGAATGGACTAGCATATCGAAAGCGTTTCATGATCTTGGTAAACTCACACCAAATAGTTTCGCAAGTCCATTCGTTGATATTTGGTGAGTTTACCAAGATCATGGAACGCATCCGATGCTGAGTCCATTCGTTGAAAGTCGCTTCATGTACGAATGCTTTCCTAAATCTTAGAGTTGATAGGGTAATGTCGCGAGTGGTGATCGTCGGGAACTTTGTCAGTGGTCGTCATGATGCGTGAAAGGGGCTCTGACTGTTTGCGTGGTGGGAGCCATGTAAAACAGCGAAAAAGGAAAGAATAATGATAAGATGAAAAGAAATTTGTTCCAAAAATTATTATAAAAAATATTATTATTATAAAAAAAGGGAAAAAATTTTGGAAAAAAAAAGGTTGTGATGACCCTTAGGGAAAACTTATATGATCAAAGCAAGCTACCCATGAAAAATATAAAACAAAAAAAAGGTGGCATGCTACTCATGAGATGAGCTAGCATATGGTCATGATTTTAAGAAAAAAAGAAAAAAAAGGAAAGAAAAGAAGAAAAATAAAAAGAAAAAAAGGGGACCCTATGCATGGAGCTACTTGAGAGTTTTAGTTACATGAAAAAAAGGAGAAAATTCTATAAAAGGAAAAAAAAGACAAGGGAAGCTACACATGGAGTGAGAGTTTGAAAGCACTTGTATCTTTCTCCCTCAACTATTGTGTTGTAGAAGCTACAAAGGGGGCACTTGTTTATATAGAAATTTTAATTTCTAATCCCATTAGGAACTTACTATTATATTTTGAATTAAAATCAAACAAAAAAAAGGGATAAGTAAAAAGGATAGTGATGATGAACCATTTTCTCTTACTTTGAATAGGAGTACGAAAAAAAAGAGAAAATGGGCATTATCCTATTCCAAATAGGAGTAGGAGCATAAATAAATAAAATAAATGAAAAATAATAGTATATGAAAAAAGAAGAGAGAATATATAATGCTCCCTTTTTCCTTTTTTTCTATTTGATTTTAATTCAAAATATAATATCAAGTTCTTAATGGGATTAGAAATTAAAATTTCTATATAAACATGTGCAAATTCAATATATAAGGCGCTGTGGAGTGATGCTCTGGCGTTTGTCCTTGACTTCCCCCAGTGGAGGGACTGTGATGTTTATCGTTGTGTCAAAAAAAAAACATGTGCAAATTAAACGGACCTCAAAAGGACAAAGTTGCATAAGTAAAAAGACTATTTCAAGTATTATATAAACATGAGTTTTTTAATTATTAAAAATAATTAATTATATATATGCATATTACTTTGGATGAAGTATCATCCTATGAGATAAAATAAATTATGTATTTTTTATTTGTATTAAAAAAAACTCCCAACTTATACCATTATCATATTTTTAAGGGGTATATTTGAAAAAAAAAAATGGCACTTCAAAACAACCCGCTTCTCTAAACAATCTCGAAACTCCCCCAATTCATCAATGGAAGCAATGGAAACGCTTCTTCTTCTTCTTCTCTTCTTCTCCTCTTCGTTCTCTCCACGATGCCAATCTCGCTTTGATCCTCTTCTCATCTCCATCATCCATGGCGAAGGCTTCCTGGCGGTCCTCGGATCGATGGCTCTGGTGCATACTCGTCTCCGCTGTTCTTCTCACTCTCTTGATGACTTTCTTCTTGCTTTTCGCTTTCAATTTCGATCAGGATGATGTTTCCGAATTGATTCACAATGAAAAGTGTGTTTCTTTGATTCGTTCAAGCATTTGTTGTGTTTCTTGTGATTTGATTTCAGTGTAGATGATTGTGTTTTTTGGGTTGGGGGTTTTAGGGTTGATGGGATTGGGGAGAGAGGGGGGCAATGGATGGAGGTGATCTCGTGGGAGCCTAGAATCTTCATCTACCACAATTTACTGGTTTGAGCTCACTTGAATCTCTACCATTAGTTACTTCGTTTTTTTTTCCTTGATTATTTCCTTGCATAGTTTGGTTTATTTGTATTATTGATTCCATTTTTTCAGCATGATTCAAGTTGAGATATCCTTTTTCAATCTTATTCATGCTTTTTTTTGCTTTTGTTTAAAAGATTATATCTTGCTAAAAAGGGTTTAGTTGTGTTTTTTAACTCATTAGTTGTCCACATTTGTTATGGTTATCTTTGGGAAAATTGCTTTTATACCACTATAGAAGTGAGTGATTGCCAATTTATCAAAAAAAAAAAAAATCATATTTGCTTATATACACTTAATGCTAATTGTCAACTCAAACAACTTATAGAAGGACAAATTTTTAGCTTTACGACAACTTTCTCTTTAGAAAATGAGTGGGGTAAGTCTCCATCTTGGATGTACTCCTTTAATTGCCTATTTGACTTGTGCAGAATATTCAAATACAAAAATTCTCTATTTGCATAGATGCTTGTTTTTACTAGTTCAAATTGGTATCTTTTAAATTGCTATCTGATTTTATGATTGATTTGTAGCAAAGTAACTTTTTTTTTGTCTATTTATTGGACAGTCCAATGAAGAATGTGAATACTTGATTAAACTTGCTTTGCCACATATGCAACAGTCCACAGTTATTGACAAAAATACTGGTGGGAACAAAAGCAGCCGGTGTGCAATCTTAGATCGCTAGTCATGTTTAGTAATAAATTTCAGAAGTTCTTTTTTTAATATTTTTGAAATATTTCAATATTATTCCATGCAGGCAACGCACAAGCTCAGGAATGTTTCTCAAACGTGGACATGATAGCATCATTCAAGCAATTGAGAAAAGAATTGCAGACTTCACATTTATACCAATAGGTAGAGACTTATAGACCTCTGATTTGGGTAGCAACTATTCACCTTTTTGAGTTTTAATTTAACATGGTTATACAATTTTCACTTTGAAGATAAATAATAAATTGGAGTACAATAGAAAGAATATCTATATGAAGGATCAACCATTACTCTTTTTAAGTGTAATATTTTGTGAATTTTATTTCTGTCAATATTACTTACCATTTGTCTAGAAATGGTTTCTTTTGAATCTCCTTTCATTAGGATCCATATCTTGAAGGTGTTAATGTCATTTATGTGACTACATAGCAAAGGCCATGGCTATAAATTTCAGTATGTATTGGTGGGTGCAAAGTTCCTTGACACAAGGCTTCCTGATGTTTATCATCTATCCTTAGAGCTATTGTCATCACCAATGGAGCATTTGTTAGGTAGTGCCAAAAGCTATTGGCATATTCCTTTTCTTAATTAGTGCTTATATTTGATGCTCATTGCTCAATATTAATAGCATTAAAGTATACATTTGCTGCTTCAGCTTGAAATTATATTTAGATGATTTAGAGATACACATTGTATGACTTGCACGGACTAGTCATTCAGGATATTACTTTTTTATGTGTTTCCACAGTTTCTCTATGCCTGTTTATTTTTTTGCATAAGAATCTGCCTTATTATTAACTTCATATATATATATATATATATATATATAACCATGAAGAATTCATTGTTTGTATCTTTGTCTCTTTTTTAAAAATCTCAGTGGCATGAAAAGTAGTAAAATATCTTTCCAGTCTGTCTACAATTGTCAATATCTTGAGTGTACCCCTAATGAATTTTTTTCCCTGTATGGCTTATATAGAAACTGAACTTTTAAATGTCACTCTTAGTTTTGGATTATGCATTTCACAAAGCTTCGTGATGTGACTTCTGTTTTCTTTCATCAAATTGTCAAAACGTTTTCCCCTCATCGACTATAATTCAGGAAAACTCACTCTTACTTTTCTAAGAGAAAATAAAATAAAATAAAGAATGCTATGAAAAATTGATATTAGATGAAGAGTTGAAGACTTTACAAGTTGTTTGTTTTATATAACTGACTTGCATTACCTCGATCAACATTGACACAATTTCCTTGGTATGATTTCCTTAAAGCATATTACTGTCATTCATTCTCATTTACTCACTTTCTGGAGCTGACTTCATGTTCTCCAGAGCATGGGGAGGGCCTTCAGATTCTCCATTATGAAGTTGGACAGAAATATGACCCACATTATGACCATTTCCACAACGCTGATAGAATAGCTACTGTTCTAATGTATCTGTAAGTTGTCCTAAAAAATTTTATTTGATGCTCTTCCTTCAGTAGGTTCAAGCATATAATTGCCTGCCTTACAAAAAAGCAAAGACATTTGTTTTTGTGTTATCATTAAGTCTTGCCATTGACGCAGTTCAGATGTTGAAGAAGGAGGTGAGACAGTGTTCCCTCTCGCCAATAATACCATGAATTCAATCTCAAGGTCCAGCAATCTGTCTGAGTGTGGAAAAATGGGCCTTTCTGTGAAACCTAAGAAGGGAGATGCACTTCTCTTCTGGAGCTTGAAGCCTGATGGCTCTCTAGACACTACAAGCTTGCATGGCGAGGCTCATTTTCAATCCTTTTCTTTTTTTATTACTTACTTATTTATTTATTTATTTATTATTATTATTATTATTATTATTATTATTATTATTTGAAGAAAAAGGAGGCTCATGCGAAACTTATGTATAATGTAGGTGGATGCCCTGTGTTAAAAGGGAACAAATGGTCATCAACAAAGTGGCTGCGAGTAAACAAATATTTATAATTCATCGAAGGTACTTGTTTTATTTATTTATTTCCAATTCTTATTCAACCTCGATTCTTTTGTGATATATATTTTTTGATTTTGTGAAGTTTCATATGGCTATTAGTGGACAAATGTTGAAACAGATTTGTATTCGGTTCTGTCTCTACCATACTTAAGTTACTAGAAATTCTTTGCATATCATTCTCTACACAACCTCAATTCTAGTTTTGTGATGATAAATACCTTGATCTTGTGAATTACATAAGCAACCAATTTGCACTCAGTTGTGTGTTACTGCTTCTGCACTTAAATTTCTAGTTGTTTATTGATTTGTCGTCTTTTATACAAGCTCAATTATTTTGTTCGATGATTAAAATTTTGATGTTACAGAGTTACAGATAGCTATTACTGAACAAACATTGAACTAGATTTGTGTTTCTTTGGTCACTAGATTTTAAAATTTTGCAGAAATAAATATGTGTTGGCCCTGAGTTTTGGATTTATTGAGGCTATTTGATTCTTATTATTGGTACTGTGTCAATTAAATTTTTTGATAATGTGTCATGCTGTTGTTAACTTTCTCATTATGTATATTTCCCATGTTTTGCAGTAATGGCTCGCCGATAATTACATTCATCCAAGTTAATAATTCTCATGGTCTCATGCCATTCATCTGCTGTTTGATACTTTTGTTACTAAATTGAACTCATCTATTTTATTTTGTTGAACACTGAACTATTAAAACAAAAAAGAAGGGAAAAAAACTAATGATGCTGTTATTTTTTTTCATATTATTCATATTTTCACTACTATTATCCCATGGTTAGAGGGTTTCCTTTGTTTTATTTTTTTTTAAATAATAATTTGAGAGTTACTGACAGAGTAAAAATGGAAAGGTGATTGTTAGGAATGAGTTGAGGAGGAAAAAAAAAAACCAATGAAATTGACTAAATTTATGTTTTCTAGATGCATGTAATTTATCCAGACATTAAGTTTGCTGAACTGGAGTAGTGACAGGATACAATTCATTTGTTATAAGCAACAAAGTATTATAATAACATAGGAAGTAGAAACAGTCAGTATCATGTAATAAATAAATTAATGTCTTACAAATCTAACATCTCTTTACAGTAGCATTTTTATTCTTAGCAAAGCCTCAATGCAATTTTATTTATTTATTTATTATTATTATTTTGTGAATTATTTCTTCTGTGAACTTATATTATATATTTGTCATTTTATGATTTTATTTTTTTTCTATAGTTATAATGGTATAACAGCATAAATTCTAAAATACCTTAAATTGATTTTGACTCTTTTATTTTAAACATAGATTTAAAAAGTTTTAAACTTTAAGAACTAGGACAAAATTGGCCGAGAAAAAATCCAATTGCTTCAAAAATTAGGAACAGAAAAAATTATGCTTATTTACGGACAGGAGCAAAAGCATAAAATTTTTTATGGAGCGGTAAAAATTGATTTTTAGTGTTTTGACCCGATCTGTTTCTCAATTATAATTATTGTGTTTTCATTATATTTTTATGTTTTAATGGTTTAACTATAAAATATAATTTTAAAAGAAAATTATTTGTTATAATTTTAACTTATTAATAAATATTATATATTATATATTAAGAGTTTGATAAAAAAATTCCTCAATTTCTCTGCAATTTTAATTGGTTATTTGTATTTTACATTCTCCCCAATTTTTAATCGGTTGTTTCTACTTTACATTCATAATTATACAAAAAATAAAAAATAAAAAATAAATTATGGTGGTACAAAACATGATGAAACTTGAAAAAAAAAAAAACCGCAATAGCAATTGCGGTATTTAAAATATCACTACTTAAGTTCGGCAAGGATAGAACGCAGAGTGGTCAGACGAGGTGGTGGTGGTGGAGGCGGTAGAACCCCGCCCCAGCCCCATCCCTAGCCCCATTGCCATCCATGGTTTTCAACAACGTGTATGCTCACTTACTGTGAAACAACGTTCATAAGATGGTTTTTGATACCTTTGGAAGATGGTTTCCATTTTGACAAACAAGAGCAACAAGAGAAAACCAACGTCTGAGTCTTAGAGCTTTCTAGGCTCAGAAACTGGACCTGTTTCCTACTTTCCTCAAGAAATATCACAGAGCATCAAACACACGTTTTAAAATGAAAACATCATCAAAGCAAAGGCATCCTCTTCACTTTACAGCACATTTTATTTCCTGGGCAAAATTGATGAAAAACTCATGCCCGAATAATTTTTAAACTTCCGGCGAAAAATTGTGGTTCCCCATCATCATAACATGAGATTAACTTCACATTACTATTGCTTGCTACCGGTCAAATTCCTAATGACATACGGTAAAATTCCACCATGATTGTAATACGCTAGCTCCACCTGCAAACAATATGAGGGCGATGAATAAGAGGAACATCGAAAGAATAGTAATTTCCGTATTTTTTTCTGGATTACCTCGGTGTCGAAGCGAAGAGTGCATGTAAATGATTTCCCGCTATCAGTTGTGACGGTGACATCTTGACCAGGTTTGATATCACTCACACTGCTCGGAAGATTGACCGTGTAACGTTCATGGCCGGTTAAGCCAAGGGAATCAGCATCTTCCCCGGCTTTAAAACACAATGGAATAATGCCCATTCCCACAAGATTACTTCGGTGGATTCTCTCGAAACTCTTGGTAATGACTGCTTTCACACCCTGCAACATTTAACAACAAAGGCGCATCAATTAAAGTTGAATTGTGAGCATGAAGTTGAAGATGAATTTTCTTTACATATATAGTACCAGTAGCATTGGTCCTTTAGCAGCCCAATAGCGAGAGCTCCCACTTCCATACTCTGCTCCCGCTAAGATGACAGTATCGCACCCCTCAGTTTTGTATCTCTGTTCAGCACTTAAAACTATTAATATCATCGAACCAACTTTACAAGTTCAACAGAAAATTAGTTTACTTGGAGTTGAATTAAGTGATTGAGTGGTTTGATAGTAATTACCATGGCGGCGTCAAACACTGACAATTTCTCTCCTGAGGGTATGTGTATTGTTTTGGGACCAACTTCTCCCTTCAAAAGCTTGTTGACAAGGCGAATGTTAGCAAATGTTCCCCTTGCCATCACTTCATCATTGCCACGACGACTACCATAGGAATTGAAGTCTTTTCTCTCGACACCACGTTCCATCAAGTATCTCGCAGCAGGGCTGTCTTTGTGAATGCTTCCAGCAGGTGAGATGTGATCAGTTGTGATACTGTCACCGAAGTTTAGCAAGCAATATGCATTCTTCACAGGATGTGGGCCCGGGGGAGACAAAGTCATATTCTTGAAGTAAGGAGGCTCATGAATGTAGGTTGATGTTGGATCCCAGGAGTAAAGGCTGCCAGATGGCACCGGCAGTTCATTCCACATAGGGTTTCCTTTGGTGATCGATTCATAGGTACCCCTGAACATATCAGGTAGCACGCTCGATTGCACAACCTGAATAAGTTTAAGCTTAAATGCCAAACTTTATCATCCATTAATTTGTATGTTTTGTACCAATATTGAAACTTACCTCTGCAATCTCTTCATTTGATGGCCAGATATCCCTGAAGTAGACCTTCTTCCCATCTTTTGAGGTCCCTATAGGTTCTGTATTAAAATCAATGTCGACCTGCAAAACATTTATTTCAGTCAACACTAGTTACAAAAGGACAGAGAAGAGACCATTACAAAGATTTTAAGGAATTTTCGTTGGGTGAAACCCACTGTATCATATAGGCAACATTCTTCTCCAAAAATCAACAAGAGAATGACATATGATAGAGCAAATTATAACATTCATATAGTTTATCCTACTATGGTAAGTTGAGAACTACAATTTGCTTCAATAACCACATGCTCATCTTCAAATTTGCAGTTGTGAAGCATTAATATAGGGTGTGATAATTAAGAATTCTATTGCCCATTGTCTACATACCGTGCCAGCAAGAGCATAAGCAACCACCAGAGGTGGAGATGCAAGATAGTTTGCTCTAGTTAAGGGATGCACACGACCCTCAAAGTTCCTATTTCCAGACAAAACTGCAGCAGCAACAATATCTGAAAATATACGCAAACGACTTCCAAACTTAAATTGAAATCATTCAGAAACCGAAGAATTAATGTGCTCTTGATCAACTGATAAGACACTTTTACCATTTTCAGAAATTGCTGATGAGACTGATTCATCAAGGTCACCAGAATTCCCAATGCATGTTGTACATCCATAACCAACGATATGAAAGCCCAATTGATTCAAATATTTCTGCAGGCCACTGAAACAGATAAAACTCATCATTTGGTAACTAATGAGAAAATTGTGATTATATCCACTGTTCTTCATCCCTCTGGTTATACCTCTTTTCCAAGTACTTTTTTACCACTCCCGAACCAGGGGCCAAGCTTGTCTTAATCCATGGTTTCACCTGGCACATTAGAAAAAACAGAAAGAAACCATCAGCTGTACAGAAAATATCTCAGCATCCTTCAATTATTACTTGAAGTTTTGTGAATGTGTCTCACGATGAACTAAGATGATGCAGTTTACTTAGATTAAATAGTGGACAGTAATTTAGATTATTATAGAACCACTGCTCTAAGTAGTCGAGCAGATTCCACATACTGCTAGGTTGTGTTTGGTTGTAGCTAGAATAAGAGTTTAGAATTGGTAGGAGGCACAAATTTTTATGCCAAGTTATCTTGAAGTTTGTCATTATTAATATTAATGAAAATAAATAAATTTTAATTCAAGCCACATAATCTTATTAATGGTTAATATTAAGTAATGATTAATGACTAGGTTAATACGAACTAGTGGTTGAATTGCTCTAATCAATCATTTTATGAAGGAAGAGTTATTTTACTTTCAAGCATATCCCGATTTAGTTCATTTGTTTGTCCATTCCCAAATAACCTGGAATAACTTAGGTTCAGTCATTCCAAGTTTTCCGAAACGAAACATGGCCTTGGGTTATAAATCATTTCAACTATGCATCACCTATGAACTTTTATGAAACTTCAGATATTTATTAAATCTAGAATAAATAGTTAGAAAAGGAAACTATAGAACTGGAAAAAAAAAAATTCAAGTTACGGATGATCAGATATGAGTTCTTTTTTATCCAACCTCAAGGCCTAGTTCACAAGCCTTCTTGGCAACCAAAGCAGCTCCAAGCATCACACTAGGATTTGAGGTGTTGGTGCAACTGGTGATTGCTGCAATGACAACATCACCATGTTTTATCTGCGCTGGTGTTCCATGAAAAGAGAACTCTGCCACTTTGTTCTGAGAATCTTTTGGTACAGCAAAACCCTGAAGCATCAAATAGGTCTCTCATTATGAAAACAGCACAAACTCCTCACAACAATTAAAAATAAATAAATAAATATATTATAACCATGGCATTGCAGATAAGTATTGTTCCAGTCTTCCAGTTCTCTTTCAGAAGTAAACAAGAGTACCAAGCAATATGCTAATACTTTTATGCAGTGACAGATGCAACATGTGGTAGATCAATATTAAGGAGGTATGCCAATTCCTCAAGCAACCCATTATGTAAAAAGCAAGAAACAACATCATCCGCTCTCAACAAAGAAATTTTTTTTCCCTCTTATGGAAATTAGAAAGAAAAATATCTATATTCTATTAATAGCTTCAATATATAGTGCCATTATATTAGAAGAAAACAAACACCTTGAACCCAAAAAAATTAAAAATTAAAAATTTAAAATTTTTTAAAAAATAAAGAATTACAAAAGAAAAGCCCAGCTTGA
This sequence comes from Dioscorea cayenensis subsp. rotundata, assembly GCF_009730915.1. Classification (NCBI taxonomy): domain Eukaryota; kingdom Viridiplantae; phylum Streptophyta; class Magnoliopsida; order Dioscoreales; family Dioscoreaceae; genus Dioscorea; species Dioscorea cayenensis. The sequence continues at coordinate 2,372,826 of NC_052472.1, read as the reverse complement.
ATTGAGCCTCATCATAACAGCAGGACTGGCAAGAATAAAAAGACATGAGGAATAACCATATCAACTGAACATACAACGATCATGGAAAGATGTCAAAAAAGGAGTTTTAATGCAAGTAATAGCAGCAAAACATTTATCTATAACAATAGCTGCTATGAAGGTTCATCCTAAAATAGAAGGGGGAGGATTCGCTCACCTTAAATCCTGCTTCATTGTCTAAACAAGAATGCCAGTCCACTTTCATTTCTTTTAACGGAACTCGATCATGTGGCCTGCCATAGTTGTGATTTAGTAGAAAACAATAAACATCAAGAATGGAAACTAATTTTAGTTGTAAACATTAAGTGAAGAAATAACCTTTTAGGTCCTGATACACAAGGTTCCACATCTTCAAGATTCAATTCCAAGTATGATGAGTAAACCCTCTCTATCTGTGGCTGCATTTAGAAAGTAGATCATTACAAACAATCACAATTGCAATATACTAGAAAGACAGCATAGCAATGACTTTAGAAAAAGTCATGTTACCAGGTTGTAGTCAACAAACATCTTATTTGCCCGTAAATAAGACTCTATCATGGCCACCTGCATTGGAGACAAATCTATTATTCTCCATTCATAATTATTATGTATAGAACTTAATCACTAACTTACAGTATCATCCCTTCTGCCAGTGAGTTTCAAGTATTGCCGAGTAACATGATCCACAGGGAAGAAACCCATTGTGGCTCCATACTCAGGTGACATGTTGGCAATTGTGGCACGATCTGCAAGTGATAGTCCACTCATGCCTTCACCTGTATACCGAGATCAGAGTTAAGAACTCCAAATGTTTTCAATTAGTGCTAGTAAATGATCAATTGCATACCGTAGAACTCCACAAACTTTCCAACCACACCATGCTTTCGGAGCATGTGGGTAACTGTCAAAACTAAATCTGTAGCAGTTACGCCATTCTTCATCTTTCCTGATAACTTGAACCCAACAACACCAAAAAGTACCATGCTCATTGGCTGCACAAAGATCAAAGGTCAATAAGAAGGTATTGCAACAAAAAATAAGTAAAATGAAAATTCCACAAGTTACATGGTTTTAAAATAATATCTTTCTCTGGTACAAATCAGCACAACCAATCATGAGCAAGTGGCAGACACAATTACATCTCCAAATAGATAAAACTAGAATGAAACCATGTACCTGACCAAGCATGGCAGCTTCAGCTTCAATTCCACCAACTCCCCAACCAGCAACACCTAAACCATCTATCATAGTTGTGTGTGAGTCAGTACCAACAACACTATCAGGATAAAGCATTCCACCATTATTAAAGACAACACGACCAAGGTACTCTAAGTTCACCTGCCATAATAATAATAATAATAATAAACAAATTACAAAGCATGATCAAGTATATTTCTTTTGCTTAACTAATATCAACATTTTGACACAACCAGCCATGAAATGTATATTAGCTAAAAGAAGCAACCCCCATTTTCAGAAGAATATTACCTGGTGGACAATACCAGATCCAGGTGGTACAACAAGCATGTTGTTGAAAGCATTTGAACCCCACTTCAAAAACGCAAATCTTTCCTTGTTGCGCTGGAACTCAAGTTCATATTTGCCTGAACCGCATTTTCTGATCTTGCCACATCAACTTGAACTGAATGGTCAATAACAAGATCAACAGGAACCTGTATGGATAATATTAAGCTTGATATGGCATGCAAAATCTGGCAATGGAAAGAAGATATGGAAGAAACCTAAACAGAGTATTATTTTAGTGAAACCCGATTCTTTCATTACTTAAACCACATCTTCAGAATTTTAACTTAGAGAGGACAAAAAAACAAAAATCACAAAAGCTCAGCAATCTCTTTTCTCTAGACTTTGGTTCCCCAGAAAATGCAGGTCCAATCTTATTCTGGGAGAGAATTAGAAAACCTTCAGCAAAAGTGACCAAAGACAACAAGGACAGTATGACATGCTAGCGAATGTAACCATAATACTGCAAAAAGTCAAACTTTTACAACAAAATTAGAAGGTGGTAAATGAACTTTGGCAAGCAAATCCAGCTTCTCCTTTACTCATGCGGTAATATAGCTTTAATGCCTAAATGCCCCTTTCTTAGGTCTAACAAACCTTCCAAAGTACAAATAACAAGTTTCCAAGTAATTTAGTTGAACAAAGAAAGATCGCAATCCGTTGAAGTCAAAATGCTACACAATCAAATTGATCAATCATCTGCTTGCAATGACAATCATCATCATCATCATCACCTTTCATAACTTGCATGAGACACAGGCCAGGTTCATGAAACAAACCAAAGCAAGCAATTGAAGGTCTAAGCCGGCTCCTATTTTGTATATGCCAAAACATTTTTTTTATAATTTTTGAAAGATCTACTATAAAAGTCTATTGTCAATAAATTTAATGTGGCATCCATATCCATAAGGCTCCCCAACCATATCAAGCTTAACATAGTTGATGTAGTAGATAAAAGTGGAAGACAATAATTAGTACAAACCAAAGTTGAAGCAGGAACAAAGTCAAAGGATTAGAACATTTAAAAATCTAACAAATTGTAGAAAAGAAATATAACATCTCCCTGTTTCACCAACACTTAAGACTTTGTATGCTAGGGCTACATCAAACCCTCTAAACTCAGCCTATGTTATAAACAACTCTGTCCGATATTAACCGTCCAATTTATTACAATCACATGTCTACTAAATAAAATTAAACTAAATTAAAATAAGTAATTGACTATAAAACAAATACTGTTCCTGCATCAATCTTCCCAGTCGGAGAGCTCAATTTCATCAAAAAAGCTTTAGTCACTTCAACATGTGTTGGATCAATATCTTTTAGTTCATCTTCTGTCATCCATATGCTTTCACTAATTGGTTTACCCAACATTTTCACAAAAAATCTTTTAGTTTTCACACTTTGATTTCACTTCTTTAACATGTAACATATCTTCAGTAATATCTGGCAGCACTTATGGTAACTGATGGACTTGATCTGCAACTGTATACACTTCTCCATCGAATCCCTGAACAGGTACAAATCAGAAACATTGAAGGTTGGGGTAATTAGTAACTCATATGACAAATCTATTAAATATGCAGCGGAGCCAATTTTTTTTTAGCACCTTGTATGGACCAATACTCGTTGCTTTTAGGTTATGATGTACTTTTAGGAAACCTTGCTTGCGTCAAGTGTACAAGTTCCAAAATCACCATCTTCAAAGTCCTTCACTCATTGGCGTCTGTTGAATGCAGTTGCACATCATTTGTTGCTAGTTTTTAAAGCTGCCCTAACCACTTTTCATGGACTTTTTGAATATGATCACTATAAGTTTCACCATCAGTAGTCACCTGAGTAGCTTGTGGTAAAGGGATCAGTTCTAGTGCATGTTGTGGCTTTAGTCCACATGCCGCTTCAAAGGGACTAATCCTTATTGTGTTCATTGAATAAAGCAAATTCAACTTGAGAAATAAAAAAGTCCCATGACATTGCATGTTTTCCCATATGACACCTTAACATCTTACCTAAACTGCAACAAACCACTTTTGTGTACCCATTTGTTTGTAGATGAACATGTGCTAGAATATTTTAGCCGGGTCCTCAACCTCCCCCACAAAGCCCTCTAAAAGTGTCCCATAAACTTGACATCTCCATCAGAGACAATATTATTTTGAACACTGAACACCATGCAATCTAACGACTTTTTCGAAAAAAAAAATTTCTTTAGCAACATGTGTAGCATCAGGAGTTTTAGAACATGGGATGAAGTGAGCTATCTTTGAAAACCTATCCACAATTCAAATCAAGGACACAAACTATCATCTCTTCCAATCCACCTCAAACTGCTTTGTTTACAGCTCCAACATTATGGAAAGGATTTTCATCATATTCATTATCAGTCAACTGCTCCAAACCACCTTCCGGTATGCCTGAAGGATCGTGGTTTTTTCCAAAATCTCCATATGGGTTCCCACCAGTGTCTGTTGCTGTAGAGCCCATAAGGCTTAGAACAGATCTTTAATCATATGCCGCATCTCAACCAATTCTGTTTGCAAGGCCTGGTTTCCTCTTCCACAACCTTTACCACATCCGGCCAAGCTTGGAGATGAAACCAAATATGATCATAGGATCTTTTTGCTCTAATACTAATTTGATGTGGCAAATAGAAGAGGAACACATATAATTACGGCCACGACCCGAAGACGAACTAAAGTTGAAGTAAGAACAAAGTCAAATGATTTTAATAGTTAGATATCTAACAGGCTCCATAAAAGATATATAATAACCATCTTTCACCAACCCTTATTGACTTTTTACGCTGGGGCTACATCAGTCCTCTAATTCCAATCCTACCTTATAAATAATTCTATCTAATTTTAACCATCCAATTTATTGCAGTCACATAACAATTGCATTCTTACGAAGTAAAAAATAAACTGAATTAAAATAACCAATTGACTGATTAAACAAACATGATTCTCCTACATCAATAGTTCAACCTATTTCTCATACAATCAGTTTACCATGTTTGCCATTAGTAGTTTCAAATTTGTTTAATAATTAAAATAGTAAATTGAGCAAAGGTGTAGAACTCATAGTGCAGTGGTTATGGCATACACCAATTCGACTTACTATTTAACTGGAAGTTTGTAAGTCATCACTTTTACAATTCAATACAAGTCATAACACATAAAACAACAATACCCATATTGAGAAAGTACAAACTAAAAGAGTATCAAATTAAAAGAAAAAAAAAAATCACACGCAAGCACACAAAATGAGTAATACAAATGATTTGACATGGCAAAGCCATAGCTCATCTAGTTAGCATGTAAACCACCGAAACCAAAACTTACTAGTGGATTGATTTTATTTGAATCACCCCCAAGTTTGTTCATAGCATCCCTCATGCATGCTAGATCCACAACAGCAGGAACACCAGTGAAATCCTGAGTGATAAGGGAATGAGAAACCAAAATCAGTTTCAAACAAATAAAGAGAATGGAAAGCAAAGTTCAAATGTTAATTGTGAAATGTGTTTTAGACATCCTTACTGTGTTGCAATTGTTAAGAAAAAACTAAACAATAAAAAATAATCTTCTCGACGTCCTTCCCTGTCACATGAAACTCTCATCACAATTCCTGATTGAGGACTCCAACAAGATCCTGATCGAGTACGGAAGTCTATCTGCAATCCCACCACCACCCACACATCAAATCTCAATCAAAAACCTGCAGAAATCCCAAACACTAAATCGAAGAAATGCCTGATCACCGATCCTCAGATCATTGAGGGCCAGCAAGCTATAATACCTCCCAAACTTCCCACCGCCGGGCTTCTCAAAATCCCCCTCAAACGAATTCTTCGTCGCTGAAACCAAATCACCAATTCAAAAAAAATAAATAAAAAAATAAAAACAACAACCCAGACCCCCAAGAACGTACCAATGGACTGAAAACGGCGTTCGAAGCAGCGACCATGTGCGGCAGAGGACTGGATGTGGGCGCGATGGCTGAGCAAAGACTGGCCACCGGAGAAGTGTCGAGCAGCATTGGGATGACCAGGAGACCAAGGGGAAGGAGGAGAGGTGGATGGAGTGCTAGGGTTAGGGTTAGAAGAGGAGAAGGAGAATTAGAGGGAGAAGAAGGACCTGGCGAAGGAGATCCGAAAAGAGGATCTCGAGAGTGTTCCGATGATCCACATGGAGATGGAGAGCTTTTAATTTAGTTTTAGTTTTAGTTTTAATTTTTGTTTTGATGAGAGATGTTGTTTATAGAAATGAAATCACTATCCAATTGCACAAGAAGGTACCACAGGCACAGGGTGGTGGTGGTGGTGGTGGTTTTCACTTTTCATGGATTCTATCAAAACACAGAAATAAAGACGCGACAATGACCATAGTTTTCACAATAGAAAACTTAATTCATCACATTATAATTTTTTGGAATTTCTTCTTTCATCATGCTAATACCACCAAAAGAACAATTTCTACTTGTTTATTTATTTCTTTTTTGCTGGAGAATTTTTTACTTATTAAAAAATATTACAGAGAGGGGGTCATGCATGCACAGAACAATAAATAAATAAAAAACCAACAAGCAAACAAAGACGTGGAAAAAAAAAAAAGGAAGAACATGGGTTTTTAGAAGGATCACTATTGAACATTTTGTTCTGATCCCATGCAAGCTCTCACACCACATTGGCACGTAAATTTTTTACTAGATCGCTAAACTTTGGCTCATTTTTACTTTAATTACCGAACTTCAATTTATATCAATTTAATCACTAAATTTTAATTTGATTTCACCGAGCAATAAATCAAGGATTTCAACCCCCAATTGATTACATGGTTGTTTGAAAATCCAAATTAATCCTCCCCATGACATATTGTTAACTCTATTGGAGGTGTCTTTGTTATTGAAAAAAAGCCACATCATTCATTTGAGGGCTGAAATCCCATGATTTATTACTCACTCAAATCAAATTAAAGTTGAGTGATCAAATTGATACAAATTGAAGTTCGATAATCAAAGTGAAAATGAGCAAAAACTTAGTGACCTACTAAAAAATTTACCCCCACATTGGCATGATTGCTTTTGTATAGTGTATATGTATTGTTAATTCAACTAGATGATTTTTATTTAGCAATTTAAGAAAATTTTTTATTGGTGTAATTCAAGAAAATTTAAATAAAATTATTTTTATATAAATTATTTTTTTCACATAATAAACAAAAACATACTGAAAACCGTAATAAAATTTCTTATGCCAAAAACTATGCTAAATACTGTAGGAAAAAAGCATTAGTATGCAAAATCATGATTAAAAAAAACTGTGCCTGATAATACTAGCTCTTTCCTTCTCCTTTTGTCTTCCTCTTTCCCTTTCTTCTTTCTTCTTTCTTCTTTCTTCTTCGTCTCTCCTCCACTTCTTTCTTCTTCTATTTCCTGTTCTTCTCGGCCCATTGCGAGAGATTTTTTTCACTTTTTATTTATTTGTTTATTTTGAATTTTATTATCATTTTTTTAAATCTATCTTTTTTTTTTTGAATTTGTCACGTGAGCCCTTTTTTAAATTTGATTTTTTTATTTTTTTATTTGACCCTTTTTTTAATTAATTTTTTCTATTATTTTTTTAACTTATCTTTCCTTTTTTTTATCCCAACTTCTATTTGAATTACCACGGTGGTGATAGATTTTTTTTATTTTCTTTTATACTTATTTATCCTCTTTTTCTTACTCCTAATAGAAATAGGATAATAGTAGAACTTTTTACTTTTATTAACTTATTCACTCTCCTTCTCTTACTCCTATTCAAATTAAGAGATAGAATTTTAATAACATTAGGATTTATAAAAACCTATATAATAACACTATATAAGAAATCTATATAGACCATAAACAATAATAATAATAAGACTGAAAAAGATAACAAGTAATTTCACTAATTCAACTATGGCGAAAACCCAAGACGCGGAAGAGTTTGTTGATCATTATCTCATGCTTTGCCTTCCCTCCGGCGAGGAAGGTTCCAAGCTAAGCTTTAAGCAAATTGACAAAGCATACCGTGAGCAATCTAAGAAGCGCCATCCAGATAAGCGTCCTAATGACCCAAACGCCACGGCTGATTTTCAACATCTTATCACTTCTTATAAAATACTGCATGATGCCTTTTTCACGTGCAACCTTCGATGCTCAGATTCGAAAGAAAGCCTTTCGTGCCTCACGTTTTGATGCCAAGCGACAGAAGCTAACATCTGACCTCGAGGAACGGGAGCGTGCCACGTCAAAGATTGATCTTAGTGAGTTTGCTGTCCGGAAAGAGAAAATAGTTGCGGCTGAGCTTCAAAAGGAGCTTTCTGCATTCCAATTTCACAAGGCAAAGAAATCTATATATGTTCCGACTCCAAGCACATCAACTACCACATTTCCTGCAAGGTATACTGAACTATCTATATCTAGTCTAGTTAGATTTGAAGATTATGAATTATCTGTATTGAAAAAACTTGAAAAGAAATTTGAAAAGATATGAGTATTTGTCATATTTGACACATTTATTAATAATGTATAAGAGCAATTTGTATTTGTACCACCGGCCTAATGGCCTAGTGGTACCGGGTCCCCAAGAGTTTCATGGAAGTCGCGTGTTCGAACCTTGCTCCATGCGATGCTTTGTGTTTGGGTGAGGGTGCTGCGCCTGTCCTTGACTTCTCCCAGTGGGGGACCGTGACGTTTATCGTCCTATATCAAAAATTGTATTTGTATTTGTCCCTGCATATTAACATCTAATTTGATTCTTAGTTAATATCAATATCAATTTTCAACTTAAATTACATGCCAATTAAAAAAAAATGAACTGGATGATAAATTTACCATCAAGCGCAATGAACAAAGTAAAGGCATTATTAATATGTAATTTTAACACCAAATTTGAGAAAATATAAAACAGGAACAAATAAAAACGAAGAGCTTCATGTTGACCATCAAGAACTTCTTTCCGGTTCTCCGTCTCCAGGCCACCCTCTCCATCCATTAACCCTAACCCTAACCCTAGACCTATATCTACCTCTCCTCCTTCCTCCCGATCTCCTGCACATCCTAGTTTCTGCTCAGCCATTGGCCCAGATCCGGTCCTCTGCCGTTCTTGCTCACCGCTTCGAACGTCGCTTTAAGTCCATGGGTACGTTGTAGGGCTCTGGTTTGTTGCTTTTTGAATCATAATCGGTGATTTGCTTGCTTCGGGGGTTTCAGCGATGATTGCTGTTGTTATGAATAAATATACCAATTTATTTTTGATTGTTTAGTTTGTTTCTAATCAATTGTAACATTATAAGGACATCTTGATGATATTTCACAATAACATTGAACTTTGCTTTTCCATTCTCTTTATTTGTTTGAAAATGATTTTCCTTCCCTTATTGTTCAGGATTTCACTGGTGTTCCTGCTGTTGTGGATCTAGCATGCATGAGGGATGTTATGATTAAACTTGGTGGTGTTTTTAATAAAATCAATCCACTAGTAAGTTCTGGTTTTAGTGGTTTGCTTGTTAATCTGATAAGATATGACCTTGCCATGTCTAATCATTTGTATTTCTTATTTTATGTTTTGTGTCTGTGTGTGTGTGTGTGACCTTTTCTTTTTCTTTTTCAAATAAATTTTTGTTTTTATTTTTTATTTTTTCTCAATAAGGATATTTTTTGTTTTATGTGTTATGACTTGTATTGAATTGTAAGAGGGATGATTTACAAACTTCAAGTTTATGCCATTATCACTGCACTATGAGTCCTACACCTTTGCTCAATTTGCTATTTTAATTATCAAAAAAATTTGAAACTACTTATGGGAAACGTAGTAAATTGATAGTATGAGAATATAGGTTGAACAATTGATGCAAGAGAATCATATTTGTTTAATCAGTCAATTAGTTATTTTAACTCATTTTAGTTTTAATTTAGCAGGGCACGTAATCAGTATCTGACTATAATATAATGAATTGGATGGCTAAAACTAGATAGAGTTTTTTTTTACAAGGTTGGGTTGGAATTAGAGAACTGATGTAGCCTTAGCGTAAAAGGTCAATAAGGGTTGGTGAAAGATGGTTGTTATATATCCTTTTCTAGAGTTTGTTAGATCTCTAACTATCAAGATCCTTTGACATTGTTCTTACTTCAATTTTACTTCATCTTTGGGTAATTTTTGGCTGTAATTATTTGCGTTCCTCTTCTATTTACCACATCAAATTGGTCCTTGAGAAAAAAGATTCAAGATCATATTTGGTTTCACAAGCTCGTGAAGACCTGTTATAAGCCTTGTGGGCTCTACAACAACAAAAACCGGTGGAACCATGATCCTTCAAACATACCAGAATGTGGTTTGGTGCTAAACAATATTGGCTCCAATTCATAGTTAAGAGATCTGTCATATGAGTTACAAATTCAGCCCAACCATCAATGCTTCTGATTTGTACCCGTTCGATCAAGGGATTTAATGGAGAAGTTTTAACAGTTGCAGATCAAGTTTATTAGCTACCAGAACTACAGCCAGATATTGCTGTCGATATATTAGATGTTAAAGCAGTTCAATTCGAGAGTGACAACAGATATCAAAGATTTTTTTTTGGTGAAATGGTGGGTAAACCACATGGTGAAGGCACATGGATGGCAGAAGATGAATTAAAGAATATTGATCCAAACACATATTGAAGTGGCAAAAGCTTGTTTAATGAAGTCAGGCTCTCCAACTTGGAATATTGATGCAGGAACATTGTATTTGTTAAATTACTCAATTAGTTATTTTAATTTAGTTTAATTTTTATGTAGTAGATATGTAATTGGCATGTGACTATAATAAATTGGATGGGTAATATTGGATTAGGTTAGAGATTAGAGGGTTGATGCAGGCCTAGCATGAAAAGTCTTAATTGTTGGTGAAGAAGGGAGATATTACGATTCTTTTCTTTAGTTTGTTATATCTCTAAATACCCAAATCCTTTTGACGTTGTTCATGCTTCAACTTTACTTTATCTCAGCATCCTTCTTGGCCATAATTATTGTGTTCCTCTTCTATCTATGACATCAACTATGTTAAGTCTGGTGTGGTTAGGGGAGCCTTATGGATGTGGATTCCACATTAAATTTGTCGCCAATAGATGTTTATAGAAAATCCTTAAAAAATTTTAAAAATATTTTGGCATATATGTGCTAGGAGCCTGCTTTGACCTTCAATCGCTTGCTTTTGGTTAGTTTCTACAGTTCAAAGCAAAAGTTGAAGTAAACAAGTTGATGACGGGGCCTTCTTGAATCTGTCCTGTGTCTTATGCAAGGTATGAAAGGTGATGGTGATGATGATGATGATGATGATGATGATTGTCATTGCAGGCAGATGAATGATTGTGTATAATTTTGACTTTAATGGATTTTAATCTTTCTTTATTCAAGAAAATTACTTGGAACTTGTTATTTGTGCTTTGAGTAAAGGAAATTGTTGCATGAGTAAAGGTAACATTGGATTTGCTTGCAAAAGTTCATTCCCTACTTTCTGATTTTTGTTGTAAAAGTTTGACTCTTTACAATATTATTGTTATGCTTAATAGCATGTTATATCGTCCTTGTTATCTTTGGCCACTTTTGGCTGAAGGTTTTCCAACTCTCTATCAGAAGAAGATTGGGCCTGCATTTTCTAGAGAACCAAAGTCTAGAGAAAAAGATTGCTGTGTGATGAGTGTGCCATAAGTCTTTGTAATCTTTCCCCTCTCTGAGTTAAAATTCTGAAGATATGTTGTAAATAATGAAAGAATTTCGTTTCACTTAATTTTTTTTTAAAAAAAACTGTTTATGTCTCTGTCAAATTTTCTTTTCATTATCAGATGCCGCAAGCCATAACCAGCTTAAAATTATCTATACAGGTTCCTGTTGATCTTGTTATTGCCATTCAGTTCAAGTTGATGTGGCAAAATCAGAACATGCAGTTCAATCAAATATGGAACTTGAGTTCCAGCACCACAAGGAAAGAATTGCGTTTTTGAAATGGGGATAAATGGTTTCAACAACATGCTTGTTGTACCAACCTGGATCTGGTATTGTCCACTATGTTTTTTTTTTAAATTTTAATTTTAATTTCTTATTTATTATTATTATATATATATATATATGAAATGGGGGTTGTTTCTTTTAGCTAATATACATTTAATGGCTGGTAGTGCCAAAATGTTGAATGTTGATATTAGTTAAGTGAAAGAACTATTACTTGATCATGCATTCTTCCAGTACTTCGTAATTTGCGGTTTCTTTTGCCAGGTGAACTTAGAGTACCTTGGTCGTATTGTCTTTAACAATGGTGGAATGCTCTATCCTAATAGTGTCGGTACTGACTCACACACAAATATGATAGACAGATTAGGTGGTACTGGTTGGGGAGTTGATGGAAAAGAAGCTGAAGTTGCCATGCTTGGTCAGGTAAATGGTTTCATTCTAGTTTTATCCTTTTGGCGATGTGTTTGTGTCTTCCATTTCCTCACGATCGGTTGTGCAGATATGTACCAGAGAATGATATTATTTTAAAACCATGTAACTTGTGGAATTTTCATTCTTGTAATTTTTTGTTGTAACTTAATGATTTAGTTTCTAAATGCAGCTCCAGATAGAGAGGGTTTACTCATCATACTTGGAATTGAATCTTGAAGATGTGAACTTTGGGTAGCAGGGCCTAAAAGGTTAAATCTTCTTCACTTAATTTCCAACTGAAATTAGTTTCCATGTTGATGTTTGTCGTTTTCTTCTAAATCACAACTATGGCAGGCCACATGATCGAGTTCCATTAAAAGAAATGAAAGTGAACTGGCATTCCTGTTTAGACAACAAAGCAGGATTGAAGGTGAGCTAACCCTTCCCCCTTCTATTTTAGGATGAACCTTTATACTTGCATTAAAACGCCTTTTTGACTTCTTTCCTTGATCATTGTATGTTCAGTTGATGTGGTACTTCCTCGTGTCTTCTAATTTTTGCCAATCCTGCTAATTATGATGAAGCTCAATTGAACCATTTTTGTTCCTTCTAATATAATGCCATTATATTGAAGTTGTTAATAGAATTTAGATTTTTTTTATTCATTGATATAGGAGCATACTATTTTATTGTGGCATGTATCTAGTTATGCAATTCAAAATATAAGTGCTAGTGAAAGTTTGAGAAAATTGAGAAAATGCACCTTTCAGTGGATCAAATATAAATCCATTAACTTATGAATATGGAATTAAATAGATTTTGATAGCTCCCATAGAATATGTGTCAATTTCTTTTTGAGTGCATTTTTCAAGTTATGTCTTGTGCCAAGCTGACTTTCATACATGAAGGAGACCATGCTAAAAATTCATATTCCATTCTTTTTCAATAATGAATTTCTAAATTCTCTGCTCTGATGAATTCCTCTGTTTTCCTTTTTAGCTGAATTGACAAATTCTTTTCTTTGATGAATTTTTCAAATTCCTCTTTGACAGAATTTCTAAATTCTCCTCTCCAGAATGTTTCTTTCATACCTAAGTAGCTAATTTGGCTATAGGGTCAAGTTTCCTATTTGTCTCTGGTGTTTGTCTCTCTGATGAAACTTTTACTTCTGATTGAAGGTTGGAACATTCTATGAAATCTTTAAAATTCTATCTGTTGTCTCTAATATATAAGCACCATTTTTTTTTAATTTAGATTTACAGATTTTCACAGGTTTGTTTTATGCGCATTTTAATTTTGAATAACATTTGAGAATTCCGCTTGTGAAATCTTTCTCCGTATAAGATATCCTTTGTGGAATGCATCTATGACATTGAAATTTTTTCCTATGAAACCACAGTGATAACAACTCACTAGCTTTCATTCCTATTCGTATGGTATTTATTCTTCAGAAAATATGGTTGATTTCATAAATCTCTCTTTCAGTCCTTTCTCAACTGCTTGTTTTCAGCATTTCCACCAACTTGTTTCATATCACTTGAACTTTGGGGCTAGACCCTATTGAGGAACTTATTTTTTCTTGGCTTTTGTCAGTCATTGCACAGATCATGTGAGGAACCTTATGGAGAAATCAAATTTCTAATTTCCACAAAAATGTTTATTTGTTTTGTTGAGAGTGAATGATGTTGTTTCTTGCTTTTTATACAATGGATTGGTTGATGGATTGGCATATCTCCTTAATATTGATCTGCCACATGTTTCATGTATCACTTGAAAAAAGTATCACTGTATTAGCATATTGCTTAGTATTGTTCTTATTTACTTCTGAAAGAGAACATCTGGAAGTCTGAAACAATGCTTATCTGGCAACCACATGATTTCAATGTACTTTTTTTTTTAAAAAATTTTTATTGTGAGGAGTTTGTGCTGTTTTCATAATGAGAGAGCTCTTTGATGCTTCAGGGTTTTGCTGTACCAAAAGATTCAGAACAAAGTCGCAGATTTCTCTTTTCACGGAATGCCAGCACAGATAAAACATGGTGATGTTGTTATTGCAGTAATCACCAGTTGCACCATCACCTCAAAACCTAGTGTGATGCTTGGAGCTGCTTTGGTTGCCGAGAAGGCTTATGAACTAGGCCTTGAGGTTGTATAAATAAGATCCCTTATCTGATCATCAATGACTTCAATTTTCTTTTTAGTTCTATAGTTTCCTTATCTTTTCTAACTATCTATTCTAGTTGAAATATTTTATAAACTGAGGCCATGTTTGGTTCAAGAAAAATTGGAATGACTGAACCCAGCTTATTCCAAGTTATTTTTGAATGGACAATCAAATGAAATAAATTGGAATATAGTTGAAAGTAAAATAACTCTTTATAAAAGGATTGATTAGAGTAATGCAACCACTAGTTTAGTATTAACCTGGTCGTCAATCATTAATTAATATTAACCATTAATAGGATTATATGACTCGAATTAAAATTTATTTGTTTTAATTAGCATTAAAAATGACGAACTTCAAGATAACTTGGCATAAAAAGTTTTGCCTCAAGTACAAATTCTAAACTCTCATTTTATCTATAACCAAATGCAGCCTAAAGGAAGCTTTTAGTCATGTGCGAAATCTGCTTGACTACTTCTAGAAGTGGTTCTATTATTATCTAAATTACCATCACTTATTTAATTTAAGCAAACTGCATCAGCCTTATTCATCGTGAGACACATTCACAAAACTTCAAGTAATAATTGAAGGATGCTGAGATATTTCCGGTACAGCTGATGGTTTCTTTCTTTTGTTTTCTATGTACCCAGTGAAACCATGGATTAAGAGAAGTGTGGCTCCTGGTTTGGGAGTGGGGAAAAAATGCTTGGAAAAGAGGCACAACTTGAGGGATGAAGAACAGTGGTTATAATCACAGTTTTCTCATTACTTTCTAAATGATGAGTTTTATCTTTTCCAATGGCCTGCAGAAATATTTGAATAAATTGGGCTTTCATATTGTTGGTTATGGATGTACAACATGTATCGGGAATTCTGGTGACCTTGATGAAATAGTCTCATCAGCAATATCTGAAAGTGGTAAAAGTTTCTGATCAGTTAGTTGATCAAGAGCACATTAATTGGCTCTCTGGCTTCTGAATGATCTCACTTTAAGTTTGGAAGCCGTTTTTGTATATTTTCAGATATTGTTGCTGCAGCAGGGTTGTCTGGACTCTGGAAATAGGAACGTTGAGGGTCATGTGCATCCCTTAACTAGAGCAAAGTATCTTCCATCTTTTATCTCTGGTGGTTGCTTATGCTCTTGCTGGCACAATATCTAAACAATGCGTGTTAGATTCTTAATCATCACCTCTTATGTTAATGCTTGAAAACTGCAAATTTGAAGATGGTCATGTGGTTATTGAAGCAAATTATAGTTCTCAACTTTAATAACTTAGGAGGGTCTATATGAATGTAGTAATACTTTGCACTATCATGTCATGTTCTTGTTGATTGTTGGAGAAGAATGGTGCCTGTATGATATAATGGGTTTCACCCAATGAAAATTTATTGAAATCTTTGTAATGGTCTATTCTCTATTCTTTGTAATTAGTGCTGACTAAAATAAAAATGTTTTGCAGGTCGACATTGATTTTGATACAGAACCATCTGGCAGCCTCTACTCCTGGGAACCAACATCATCAACCTATACATTACATTCATGAGACTCCTCAAGAACATGACTGTGTCTCCTCCGGGCCCACATCCTGTGAACTATGCTATGCATATTACTTGCTAAACTTTGGTGACAGACAGCATCACAACTGATGAGTCTGACATCTCACCTTCTGGAAGCATGCACAAAGACAGCTTTTTTTTTTGCGAAATACTATATGCTATATGGAACATGGTGTCAAGAGAAAAGACTTCCAACTCCTCTATGGCAGTTGTCACGGTTTTCCCGATCGTCCCAATGACCAATGATCACCGTGCGGCGCTCGTTACACCACCAAGGCAGCAGTCATCATGGTAATGATGAAATGATGGCAAGGGGAACATCGGGAGAAGTAAGAGCTTTGTACCAAAACAATAAATACACTTGCCCTCAGGAGAGAAATTGTCTTTGTTTGACGCTACCATGGTAATTACTAATTACTGTCAAACCAGTCAATCACTTAACCCAACATCAATGATATTTGCACAAAATCTGAGTAGACAGACTGGTTTGACGTTGAACTAATAATAAACTTGTTTAAATGATATTAATACATAGTTTTAAGTGCTGAATGGAGATAGAAAACTGAGGGGGTTTATGATAGATACTCTCAGCTTTTTGGACAAGTTAAATGAGCATGAAGCTAAGAAGCTACAACTAAAAAACAAACGATGCATGCGTGACAATTATGGCCAATCACTGAGTTCGCAATTATGACAATTATGAGGTTGCCAAATGTAACAACAAACTGAAAATGTCACATTGAACTAAATCATGCACATCGGTAACCCCTTGAACTAAGTTAACAATGATGACAAAATCCATGCGTGACAATTATAGCCAATCACTGAGTTCAAACACTGTGCATTACACTGAGGTATTGTGTGAACATCTCCAAACACTTGGATGAAGTCAACAATGGTAGAAACATACAGGTATCGGCAATGCATGGACATTATGGCCAACAATAATCTATGAACACATCTTTGCTGACCACCTAGGTTGACCATGCCAAATTCTAATGCTTTTTATTCTTGTTTAATTAGTCTTCTTTCTGTTTTGTTCCTCAGTTTAGCTATTTTAATTTCTCAGTTTTTTAATAAAATAGCTTCTCTATTTGAGGGGTTCTTTCAAAAAATAAAATAAATAAAATAAAAAATAAATGATGATATGATATAAATAACTATGCCAACCTCCTATGTGGGCCTCATTAGTACCCCGTAAGAAACCAACATTGACAATAATGACAACATGCACTCAACCAAAATCATCTAAGACAAAAGGATAAAAAATGGATAGAGAGCATAGCATAGCTCTAAAGCGGCACATTAATAGTCGACTCTATCTTGAACACGTCGCGGGGCAATGAGATATTTATTGCATTCTTGGGGAAACATCTACATAGTATATCGCACTACAAGAAAGTTACAATTTAAAAACAGAATATTAAAAACGGAATTTATTCTGTGAAGATATTACACCCAGGGCATACAAACTCAAGTAATTTTAGATTCAGTGAAGAAACCAAAAATAGAACACGATAGTCACATAAATATGATGCTGTGAATGTTGTGGAAGAAGCTCTATCATCGACCTCCATCTGCATGAGCTTATTCTTGTACATATTATGGATGGTGCACACCATACAAAAGTCTCTCTCACTAGCAACCTAATAAGAGATCCTATGCTTGCCTGGTATGGCATATCTCACCCTAATGGAGATCTGTTGTAGTTGTTGGAGTTAACTGAAGGTTTAACTAAAGCATGGTGCAGCATGGTGAGAGGAATGGTCAGAATCTTGTGACCATATTGGAGATCTATAGCAACCAAGCATTGAAGATTTCAGAAGACGGTGAAATAAATGAAGGTTAGATGCCTTATAAGGAATGGTGGGAATGTTAAGTTTGTACTGGTCTTATCTTTTTTGATATTATGGTTCAAGTATACGTATGCATTGATATCTCAATGAATGAAGTAAGTGAAGTAGAACAACAAAACTTCTTGTTCTTTCACTGCATATACTCTACTCATTTCTCTCAACCAAAATCAAGCTAACAAAGCTAACAATGGTATCAAAGATTGTTTGATCTTTGCTTCCTTTCTAAAAATCCTTTCTTTCAGTACTCTTCTCACTCCTTGAATTCTTTCAATCTCAATCTATGGCTGAAAATGGTCTTCATCCTTTGCCTATGTTTGATGGTGAAGGTTATAGACCTTGGAGCATCATGATGAGGACGTTATTCCGTTCTCAAGAGCTCTAGGACATGGTGGAAAAGGGAATACCGGAGAATGAAGACGAGGCGAGGATGAAGGAAAATAGAAAGAGAGATTCTAAAGCTCTCTATTTGATCTAGCAGTCGGTGAACCGCTCACTGTTCACTCGTATAGAAGCAGCAGAAACTGCGAAGAAGGCTTGAGATCTTTTGAAGAGGCAATACCAAGGTGATCCTAAGTTAATGGCGGTGGAGCATCAGTTACTGTGGCAAAGTTATGAGAATCTTCTCATCAAGAATAACGAAGGAGTTCAAGATTATGTGACAAGATTTAGTGATTTGGTGAAGGGGCTTGGAGATGCTGTTACTGAAGCGATGGTAGTCAGGAAAGTGTTGAGAAATACGGGGGCCAAGTTCAACCACATAGTAATGGCTATTAAGGAGTCGAAGGATATCACAAAGCTCACATTGGATGAGCTGACAGGGTCATAGTCTTTGCATGAAGCCCAGTTGATTAGCCAATTAGATCCTGTGGAAGAAGGGGTTCTGTATGTGAGATCATAACCCATAGCATCAACATCAATGAAGGAAGCTGATCAGACTCCATCGAGGGGCAGAGGAAGAGGATCGTTCAGAGGTTTTGGCCGAGCGAGAAGAAGAGGAAATGGAGCAGAACTAAAAAAATAGCAAGAAGGCGAGTAGAGGATATTCAAGAGTAACATCCAGTGCCATCACTGTAAGAGGTATGGCCATATCAAGGCTTATTGTTGGTTTAGACATAAACCAACAAATCAAGGAGCTTCCATGGTTGCTGAAGAGAAGGAGAATGAGGTAATCAATCTTTTTTTGGCTCCTTATGCAAGAGAGAGTCCGGCGAGCTCGGTGTGGATCATCGACAGTGGTTGTTCTAACCACATGACCAACATTAGGAGTTTGTTCATGGAGCTTAATGAGTCACAAACACACAAAGTTAGACTGGGAGATGACAAGGAGATTGCAGTAGAAAAGAGAAGCACGGTGGCCATCAGCACCGTAGAAGGTTGTGTGAAGCTTCTTCACGACGTGCAGTTCATTACTTGTCTCGCCCACAACCTCTTAAGTGTGGGTTAACTGCTCTCTAGGAGATTCTTTGTTGTGTTTAAGGGTGACACATGCTCTATCATCGAGAAAAGCTCAGGTGAGCTTGCAATAAAGGTGAGACGAACGGAGAACAACATGTTCCTGTTGAGGCTTCCCAATTGTGGAGAGGTCAACATTACTGTGAAAAAAAGTTGACAGAAGCGATGATGTGGCATTAGCACTTTGGCCATATGAATCATCAAAGTTTAAAGGTACTGAAGGCGAAGGAACTGATGATGGGTATCCCGAGCATTGGTCAACTAGATTTGTATGAAGCATGTGTTCTCGGCAAGCATGCATGTACACTTGGATCTCTGTGGACCATGCACACTGAGTCGTTGGGAGGAAACAAATATTTTGTCTTGTTGGCTGATGACTTCTACAGAATGACTTGGATTCGTTTTATCAAGTCAAAGAATCATGCCTTTGAAACTTTCTTAAAGTTTCAAGTGTTGGTGGAGAGGCAGACATGAGATAAATTTAAAGTCATACACTCCGATAGAGGTGGTGAGTTTCTGTCGAGTAGGTTTAATGAACATTGTGAGAAAATGGGAATTCAGCTTGAGCTGACTATGCCGTATACACCATAGTACAATAACACCTTTGAGAGGAAAAATCGTGTTGTAGTGGAGAAAATTCAATGCTTCTGAAGTGCAGTGATTTGCCGCTCTCTTTCTGGGCGGAAGTAGCTGCAACAACTGTCTATTTGATCAATATTTCTCCAATGTAAGCATTGCACAATGCAACTCTATATGAGATGTAGACTGATGTCTAGCCAAATATGAACCATCTAAAGGTGTTTGGATGCCTGGCCTTCGCTCATATTCCTTCGCAGAAGAGGGTGAAACTAGAAGACAAATCAGAAATGGGGATCTTTGTAGGTTAATGTCTGGAAACTAAAACCTACAAGCTCTATAATCCCATCACATGCAAGATGGTATTAAGCTGAGATGTGTTGTTTAGAGAGGATTAACGGTGAGACTGGAGTATTATATCAAATAGCACCTCATTGTTTTCTTGGGATGATGCTTTTCTTGATGAATATGAAGCTGAAGAAGCTGGTGATGAAGCTCAATAGATTGAATGCAATTTACTTGGTAATTAAGAGATTTATGCATAGACTGTAAAACTTAGTACTCAAGATCAAACAAACCAGAGTGAAGAATCAATAGATGATACATCAGATGATTCTCCTCCACCTAAGATGCGCCAACTAAGTGATATTTATAATAACTATTCTTTTGCATTAAGTGTCATTGATCCTCTATCATATGAGGAAACAGTAAAATGTGAGGATTGGCAGGTGGTGATAACCGAAGAAATGAACTCGATTGAGCACAATGGAATGTGGGAGTTGGTAGAGTGACCAGTGGAGAAGAAGATCATCCGGTTGAAGTAGATTTACAAAACCAAATTCAAAGCCAATAGAGATGTGCTGAAACACAAGGTCAGAGTTGTAGTAAAAAGGTTATACTTGGGAGTTGATGATGTTTTTGTTAGGTAATATCGCAAAAAACAAATACATCAAAAAAGGCATGCGGAAGCAATAATAAATTTGCGATATATTTTAATGGTTTTAATGAACACCGTAATTTAATTAAGGGAAAATTATTGTTTACCCCTCGTGAATTTCAAATATTCCTAAACAGCCCCTCCAACTTTGGCAAACCCCGGACAACCCTTCCGTTATTGTTTAAGTTCCCTTTTACCCCCTACCGTTCACTTCAAATGGGTCAATGTTATGAAATTTCTTTTTTGCCCTTGAAAATGGTGGAAAAAAAACCGCCCAATCACATCATGTTCGACTTTTATACATACACTTGTGCATTTTTTTTTTTGCCTTTCTATTTGCTTTTTTGTCAAACAAAGTTTAGAAGACTCATCACATCATCTTCTTCTCCTCATTTGGTTTGTTCGATTTGAATTCTGACGGTTTCCTGATAAGGTGAGAATTTCTTGGGAATCGGTGTTAGCTGAGATATGTGAGCGATGGGGTCTCGATGTGTAACGTGTTAGGGTGTAGTTTATCACACCTGATGGATATAAACCGGTTTGTCCAATAGAAAACGAGGTTGACTTCCAGTGGATGTGTCACGTGTACTCCATCTTCAAATGCGCTGTAGTCGACCTTGTTGTCGAGACAGATGATGTGCCATTGTCTAAAAATGAGTTCCTTTCGTTATAAAGGTCTTCTCTTTTATGTTTATCTAGTTGTATAAGTTAATTATTGTTTAACTGTGCAAGTATATGTTTAAATATATTACGCTTAAATTTAAACATTGTCTCTCCGTTTAATTTCTTATGTCTTTGTTTAATATTTGGGTTAACGTTTAAATTTTAAATTTATCATTTAAATAATTCATGTCTCTACTTAAAATATTGATCTTGTTTAAGTGTTCGTGTTCGACGTTGTACATGTTCAAGTTGATGCGCATGTTATGCAACCGCCATGAGCAAGCTAACAAATGGGAGACCTACTTATACCCGGACATACATCCGAAGGTAGAGATACTTGTTGAGGAAAGCAAAAATCTTCATGTTCGTCGTTGTGTCGATGATCTTAATAGATGAAAGGGGATCGAGTCGCAAGTGTCCGAGATCCGACTAGGCATTGTAAATGTTTAAATATTTTAAATGAAACAAACTTCTTTGAGTGTTAACTTTTGATATTTAGACAGACACATATTTGTGTTAACGTTGTACTTAAACAGTTTGAGAAACAAAAACGGCATTGTAAATAAACAAATAGTTAAACAACAATGCTACTTAAACAGACGATATGCCATTGTCGAATCCTATTGAAAACGAGTTTTTCTCGTTGTAAGATTATTCTCTTTTATGTTTATCTAGTTGTATAAGTTGATTACTGTTTAAATTTTCCAGTCTCTGTTTAAATACATTCTTTCCATTTGAACATTGTCTTATTCGTTTAATTTATTTATCAGTATTTAACTATTTGGATTATTGTTTAAAATTTTAATTTATCATTTAACCATTTTATGTCTCTGATTAAAATATTTATTTTTTTTGTTTAAACTGAAGTGTTGGCAGATGGCAAATGGCAAATGACAAGTTTGTGGTATCCCGTACATAAGAATTAATGACGCCATTAAATTTTCTAAATTTTAACATAAATATCGGAAGACCCCTTTCTCGTTAATGAGAAAAGCTCGGTCCCCCGTGCGTTTCCCTTTTTGTTCTCGGATATGAAGCGTCAACCGGCTTATGGACTTCACACCATAAATGAGAAGGAAAACCCCTTCCCCTGGACACCCCCTTCTCCTCCTTCTCCTCCTCTGCTTCTTCTCGGATATTCGCTTCAGTCAGCGAATTAAACTATCTTTTCTTGGTCATGTCAAAATGCGCGCCAAATTGGCTAAATGCGGAGGATTCTCCAGAGAAGGATGGCGGGCAAGCAATTAGGCGGCCATTTCGACTTGGCAAGAAAAGAAAGTTTCCACTTAAACTATGTGTCCAGGATATTCACTTCAGTCAGAGCACAAGTTAAACTATTTGTTCTTGCCCAGGTCGAGATGCCCGTGTAAATGCCTTAATGCATGGATTCTCCAGCGGAGGGTGACGGGCGTTTCGACTTGGGCAAGAAAAGAAAGTTTAACTATCTTTTTAAACTTTTTTCTATTTAAATATGAGTGACTTTGCTTAACCTTTTTTAATTGTTCGTGTTCTACGTTGTACAGGTTCAAGTTGATTCCCATGTTATGCAACCACAGTGAGAATTCGAAGGTAGGGATACTTGTTGAGGAAAGCCGAAATGTTCATGTTGTCCGTGGTGTCGATGATATTAATAGACGAACGAGGATTGACTCGCAAGTGTCCGAGGTCTGAGAAGGCACAGTAAATGTTGTAAATGTTTTATTTGAAATGAAACAAACTTATCAGAGTGTGAACTTTTGATATTTATGTTAAATAAAATCGCCTTACTATTTAAATAGAGATAACGGTGTTACAAAAAATAAAGATGTTTTAAACGATATACAAATTATTTAAACAGTGAATTGATAGTTTAAACACTATATATAATTGTTTAAACATAAAAAGCTAGACGTTTAAACAGAGATACATGATAAGGTGAGAACTTCCCTTGCACTCGAGATGCCGCTTGTGGGGCATCATATCCTCCATTTGGTTTGTACAATTTGGTGGGATCTCTGTCCTCCTGTAGCTTTTGGAAAAATATCCATCTTAAACATGATGTCAGTGAAAGCATTCAATTTAAACAATAACTTATATATATTAAAATAGTTAAATCAAAATATTTAAACGGTTAATACATACGTTTAAATGATATCCAAACTATTTAAACAATTAGCCGATATTTTAAACACTATATATAATTATTTAAACATAAACAGCTTGACGTTAAACAGAGAGTCATGATAATGTGAGAACTTCCCTTACACTCGAGCTACTGCTTGTGGGACATCACATCCTCCATTTGGTTTGTACGATTTCATACCCATGAGGTACCCAAGAGGATTGATGGGATCTCTGTCCTTTCGTAGGTTTTAGAAAAATATCCATCTTAAACACGATGTCAGTGAAATCATTCAATTTAAACAATAACATATAAGACGTTTATACAGAGACTCATGATAATGTGAGAACTTCGCTTGCACTCGAGCTGCCGCTTGTGGGACATCACATCCTCCGTTTGGTTTGTACGATTTGGTACCCATGAGGTACATAAGAGGATTGATGGGATCTCTGTCCTCTCGTAGGTTTTGGAAAAATATCCATCTTAAACATGATGTCAGTGAAAGCATCCAATTTAAACAATAACATATATTTTAAAACAGTTAAATCAAAATATTTAAACGGTTTATACATATGTTTAAACGATATACAAACTATTTAAATAGTTAACCGATATTTTAAATACTATATATAATTATTTAAACATAAAAAACTTGACGTTTAAACAGAGAGTCATGATAATGTGAGAACTTTCCTTCGAGCGATGACAATATATGGCTTCTTTGAGACAATGGTGGAAAGCGGAGGACAACTTCCACACAAGGATGCCCGGCCAAAAAGAAAAGCTGAAGATGCGGAAAGAGGAGGAAAAAAGTATAATGGCTCCAGAAATATTTGTCTCTAGGGATTACCCTTTATCTGTCAGTTCAAGTGGGTCAACACTAGTTATTTCCTTTTTTGCTCTTGGGATGGAGGGAAAAATACCGCCCAATCACATCATGTCTAACCTTTATGCATACAACTGTGCACTTTTTTGTTTGCCTTTCTATTGTTGTTTGTTCTTTACATCTTCTTCTTCTTCTTTTTCTTCTTCTTCTTCTTCTTTTTGTTCTTCTTCTCTTCATTTGGTTTGTACGATTTGGTTTTCGGCCGATATATTATGGAGAGTTTTTGTGGCATTGCTAGATACAACGGGGAGGGAAGAGTGCTAATGTTTACGGCTCAGACTTCTTGGGACTTGGTGTTAGCTGAGATATGTGAGCGATGGGGTATCGAAGTTTCCCTTGTCAAGGTAAAGTTTATCACACCCGATGGATATAAAATGGTTTGTCCAATAGAAAACTTCGTTGACTTCCAGCGGATGTGTCACATGCACTCCATTTTCAAATGCGCTGTAGTTGATCTTGTTGTCGAGACAGACGATGTGCCATTGTCAAATTCTACTGAGAACGAATTTTTTTCATTGTAAGTTCCTTCTCTTTTATTTTATCTAGTTGTACATGCTCATTATTGTTTAAGCATATCAGTCTCTGTTTAAAAATTTGTAATATTCGTTTAATTTAATTATTCACTATTTAACTATTTAATTTAATGTTTAAAATTTTAATTTATCACTTAAACATTTTATTTATCTGCTTAAAATATTGATCTTTTTCATTTAATTGAAGTGTTGGCAAGAATTCAGATTCTGCGAGCACTCCCGTTCAACCCCATGGTGATCCTGATGGTGTGGGATGTCTTCCTTCCTCGTCAGAGCATTCAGAAGTGTTGTCGTTGGATATTGGATAATGTTTTGACGGTGTTGAACATTTCAGGGACACACTTTGAAAATTTGTAATCAAACAGAATTTTGACTTCAAATTCATAAAGAACGAAAAACACCGGGTTACTGTGGAATGCGCTGCCGATGGTTGTCAGTGGCGCCTTCATGCATCAAAAGAATATAATAAAAATACTTTCAGAATCAAGACAATCAACCCGTCACACACTTGCGGTGGTGGAATAGGTTCCGTGTCACATTTGAAAGAGTCCAAAAAATGGGTAAGCGCACGAGTGATTCAGAAGCTCAAGGACCGGCCCTTGTTCAAAGCCATCGACATTCAGAAGGGCATGTTGCAGGAACATGGTGTCCACATACTATACAAGCAGGCTTGGTTGGGAAAAGGGCATGCTCGGGTGGTCCTCGACGACAGCGACATCTCCAGCTATGATTTGTTGCTTTGGTATGTGGATAAGGTGGCTAAGATAAACCCCGACAGCATTGCGAACGTTGAAAAAACGGTGATCGTTTTAAACTTGCATTCTTTTCTTTCAAAACGTGTATTGTGGGATTCAAGAGGGCTTGCAGGCCGCTGCTGTTTTTCGATGGTACTCACCTCCTTGGAAAGTATCGGGGTACTCTATTGGGTGCCACAGGCAAAGATGGAAACAATGGTTTTTTTCATGTCGCCTTTGGTATTGTCGACAATGAGATCGATGCCAATTGGACTTGGTTCATATCCAAGTTAGGCGATGCTTTATACGATGAAGGAGATTATCATGAGATAATTACCTTCGTGTCGGACAGGTCCAAGGGCCTTGTGAACGCAATTGCGAGAGTCTTCCCTTCTTCGCCACATGCATACTGTCTTCGACGTTTGGAGGCCAATTTTATGAAAGCCAACGTCAGACTTGGGAAGGCATTGAAGGAGGAGTGCTGGTCGGGCATCCACGGCTAAAGAATTCGATGATACCGTGAATGAACTGCAGGCCACATCAGTCGAAGCCCATCACTGGTTGATTAATAAGTTAGATATGAGACATTGGTCGAATTATCTGTTCAGAGGTGATCGTTGGGGTGAGATGTATTCAAATGTCACGGAGTCGTTCAATGCTTGGATTAAAGAAGCTCACAATTTACCGGTGACGAAAATGGTCTCCTCCATAAGGTATTTGAATGTTGATATACACTTAATATTTGCCGTTATCCTTTAAAACACTTCATAATTGTTTAAATACTATTTTCTGTGTTTAAATATTATTTTCATCTTTTAAATATTTATGCTACTGTTTAAAATATTATACCAATTATTTAACTATAACTGTCTTTGTTTAACCTTGTTTGAGATTTGTTTTTCTACGTTGTACAGGTTCAAGTTGATGCGCATGTTTAACCTTGTTTGAGATTTGTTTTTCTACGTTGTGACCGCCTGTGACGAGAAAGCAGCCCCGGCGTCCTAGACGAAAGAGGATCGAGTCACAAGCGTTTGAGGTCCGCGAGTTACATTGTAGCCGCTACTACGGCTCCGGCCACAATCGTAGATCTTGTAATGAAACTGTTGCCAACTAGGATTTGTAAATAAGCTGATTGTAAAGAGAAACAAATTTAATTGTGTGCCAACTTTCCATATTTAAATAGAGAAACTCTTATTCTTAATAGTGAACGCATTTATTTAAATGGAGACATTGTTATTTTAAACAGAGATATTGTAATTTTAAACAGTTAACACTGATATTTAAACGATGATTGTTAAAGTTAAATAATGAAACTGAAAGGTAAACAATAACACCGTAAGTTAAACAATGAAACTGATTTGAATTTAAACTGCTTTTACAATTGAAAACAAACAAAATTTACATTGACAAAATTTGATATGTTCTTCGAAAACAAAAACAATGAATTCGATTTAAACTGGTTTACATTTGAAAACAAACATCAAGCAAACACCGCTTGAGAAGACCTCTTTTCTCATGGATGCCGGCTGCCCTCCCCTCCTTAACTATGCGATAAGGGACGTCTGTTTGCGATAGCCTTAACTTCTCATCGGCGAGTAATTACTCGATAAACCGCATGACATAGACGACGCAGTTGACACTTGCTTGTTTTTGTCGTGGGGTTTCCATGTCATGAACTATTGGGTACTTTGAGGTCGCCGAATCGCCGATATCGATACAAATGTCGAATACACTCCGCTGTCGAGGTATACAAGTTGAGATTAGAATACCGATTATTTATAAAACACTATTAATCAAATACAATTTATTAAAGAACTTACCATTTCCGACGCATCTTTATCGTACTCCACGCTTTGGCATGAAGAATAAATGCTTGTATTCTTGTTTGTCATTGTCAAGGATGACGACATGGAAGTGACCATTCATAATTATTGGGAGGATGACAATTTGATCATCATGCAAGTTGCGCGCGACATCTCCGATCATAGCCATAGTGGTTTCATGCGCGTTGTCCTGCTTTGACATAAACAGCGCCAGTGGTTGTGTGATGGAGGCGCGCTTCTTATAAGGATATGGCACTTTGCTCAGCGACTTTTGTATTATGCATACGAAAACGTCCATCACATCGTCTGAGACCATCTCCTTCCCCTCAAGCAGAGTGTATTGTCTGTCCCGTGTGGTGCTGAGAGCGTCATTCTTCCACACGACAGTGCTGAGGTTAAACGATAACAGATATAATTAAACAATATTGTAATTATTTAACTGATATAGAAAAGTATTAAATGATATTACAAATACTTAAACATTATATAGATAAATTAAATGATAATATATAAACATTTAAAAAATAACATAAAAACTTCAAACTTACTTGTCTATAGGGCAGTTGAGGAAGATCCTTATCAACTCCTGCTTGTATTTGTTAAGATACGATAGGCCAACCCATTTTTTCTTCTTCAGAACAAAGAGACCTCATAATGGGCTTCAGGAAAATCTTTATCAACTCAACTTTTTTTAATGAGTGTTGACGAGAGATGTATGTGAAAAATTTCATTTTTTTACTCTTCTTTTCACTTCAAGAAAATATTTTTTTTATTTACTCTCTTATTTTTTATTCCACCTTTTTCATTTACTCCAGTGAGTGTCAAAAGATCTCAAAGTGAGCTTGAAGAGAGATTTTCTTAAAAAATTTTAATTTTTTACCCAGTGAATGTCAAAGATCTCAACGTGAGTTCAGAGGGGATTTAAGAGACATCTTTAAAAAAGAAATCCTTTTTACCCCCAAGAGTGTTAAGACTTCAAGGAGGGGTGTTTGAGCTAGAAATTTTATAAAAATTTCTCTTTACCTAAAAAGTGTCAAGATCTTAAGGTGGAGTTAGAAAAAATTTATAAGAATTTCTCCTTACCCCAAGAGTATCTAGAGACCTCAAGGTGGAATTAGAGGAATTTTTATAAAAATTTCTCCTTATCCCAAAAGTGTTTAGACTTCAAGGTGGAGTTAGAGAAATTTTATAAAAATTTCTTTTACCCTAAGAGTGTCAAGACCTCAAGGTGGAGTTAAAGGAATTTTTTATGAAAATTTCTCATTACCTCAAGAGTGTCTAAATCTCAAGGTGGAGTTAGAGAAATTTTATGAAAATTTCTCCTTACCCCAAGAGTGTCTAGACACCAAGGTGGAGTTAGAGAAATACTCATAGGATTTTTTCTAGAGGAGGTCCTACAAAGAAAATTATCAAAATACCCTCACTCGAATAAATTCATCCACCATTTTTTACCCATTCTTCATACATTCTTTTTTTTCTTCATTCATTTTCTTCTTCTCTCTATTTTTATCATTCATTTTTTTCATCTCTTCTCTACTCATCCTTCATTTTTATTTTTTTCTTTCTCTATTCATCCTTCTTCTTTTTCCCCTCTTCTTTTTTTTACCCATCCTTCATTTATTTTCATTCTCTTTTTTTTACCCTTCATTTTTCCCCCTCTTTTTTTACTCATCTTTCATTTTTTTCATTCTTTTTTTTTTCACCTCATCCTTCATTTTTTTCATTTTTTTCTTCTCTCTTGTTTTTTTTTTTAAAAAAGCAATTTAACATTTTTTTTACTCACCAAACACTCAACTACAAGCACTAGAGACACCAGAGTATGACAGTGATGGCAAGTATCCAAATTGAGTATCTTAAATTTTTCTGGTTCATTCGAGCTTCATTTGCGTCAATACCGTAGACATAGCCTCACAACTTGAGCAAACAACGACACAATGTTGGATGTTCTACTCCACACGACAAGAGCTCACAACAAGTATGAACTATTCTATTTTCCAAATGCCCAAGAACAAGCATCAGAGATTTAATACATGAAAGCAATGGTAACAAGACCCCAACCAAACATCTTGATGTCTTCTAAGTTCATTTGGATCAAAACTTTTTTTCTCATGCAATGATCTTCGTCTCAGCGCCTCGTCTGTGAGATTCTCTCGAAGCAACGAGTGCAGCACCCTTCCATCAATGATACTCGCTGTCCTCACACCCTATACCAACGACCTCACACAACAGCTAACCTTCTGGATTATCCCCCCAACCACCTTACCCTTCTCCATCATCTTCCTTATTCCAGCGATATCAATCTCTTTCACCAAGCTTCCCGGATCATTTCGGTCCTCTATGATCCCAGCAATGTCTGTCAACACGCGCAACCCCACCAACAAACCCTGTTGAAGATTGATTAACTGAAGAGAAATTTGGTTCTCAAGCTAAAAGAGAAGAAGGTTTTAATGTTCATTTGAGTTAATCTGCCACATAAGCAGAGTTTGTTTCACAGCTGTCCAAATTAGTTAGTTATTTGTCTCTGTATATATATAGTTTCATTTGTTCTCCAAATGACTGATGATCTTGGTTTTACATTCTGAATCAAAGATCAATGCTTCTTCTTCTTCTTCTTTTTCTTCTTCTTCATCTTCTTCTTCTTACTTTTCCATTGTTTCCTTTTTTTTTTTCCTTCCTTGATTGAGTAGCAGGAGTGGAATTGAAACCAGAGGAGGCTTTTCTTGTGAGGTCTTTGCTTGAAGATCTGGTGTCATTCGAAATTGATCTCTTTTGAAGGTTTTTCCAACAAACCCAAGGACAGCAGACTCGATCCTATTGAGGATTTGATTGAAGGTGAGTCAGACTGTGGGCATTGGTGTCCTAGGCTAGCAACCATCACAGGAATGGTGGGGGCCTCCGTCGCATGGTGTTTGCAGGTGGTAGGCGAAGAGAATGGGTGCGGGATCCTTACAAGGATGGCATTGTACCTTGACTGGAATGGTGAAGTATGGTGTGGGCCGTGTGGCTAAGAAGCTAGTCAACTTGCCTCTCAGGCATGGTAGTTAAAGTGGTTGCAGAGAAAAGAAATAGCATTTTATTAATGTAATCTCTAGTAGTTAGCACCTGACCAATGCTGGAGCAGGTTAAGGTTTAGTTATGACCAATGGGGTGTAGGCTTGTGTATTGGCCTATGGATGTTGCGTTTTGTGTCTCCTTGTCTGTCTGTCTTTTGATATAAATTAATAGAAAGTGGGAGAAGGTGATTGGTTGGTCAAATTCACTTTTCAAATCTTCATCCTTGTATTGGTGTTGACCAGAAAAACCCAGTTGATGAAATCAAAGGGCATTTCATCAAACACTTAACCATATACTGAGCATTTCATCAAACATTTGCATTTTCTCTTCAAGTTCTCAAATCCAAACCTCAACAGATCCGAGGAGGGCCTTGCTGTAATTAAGGAGGCGAGCATCCTTGCCGCCAAGCCCAACATCGGTGCCACCAAGCATGTTGATCTCAGCGACGAGACTCCTGTTGATCTTCCCAGCAAAAACCATATCCACAACCTCCATAGAGTGAGCATTGGTGACGCGAAGGCCGTTGTCGAACTTAGGCTCATGATCGGTACGGAGAAGCCAAGCGTTGATCTCCGATCCACCACCATGGACGAGAATAATGCTGCTTTCATCATTGTACATGCATGGGGTTTTTTTAAAATGCATGAGAGAATTACCAAATGGGGGGACCCATTGCATTTTTTTTAATACATGAGAGAAGTATCATGGGCAGCATATACATGCATGACATGGATTCAATTTCAAAGAAGAAAAAAACAACATTATTTAAAGGTGGGGCCTGGCGCATGTAAAAACATGGATGCATCATGTTCGTCATGCAAAAATAAGGTTTATTGTTATTTTATTATTTTATTTTTTTTAAAGAAAAATGTGGTGCCTTTCTCTTGTAGATCAACTTTATCCGAGCTCCTTGCCCTCTCACTCTTTTCCTTTTCTTCTCCTTCTCACTTTTTTTTTTCAAAACTCTCTCTATTCTTTTTTTCTTCACCATCTCTTCTTTTTTTTTTCTTCCAAACTTTTTTCCCAAAAATCCTCAACTTCCCCGGAAATTTTTTTTCAAAAATTTAAATTCAAATTCTTTCAACTCTTATCTTAATTTCCCTCGTTTTATTTTATTTATTTATTTTTAAATTTTCAAACACATATTTTAAATATATATATATCCTTAATTAAATATATATTTTCTCTCTTCTTTTTTTCATATATTATTATTTTTCATTTATTTTATTTATTTATCCTCGTACTCTTATTTGGAATAGGATAAATTAAAATTTCTATATAAACAAGTGCCCCCCTTTAGCTTCATGTTCGTCATGCAAAAATAAGGTTTATTGTTATTATATTTTTTTATTTTTTTTCACCTTTTCTTTGAATATTTCATTGGTTTGCAATGAAAGATGTTCCCTTTTTTTTGTTATATATTTTTTCATGAGTAGCTTGCTTTGATTATATAAGTTTTCCCTAAGGGTCATCACAACTTTTTTTTATCCAAAATTTTCCCCCTTTTTTATATAATAATAATAATATTTTTTAATATAATAATTTTGGAACAAATTTCTTTGCCAATACTTATCATTAATTATTTTCTCTTTCTTTTTTTTTCAGTTTTTTTTAAATGGATCCTACCACCAAAGACAAACTAGTAGAGCCTCTTTACGGGCCATATGACGACCATGACAATGCTCCCGACATATTACCAATTCCGTGACATTACCCTATCAACTTTAAGAACTTAGGATAGCCAATTCGGTACAATGGAAGCGACTTCAACGAATGGACTAGCATACCGAAAGCGTTCCATGATCTTGGTAAACTCACACCAAATAGTTTCACAAGTCCATTCGTTGATATTTGGTGTGAGTTTACCAAGATCATGGAAAGCCTTCGGTATGTTAGTCCATTCGTTGAAGTCGCTTCCATTGTACCAAATTGGTTTTCCTAAGTTCTTGGAGAGCTTTGTTATGGCCTTCATATGGTCCGTAAAAGGGCTCTACTAGTTTGTCTTTGGTGGTGGGAGACATTTAAAAAAAACTGAAGAAAAAGGAAAGAGAAAATAATTAATAATAAGTATTGGCAAAGAAATTTGTTCCAAAATTATTATAAAAGAATTATTATTATTATTATTATAAAAAAGGGAAAAAAAAGGTTGTGATAACCCTTAGGGAAAACTTATATAATCAAAGCAAGCTACCCATGAAAAAAATATAAAACAGAAAAAAAGAGAACGTCTTTCATTGCAAACCAATGAAATATTCAAAGAAAAAGTGGTATGCTACTCATGAGATGATCTAGCATATGGTCATGATTTTAAGAAATAAAGAAAAAAGGAAAGAAAAGAAAGGAGGGAGGGGACATATGCATGGAGCTACTTGAGAGTTTTAGTTAAATGAAAAAAAGGAGAAAATTCCATAAAAGAAAAAAAAAGACAAGAGAAGCTGCACATTGTGTGAGAGTTTGAAAGCACTTGTACCTTTCTCCCTCAACTATTGTGTGTGAGGAAGCTACAAGGGGGGCACTTGTTTATATAGAAATTTTAATTTCTAATCGTATTAGGAACTTACTATTATATTTTGAATTAAAATTAAACAAGAAAAAAGATAAGTAAAAAGAATAGTGATGATGAACAGTTTTCTCTTATTTCCAATAGGAGTACGGAAAAAGGGAAAAGAGGCATTATTCTATTCCAAATAGGAGTAGGAGGATAAATAATATATGGAAAAAAGAAGAGATAATATATATATTCTCTCTTTTTTTTTCATAGATTATTATTTTTCATTTATTTTATTTATTTATGCTCCTACTCCTATTTGGAACAAGATAATTCCCTTTTTCCCTTTTTTTTGTTTGATTTTAATTCAAAATATAATAGCAAGTACCTAATAGAATTAGAAATTAAAATTTTTATATAACATGTGCAAATTAAACCGACCTTAAAAGGATAAAGTTGCATAAGTAAAAAGACTATTTCATGTATTATATAAACATGAGTTTTTTAATTATTAAAAAATAATTATATATATATATATATATGGATATTACTTTAGATTAAGCATCATACTATGAGATAAAATAAATTATGTATTTTTTTATTTGTATTAAAAAAAACTCCCAACTTATATCATTACCATATTTTAAGGGGTATATATATGAAAAAACATGGCACTTCAAAATTACCCGCTTCTCTAATCATTAAACAATCTCGAAACTCCCCCAATTCATCAATGGAAGCGATGGAAACGCTTCTTCTCCTTCTCTTCTTCTCCTCTTCGTTCTCTCAACGATGCCAATCTCGCTTTGATCCTCTTCTCATCTCCATCATCCATGGCGAAGGCTTCCTGGCGGTCCTCGGATCGGTGGCTCTGGTGCATACTCGTCTCCGCTGTTCTTCTCACTCTCTTGATGACTTTCTTCTTGCTTTTCGCTTTCAATTTCGATCAGGATGATGTTTCCGAATTGATTCACAATGAAAAGTGTGTTTCTTTGATTCGTTTAAGCATTTGTTGTGTTTCTTGTGATTTGATTTCAGCGTATTTGATTGTGTGTTTTGGTTGGAGGTTTTAGGGTTGATGGGATTGGGGAGAGAGGGGAGCAGTGGATGGAGGTGATCTCGTGGGAGCCTAGAATCTTCATCTACCGCAATTTACTGGTTTGAGCTCACTTGAATCTCTACCATTAGTTTCTTCATTTTTTATTTCTTGATTATTTCCTTGCATAGTTTGGTTTATTTTGTATTATTGATTCCATTTTTTTTTAGCATGATTCAAGTTGAGATATCTTTTTTCAATCTTATTCATGTTTTTTTTTTTGCTTTTGTTTAAAAGATTATATCTTGCTAAAAAAGGGTTTAGTTGTGTTTTTTAATTCATTTGTTGTCCACATTTGTTATGATTATCTTTGAGAAAATTGCTTTTTACCACTATAGAAGTGAGTGATTGCCAATTTATCATCTGAAAAAAAAAATCATATTTGCTTATATACACTTATTGCTAATTGTCAACTCAAACAACTTATAAAAGGACTAATTTAGCTTTACGCTAACTTTCTCTTTAGAAAATGAGTGGGGTAAGTCTCCATCTTGGAAGTACTCCTTTAATTGCCTATTTGACTTGTGCAGAATATTCAAATATATTTGCATAGATGCTTGTTTTTACTAGTTCAAATTGGTATCTTTTAAATTGTTATCTGATTTTATGATTGAGTTGTAGCAAAGTAACATTTTTTGTCTATTTATTGGACAGTCCAATGAAGAATGTGAATACTTGATTAAACTTTCTTTGCCACGTATGCAACAGTCCACAGTTATTGACAAAAATACTGGTGGGAACATAAGCAGCCGGTGTGCAATCTCAGATCTCTTGACTTGTTTAGTAATTAATTTCAGAAGTTCTTTTTTAATATTATTGAAATATTTCAATATTATTCCGTGCAGGCAACGCACAAGCTCAGGAATGTTTCTCAAACGCGGACATGATAGCATCATTCAAGCAATTGAGAAAAGAATTGCAGATTTCACATTTATGCCAATAGGTAGAGACTTACAGACCTCTGTTTTTCGTAGTAACTATTCAACTTTTTGAGTTTTCTAATCTAACATGGTTATGCAATTTTCACTTTCAAGATAAATAACAAAGTGGAGTATATAAAAAGAATATGCACATGAAGGATCAAACATTACCCTTTTTAAGTGTAATAGTTTGCAAAATTTATTTCTTTCAACATTGCTCACCATTTGATTAGAAATGGTTTCTTTTGTATTTCCTCTCATTAGGATCCATATCTTGAAGGTGTTAATGTCATTTACCTGATTAAATAGCAATGGTCCTGCCTATAAAGTTCAGTATATATTGGTGGGCATAAAGTTTCTTGACACAGGACTTCCCTTCACTTTCAGTACATCATCCATCTTTAGAGCCATTGCCATAACCAATGGAGCATTTGTTAGGTAGTGATAAAAGCTATTGGTGTATTCCTTTTCTTAGCTATTGCTTATATTTGATATTCAATATCAGTAGCATCAAAGTATACATTTGCTGCTTTAGCTTGAGATTATATATAGATGATTTAGAGATACTCATTGTATGACTTGCACGGACCAGTGGTTCAGGATATCACTTTTTTTTGTGTCTCCACGGTCTCTCTATGCCTGTTTATTTTTTTGCATAAGAATGTATCTAATAATTAAATTCATATATATATTACATTGAAGAATTCATTGTTTGTATTTTTGTCTATAAATCTCAGTGGCATGAAAGTAGTAAAATATCCTTCCAGTATGTGGCTACAATCGGCAATATCTTGAGTGTAAAATATCATGCCATATAGAAGATTTTTTATTTCCCTAATGAACAAATATTTTTTTCCTTGTATGGCTTATATAAAACTGAACTTTTAAATGTCACTCTTAGTTTTGGATCATGCATTTTACCAAGCTTCGTGATGTGACTTCTATTTTCTTTCATCAAATTGTCAAAATGTTTTCCCCTCATTAACTATTATGCAGGAAACTCACTCATACTTTTCTAAGAGAAAAAAAAAAGAAAAAGAATGCTATTGAAAATTGATATTAGATGCAGTGTTGAAGACTTTACAAATTGTGTGTTTTATATAACTGACTTGCATCACCTTAATCAACATAGACACAATTTCCTTGCTATGATTTCCTTAAAGCATTTTACTGTCATTCATTCTCATTTACTCACTTTCTGGAGCTGACTTCATGTTCTCCAGAGCATGGGGAGGGACTTCAGATTCTCCATTATGAAGTTGGACAGAAATATGACCCACATTATGACCATTTCCACAACGCTGACAGAATAGCTGACAGAATAGCTACTGTTCTAATGTATCTGTAAGTTGTCCTTAAAAATTTTCTTTGATGCTCTTCCTTCAGTAGGTTTAAGCATATAATTGCCTGCCTTACAAAAAAGCTAAGATATTTGTTTTTGTGTTATCATTAAGTCTTGCCATTGTTGCAGTTCAGATGTTGAAGAAGGAGGTGAGACAGTGTTCCCTCTCGCCAAGAATACCATGAATTCAGTCTCAAGGTCCAGCAATCTGTCTGAGTGTGGAAAAATGGGCCTTTCTGTGAAACCTAAGAAGGGAGATGCACTTCTCTTCTGGAGCTTGAAGCCTGATGGCTCTTTAGATACTACAAGCTTGCATGGTGAGGCTCATTTTTAATCCTTTTCTTCTTTTATTATTTATTTATTTATTATTATTATTATTATTATTATTATTTGAAGAAAAAGAAGGCTCATGTGAAACTTATGTATAATGTAGGTGGATGCCCTGTGTTAAAAGGGTACAAGTGGTCATCAACAAAGTGGCTGCGAGTAAACAAATATTATCATTTATAATTCACCGAAGGTACTTGTTTTCATTATTTATTTCCATTTCTTATATAACCTCGATTCTTTTGTGCTATATATTTTTTGATTTTGTGAAGTTTCATATGGCTATTAGTGGACAAATGTTGAAACAGATTTGTATTCGGTTGTGATTTCTACCATACTTAAGTTACTAGAAATTCTTTTCATATCATTCTCTACACAACCTCAATTCTTTTGTGATGATAAATTTCTTGATCTTGTGAAATTACATACACAACCAGTTTGCGCTCGGTTGTGTGCAGTTACTACATATTCATTGATTTGTCGTCTTTTATACAAGCTCAATTATTTTGTTCGATGATTAAAATCTTGATGTTACGGAGTTACAGATAGCTATTACTGAACAAACATTGAACTAGATTTGTGTTTCTTTGGCCACTAGATTTTTTAAATTTTGCAGAAATAAATATGTGTTGGCCCTGTGTTTTGAATTTATTGAGGCTATTTGACTCTTATCATTGGTACCATGTCAATTAAATTTTTTGATAATGTGTCATGCTGTTGTTAACTTTCTCATTATTATGTATATTTCTCATCTTTTGCAGTAATGGTTCGCTGATAATTACATTCATCCAAGTTAATCAATTTCATGGTCTCATGCCATTCATCTGCTGTTTGATACTTTTGATACTAAATAGAACTCATCTATTTCATTCTGTTGAACACTGAACTATTAAAACAAAAAAGAAGGAAAAAACTAATGATGCTGTTATTATTATTATTATTATTATTATTATTATTATTCATATTTTCACTACTATTATCCCATAGTTATAATTAGTTGAAAAAAAAACAATGGAATTGACTAAATATATGTTTTCTAAATGCATGTAATTTACCCACATATTAAAGGGTAAGTTTTACTGGTGGTCATAAATATTTCATAATTATAACGCTATGTACTATAAATGTTTTTTTTTAGAACGTTGTGGTCATAAAAGCTATTTTTCTAGTTCTGACTTTGATGGCAGCATTGGCGTGTTTGGGGATTATTTTTGGTGAAGTTGATGATGTGCTAGCAAAAACACGTGATCGCGTAGGGAAGCCTTTCAGTAGTCGCGTTGTTATAATGATGAAACATTCTGCGGCGTCAGCGTTACAAAAAACGTTTAATGGTTATCGGTCAGCAATGGGAGAATAGTTTTGTGGTCGCACGATATTACGATATTTGTGATCACGACGTTATAATGATGAAACGTTTGTAGCATAGGGTGAAACTTACCCGGGACGATTAAATGTGATGAGCTCAGGCGGTGACAGGATACAATTCATTTGTTATAAGCAATAAAGTATTATAATAACATAGGAAGCAGAAACAGTCAACATCATGTAATAAATAAATTAATATCTTAATTACAAATCTAACATCTCTCTACAATAGCATTTTTATTTGAGGTTTTTTTATCTTGTATGTTTATCATAAGACATCTAATATCTTATAAAATTGTTTCTTTTATGAACTCATATTATATATTTGTTATTTTAATTATTTTTTTTCCTATAAAAATTGTGCACAAAAAAAAAAATTATGTTTATTTACTGGGCCACATGAAATTAATTATTTTATAGATGCATATAGTTTTCTATAGAGATTACTGACCCTACACCGATCCGTGGTTTCCAATTCAATCCATCCCAAAAAATTGACAATTTTTCGTGTTACAGAGTGGGGCATAAAGCATGACAGGGTTTTTGAAGGGAGCAGGGCAATTATAATCATTGTGTTTTAATTATATTTTTTGTATTTTAATAATTTAATTAAAAAAATACAGTACTAAAAGAAAATCATTTGTTATAATTTTAATTTATTAATAAGTATTATATATTATAAGAGGTTTGATAAAAAAAAATGTCTTCTTAATTTCTTCACAATTTTAAAATAAACAGACGTTAGTGAAAGTAATATTTAAAATACCACTATTTGAGTTAGGTTGGGCGAGACGCCCAATTTTAGTTGGTTGTTTGTACTTTTTCATTTATAATTTTAAAAAAAATTAACAGACAATAATGTAAGTAATATTTAAAATACCACTATTTGAGTTGGGTTGGACAGGACGACGCGAAAGGATGGTTTAGGCAGGGTGGTGGCCTCATCCTTGCCTCATTGCCATCTCTAATTTTTTTTATTTTTTATTATTTTTTATTATTTTTTTTTTGTTTTACGTGTATGCCCACTTGTGTGAAACAATGTTCATGCGATTGGTTTTTAATACCTTTAAGGGGCCGTTTCGTTTGCGGTAATGTAGAAGGATTACCATGTGTTACGTGATAATCTGAAAATATTATCACGTTTGGCACTATATCAGTGGTAATCTGTATAGTAATATCACATTACCAACTTATAAATATTACTCAAAAAATGGTAATTCTATTACCACCAAATTTGGTGTCTATCTTTGATTATCGTGGTAATCTTATAACTTTTTT
Organism: Dioscorea cayenensis subsp. rotundata; assembly: GCF_009730915.1. Classification (NCBI taxonomy): domain Eukaryota; kingdom Viridiplantae; phylum Streptophyta; class Magnoliopsida; order Dioscoreales; family Dioscoreaceae; genus Dioscorea; species Dioscorea cayenensis. The sequence continues at coordinate 2,333,701 of NC_052472.1, read as the reverse complement.
ATATTTTAACAAATTGATTACCATGAAAATCAAAGTAATAAGAGTTCCAACCAAACATGGTTATATTAAATTACCACAATATTCCCACCCATATAATATTTCCACTCATATTACCATAGTAATCTCGTTACCTGATAATATGTCATTACCACGAACCAAACAGCCCCTAAGATGGTTTCCATTTTAACAAACAAGAGAAAACCAACATCTGAGTCTAGTGCTCTAGGCTCAGAAACTGGACCTGTTTCCAACTTTCCTCAAGAAATATCACAGCATCAAACACACGTTTTAAAATGAAACAATCATCAAAGCAAAGGCATCCTCTTCACTTTACAGCACATTTTATTTCCAGGGCAAAATTGATGAAAAACTCATGCCCGAAGAATTTTTAAACTTCCGGCAAAAAATTGTGGTTCCCCGTCATCATAACATGAGATTAACTTCACATGACTATTGCTTGCTACCGGTCAAATTCCTAATGACATACGGTAAAATTCCACCATGATTGTAATACGCTAGCTCCACCTGCAAACAATATGAGGGCGATGAATAAGAGGAACATCGAAAGAATAGTAATTTCCGTATTTTTTTCTGGATTACCTCGGTGTCGAAGCGAAGAGTGCATGTAAATGATTTCCCGCTATCAGTTGTGACAGTGACATCTTGACCAGGTTTGATATCACTCACATTGCTCGGAAGATTGACTGTGTAACGTTCATGGCCGGTCAAGCCAAGGGAATCAGCATCTTCCCCGGCTTTGAAACACAATGGAATAATGCCCATTCCCACAAGATTACTTCGGTGGATTCTCTCGAAACTCTTGGCAATGACCGCTTTCACACCCTGCAACATTTAACAACAGAGGCACATCAATTAAGGGTGAATTGTGGGCAAGAAGTTGAAGATGAATTTTCTTTACATATTTAGTACCAGTAGCATTGGTCCTTTAGCAGCCCAATCGCGAGAGCTGCCACTTCCGTACTCTGCTCCCGCTAAGATGACAGTAGCACACCCCTCAGTTTTGTATCTCTGTTCAGCACTTGAAAATATTAATATCATTGAAACAAATTTACTAGTTCAACAGAAAATTAGTTTTACTTGGACGTCATGCAAATATCATTGGAGTTGGATTAAGTGATTGAGTGGTTTGATAGTAATTACCATGGCGGCGTCAAACACTGACAATTTTTCTCCTGAGGGTATGTGTATTGTTTTGGGACCAACTTCTCCCTTCAAAAGCTTGTTGACAAGGCGAATGTTAGCAAATGTTCCCCTTGCCATCACTTCATCATTGCCACGACGACTACCATAGGAATTGAAGTCTTTTCTCTCGACACCACGTTCCATCAAGTATTTCGCAGCAGGGCTGTCTTTGTGAATGCTTCCAGCAGGTGAGATGTGATCGGTTGTGATACTGTCACCGAAGTTTAGCAAGCAATATGCATTCTTCACAGGATGTGGGCCGGGGGGAGATAAAGTCATATTCTTGAAGTAAGGAGGCTCATGAATGTAGGTTGATGTTGGGTCCCAGGAGTAAAGACTGCCAGATGGCACCGGCAGTTGGTTCCACATAGGGTTTCCTTTAGTGATCGATTCATAGGTACCCCTGAACATATCTGGTAGCACGCTCGATTGCACAACCTGAATAAGTTTAAGCTTAAATGTCAAACTTTATCATCCATTAATTTGTATGTTTTGTACCAATATTGTAACTTACCTCTGCAATCTCTTCATTTGATGGCCAGATATCCCTGAAGTAAACCTTCTTCCCATCTTTTGAGGTCCCTATAGGTTCTGTATTAAAATCAATGTCGACCTGCAAAACATTTATTTCAGTCAACACTAGTTACAAAAGGACAGAGAAGAGACCATTACAAAGATTTTAAGAAATTTTCGTTGGGTGAAACCCACTGTACCAGTACCATATAGGCAACATTCTTCTCCAAACATCAACAAGAGAATGACATATGATAGAGCAAATTATAACATTCATATAGTTTATCCTAAGATGGTATGCTGAGAACTACAATTTGCTATAATAACCACATGCTCATCTTCAAATTTGCAGTTGTGAAGCATTAATATAGGATGTGATAATTAAGAATTCTATTACCCATTGTCTACATACCGTGCCAGCAAGAGCATAAGCAACCACCAGAGGTGGAGATGCAAGATAGTTTGCTCTAGTTAAGGGATGCACACGACCCTCAAAGTTCCTATTTCCAGACAAAACTGCTGCAGCAACAATATCTGAAAATATACGCAAACGACTTCCAAACTTAAATTGAAATCATTCAGAAACCGAAGAATTAATGTGCTCTTGATCAACTGATAAGACACTTTTACCATTTTCAGAAATTGCTGATGAGACTGATTCATCAAGGTCACCAGAATTCCCAATGCATGTTGTACATCCATAACCAACGATATGAAAGCCCAATTGATTCAAATATTTCTGCAGGCCACTGAAACAGATAAAACTCATCATTTGGTAACTAATGAGAAAATTGTGATTATATCCACTGTTCTTCATCCCTCTGGTTATACCTCTTTTCCAAGTACTTTTTTACCACTCCCGAACCAGGGGCCAAGCTTGTCTTAATCCATGGTTTCACCTGGCACATAAGAAAAAAAAGAAAGAAACCATCAGCTGTACAGAAAATATCTCAGCATCCTTCAATTATTACTTGAAGTTTTGTGAATGTGTCTCACGATAAACTAAGATGATGCAGTTTACTCAAATTAAATAGTGGACAGTAATTTAGATAATTATAGAACCACTGCTCTAAGTAGTCGAGCAGATTTCACATACTGCTAGGTTGTGTTTGGTTGTAGCTAGAATAAGAGTTTAGAATTGGTATGAGGCAAAAATTTTTATGCCAAGTTATCTTGAAGTTTGTCATTATTAATATTAATTAAAAAAATAAATTTTTAATTCAAGCCATATAATCTTATTACTGGTTAATATTAAGTAATGATTAATGACTAGGTTAATACGAACTAGTGGTTGAATTGCTCTAATCAATCATTTTATGAAGGAAGAGTTATTTTACTTTCAAGCATATCCCGATTTAGTTCATTTGTTTGTCCATTCCCAAATAACCTGGAATAACTTAGGTTCAGTCATTCCAAGTTTTCCGAAACCAAACATAGCCTTGGGTTATAAATCATTTCAACTATGCATCACCTATGAACTTTTATGAACTTCAGATATTTATTAAATCTAGAATAAATAGTTAGCAAAGGAAACTATAGAACTGAAAAAAAAAAAAATTCAAATTACGGATGATCAGATATGAGTTCTTTTTTATCCAACCTCAAGGCCTAGTTCACAAGCCTTCTTGGCAACCAAAGCAGCTCCAAGCATCACACTAGGATTTGAGGTGTTGGTGCAACTGGTGATTGCTGCAATGACAACATCACCATGTTTTATCTGCGCTGGTGTTCCATGAAAAGAGAACTCTGCCACTTTGTTCTGAGAATCTTTTGGTACAGCAAAACCCTGAAGCATCAAATAGGTCTCTCATTATGAAAACAGCACAAACTCCTCACAACAATTAAAAATAAATAAATAAATACATTATAACCATGGCATTGCAGATAAGTATTGTTCCAGTCTTCCAGTTCTCATTCAGAAGTAAACAAGAGTACCAAGCAATATGCTAATACTTTTATGCAGTGACAGATGCAACATGTGGTAGATTAATATTAAGGAGGTATGCCAATTCCTCAAGCAACCCATTATGTAAAAAGCAAGAAACAACATCATCCGCTCTCAACAAAGAAAATTTTTTTTTTCCCTCTTATGGAAATTAGAAAGAAAAATATCTATATTCTATTAATAGCTTCAATATATAGTGCCATTATATTAGAAGAAAACAAACACCTTGAACCCAACAAAATTAAAAATTAAAAATTAAAAATTAAAAAAAAATAAAGAATTACAAAAGAAAAGCCCAGCTTGAATTGAGCTTCATCATAACAGCAGGATTGGCAAGAATAAAAAGACATGAGGAATAACCATATCAACTGAACATACAACGATCATGGAAAGATGTCAAAAAAGGAGTTTTAATGCAAGTAATAGCAGCAAACCATTTATCTATAACAATAGCTGCTATGAAGGTTCATCCTAAAATAGAAGGGGGAGGATTAGCTCACCTTAAATCCTGCTTCATTGTCTAAACAAGAATGCCAGTCCACTTTCATTTCTTTTAACGGAACTCGATCATGTGGCCTGCCATAGTTGTGATTTAGTAGAAAACAAGAAACATCAAGAACGGAAACTAATTTTAGTTGTAAACATTAAGTGAAGATATAACCTTTTAGGTCCTGATACACAAGGTTCCACATCTTCAAGATTCAATTCCAAGTATGATGAGTAAACCCTCTCTATCTGTGGCTGCATTTAGAAAGTAGATCATTACAAACAATCACAATTGCAATATACTAGAAAGACAGCATAGCAATGACTTTAGAAAAAGTCATGTTACCAGGTTGTAGTCAACAAACATCTTATTTGCCCGTAAATAAGACTCTATCATGGCCACCTGCATTGGAGACAAATCTATTATTCTCAATTCATAATTATTATGAATAGAACTTATCACTAACTTACAGTATCATCACTTCTGCCAGTGAGTTTCAAGTATTGCAGAGTAACATGATCCACAGGGAAGAAACCCATTGTGGCTCCATACTCAGGTGACATGTTGGCAATTGTGGCACGATCTGCAAGTGATAGTCCACTCATGCCTTCACCTGTATACCGAGATCAGAGTTAAGAACTCCAAATGTTTTCAATTACTGCTAGTAAATGATCAATTGCATACCGTAGAACTCCACAAACTTTCCAACCACACCATGCTTTCGGAGCATGTGGGTAACTGTCAAAACTAAATCTGTAGCAGTTACGCCATTCTTCATCTTTCCTGATAACTTGAACCCAACAACACCAGGAAGTACCATGCTCATTGGCTGCACAAAGATCAAAGGTCAATAAGAAGGTATTGCAACAAAAAATAAGTAAAATGAAAATTCCACAAGTTACATGGTTTTAAAATAATATCTTTCTCTGGTACAAATCAGCACAACCAATCATGAGCAAGTGGCAGACACAATTACATCTCCAAATAGATAAAACTAGAATGAAACCATTTACCTGACCAAGCATGGCAGCTTCAGCTTCAATTCCACCAACTCCCCAACCAGCAACACCTAAACCATCTATCATAGTTGTGTGTGAGTCAGTACCAACAACACTATCAGGATAAAGCATTCCACCATTGTTAAAGACAACACGACCAAGGTACTCTAAGTTCACCTGCCATAATAATAATAATAATAATAAACAAATTACAAAGCATGATCAAGTATATTTCTTTTGCTTAACTAATATCAACATTTTGACACAACCAGCCATGAAATGTATATTAGCTAAAAGAAGCAACCCCCATTTTCAGAAGAATATTACCTGGTGGACAATACCAGATCCAGGTGGTACAACAAGCATGTTGTTGAAAGCATTTGAACCCCACTTCAAAAACGCAAATCTTTCCTTGTTGCGCTGGAACTCAAGTTCCATATTTGCCTGAACTGCATTTTCTGATCTTGCCACATCAACTTGAACTGAATGGTCAATAACAAGATCAACAGGAACCTGTATGGATAATATTAAGCTTGATATGGCATGCAAAATCTGGCAATGGAAAGAAGATATGGAAGAAACCTAAACAGTATATTATTTTAGTGAAACCAGATTCTTTCATTACTTAAACCACATCTTCAGAATTTTAACTTAGAGAGGACAAAAAAAAATCACAAAAGCTCAGCAATCTCTTTTCTCTAGACTTTGGTTCCCCAGAAAATGCGGGCCCAATCTTATTCTGGGAGAGAATTAGAAAACCTTCAGCAAAAGTGACCAAAGACAACAAGGACGATATGACATGCTAGCAAATGTAACCATAATACTGTAAAAAGTCAAACTTTTACAACAAAATTAGAAGGTGGTAAATGAACTTTGGCAAGCAAATCCAGCTTCTCCTTTACTCATGCGGTAATATAGCTTTAATGCCTAAATGCCCCTTTCTTAGGTCTAACAAATCTTCCAAAGTACAAATAACAAGTTTCCAAGTAATTTAGTTGAACAAAGAAAGATTGCAATCCGTTAAAGTCAAAATGCTACACAATCAAATTGATCAATCATCTGCTTGCAATGACAATCATCATCATCACCATCACCTTTCATAACTTGCATGAGACACAGGCCAGGTTCATGAAGGCTCCATCATCAAGCAGTTTGCTTCAATTTTTGCTTTGAAATGTAGAACAAACCAAAGCAAGCAATTGAAGGTCTAAGCCGGCTCCTATTATGTATATGCCAAAACATTTTTTTTATAATTTTTGAAAGATCTACTATAAAAGTCTATTGTCAATAAATTTAATGTGGCATCCATATCCATAAGGCTCCCCAACCATATCAAGCTTAACATAGTTGATGTAGTAGATAAAAGCGGAAGACAATAATTAGCATAAACCAAAGTTGAAGCAGGAACAAAGTTAAAGGATTAGAACATTTAAAAATCTAACAAATTGTAGAAAAGAAATATAACATCTCCCTGTTTCACCAACACTTACGACTTTGTATGCTAGGGCTACATCAAACCCTCTAAACTCAGCCCTATGTTATAAACAACTCTGTCCAATATTAACCGTCCAATTTATTACAATCACATGTCTACTAAATAAAATTAAACTAAATTAAAATAAGTAATTGACTATAAAACAAATACTGTTCCTGCATCAATCTTCCCAGTCGGAGAGCTCAATTTCATCAAAAAAGCTTTAGTCACTTCAACATGTGTTGGATCAATATCTTTTAATTCATCTTCTGTCATCCATATGCTTTCACTAATTGGTTTACCCAACATTTTCACAAAAAATCTTTTAGTTTTCACACTTTGATTTCACTTCTTTAACATGTAACATATCTTCAATAATATCTGGCCGCACTTCTGGTAACTGATGAACTTGATCTGCAACTGTATACACTTCTCCATCGAATCCCTGAACAGGTACAAATCAGAAACATTGAAGATTGGGGTAATTAGTAATTCATATGACAAATCTATTAAATATGCAGTGGAGCCAATTTTTTTTAGCACCTTATATGGACCAATACTCCTTGCTTTTAGGTTATGATGTACTTTTAGGAAACCTTGCTTGCACCAAGTGTACAAGTTCCAAAATGACCCTCTTCAAAGTCCTTCACTCATTGGCGTCTGTTGAATGCAGTTGCACATCATTTGTTGCTAGTTTTTAAAGCTGCCCTAACCACTTTTCATGGACTTTTTGAATATGATCACTATAAGTTTCACCATCAGTAGTCACCTGAGTATCTTGTGGTAATGGGATCAGTTCTAGTGCATGTTGTGGCTTTAGTCCACATGCCGCTTCAAAGGGACTAATCCTTATTGTGTTCATTGAATAAAGCAAATTCAACTTGAGAAATAAAAAAGTCCCATGACATTGCATGTTTTCCCATATGACACTGATAGGCCTTTTCAGAAGCACTTATTGGTCTATTCTAGAAGAAATAAGATAAGTCAAGGGCAGAATGGTAAATTGGCATCTACATAGCTGGTTACAAAAGGAGTCACAGGGGAACAGAAGAGGTAGGAAAAATTGGGAAAGTAATCGGCTAAGGCTGGGCCTCTATCTTCCAGGGTTTGTTCTCTAACATTGGTGCGGTGAGCGTGGAACTGATGCCGCCGTCGAAAATGGAGCAAAGGGTTGATGCTGTGGAGAAAAACCTGGAATCGATGAGAGAGGAAATCAAGGATCTCAAGCTTCAAGGCTCAGATTCAGAGCAAAAGATGTCAGGAATGATGGATGAAATACTTCATTCTAGGCAACAATTAGATGAAATCCAATCCTTATTGGCGTCTTTGGTAAAGGGAAAGACACCACAAGAGGTTGAGCGACCATCACCACCGCCGATCGCTGAAGCCGAAGCTTGTTCTACCAGACCGGGAAGTTCCAAGTCGATTCCTCCACCGCCGACAACCGAAATAGAAGCCAGATCTGGAGGTTCCAAGTTGATTCCCCCTCAAGCATTCTCCCTGGATGATGTCCAGATTGCTGCAAAGAAGGTCGAACTCCCTAATTTCAAGGGGGATGACCCTTTGGGATGGGTTAGGCGAGCAGAACAGTATTTCAGCATACAACAGACTTCTGAGGATCTCAAGGTAACGCTTGCCTTAGTTTGTATGGAAGGTCATGTCCTCCATTGGATGACGTGGCTGCAAGAACGCCGAGCGATTCAGACGTGGAGCGATGTTCGCCGTGAAGTGCTGGCGCGATTTGGGGGAGCTTTAGCTGCTAACCCGTATGAAGCTTTGGCTGCTGTAAAACAAAATGGCTCGGTTGATCTGTACATCCGTGACTTCGTCGAGAAGTCTGCGCAAATACAAAGCTGGCCAGAAGAAGCTTTCACAGGTCAATTTCTCAATGGCCTTCGAGAGGAGACTAGAGCACACATCCGTTCCCATGAGACTAAGGATCTGTATGCGACAATGACTCTGGCACGGGAAATCGAGCATGAGCTCGAATTGGTTGCGAAGAAGACGAGATTGCACAGTGCGAGCTCGACAACTTTTGGGCTCGGGTCGCGAGCTGGTGTGGCAAGTGCAGTGGGACGATCTTTAGTCCACTCTTTCGGGCCACCTGCACAGCAGAGTGTGGCGTCGAGCTGGGCCACAAATGGGTCGTCGCATGGGCATGGCAATTCGGCACCATTGTCGAGAAGTGATGATGGAATTCTATCCAAGGTCAACTCAGAGACTAGTAGTGTGGGAAGCAACATCAATTATCCTTCACGTCCGTCCACGTCAACACCAATTCGGCGTGTCCGTCAATATACTCAAAAAGAGTTCCAAGACCTCCGCTCAAAGGGGCTTTGTTTCCGTTGTCATCAGCCATATAATCCTCTCCACCAGTGTCCTAACAAATCTCTACGAACCTTGATTTTAGGTGACGAAGAAATTGACGGGGAAAGCACTGGTGCACTTGAGTTTAATGAACAGTCTCAAAACTCTCCTAGTGAAGATGCTTCGCAACTACTCCAGTTGGAGTTACCATATTTCTCTATGGCTTCCACCCAGCAACCCAGCACTATGAAGTTTCTTGGCAAAATTGGGCAGTTTTCTGTCATCGTTATGGTGGACAATGGCGCCAGTCATTGCTTTATATCAAATAAGATGGCTGCTAAGCTCCAGATTCCTATCTCTTCAACACCAAAATTTGGGGTCCGTTTAGGAGATGGCCATCGAACAGAGGCACAGGGAATTTGTCAAAATGTTCAGATTCAGTTGGCATCTATCTCCATGAAGGTGGATTGCTATGTTTTTCCTCTTGGTGGTGTAGATATAATATTGGGAGTATCGTGGCTCCAAACACTTGGTGACGTCAAGGTTAACTGGGCTACCATGATGATGCATTTTGCAGTAGATGGGAACCAAGTGCAAATCGCAGGTGATCCTTCTTTGAGCAGTACCCCAATTTCGTCACAAGCTTTACTTCGACTTCAAGATGTGGAATTTGGCTTATTATTGTGGAACGTCTCGGCGACTGAGGACAGTACCATTGTTGGAAATTCTAACTTATTACCGCCAGAGTTACAACAACTCTTAAATGAATTTTCTTCTATTTTTGCCGAACCCTCTGGGTTGCCTCCACAACGCACATTAGACCACCACATTCCCTTGAAAGAAGGAGTTACAGCTATTAGTTGCCGCCCTTATCGCTATAGTCACCTTCAGAAGGATGAAATTGAAAGATTAGTTGCGGATATGCTCGCCACCGGGGTTATTCAGCCAAGTAATAGTCCTTTCTCAAGTCCAGTCCTCTTAGTTCGAAAAAAAGATGGTGGGTGGCGCTTTTGCGTCGATTATCGGGAACTCAACAAGGCTACCATACCTGATAAATATCCCATTCCAGTCATTCAAGAATTATTAGATGAATTGCATGGTTCTAAGTTCTTCTCCAAAGTCGACCTCAAGTCAGGTTACCACCAAATACGCGTGAAAGAAGAGGACGTTCCCAAAACAGCGTTTCGCACTCATACAGGTCATTATGAGTTTAAGGTGATGCCCTTCGGCCTTATGAACGCACCAGCCACCTTCCAAGCTACGATGAATGATCTCTTCAGGCCTTTTCTGCGCAGGTTTGTCTTAGTATTTTTTGATGATATACTAATCTATAGCAAGTCGTGGATGGAGCATCTGCACCACTTGCATCTTGTTTTGAGTAAATTGTTAGCGCAGCACTTTGTAGCCAACAAAAAGAAAAGCTGTTTTGGCCAACAATCCATTGACTATCTTGGTCATATTGTGTCCCAAGGAGGGGTCTCTATGGATCCTCTCAAGGTATTGAGTGTGTTGAATTGGCCAACTCCAAAATCTATTAAAGCTGTCAGATCCTTCTTGGGGCTCACGGGATACTATAGGAGATTCATTAAAGGCTATGGAGACATTGCTCGACCTCTTACGGAGTTGCTTAAGAAAGATCAAGCCACCAAATTCACTTGGAGCACGGATGCGAATCTCGCCTTTCAGAGATTAAAGCAAGCAATCACGAAAGCTCCCACCCTTGCCATGCCTGATTTTTCTCAAACATTTGTGGTGGAGTGTGACGCTTCCGGTACTGGTGTTGGGGCAGTTTTGATGCAGAATGACAGACCATTAGCTTTTTTTAGCAAGCAACTGGCCCCTCGGCACCTTGCTAAACCAGCTTATGAAAAGGAACTCATGGCTTTAGTACTAGCCATCCGACAATGGCGACCTTATTTGATAGGCCAACACTTCGTGGTCAAAACAGATCACAGCAGTCTTCAACACATCTTACAACAACATGTCAACACACCAGCCCAACAAAATTGGATTGCCAAACTTTTGGGGTACGAATTTGATGTTCAATACCGACCAGGGTCCACAAACAAGGCTGCTGATGCCTTATCTCGAGCATATGGGGACTTGGAGTTAACAGCTGTTTCCATTCCTTATTGGGCTCACTGGGAGCACCTGCATCAAGAAATCCAGCAAGACTCCTCCTTACGATCCCTTCATGATCAAATCTCTCAGAAACCATCAGCTTTTCCAAATCATCAGCTCATCCATGGAAGATTATTCTATAAAGGAAGATTGGTGATTCCCTCCGGTTCTTCGTGGATTCCCAGATTGTTAGAAGAATTTCATTGCTCCCCACAAGGGGGTCATTCTGGGGCCTTGCGCACTTACAAACGACTTGCAGGCAGCGTATATTGGCGAGGTATGATGGCTTCTGTCCAGAAATATGTAGCTGATTGCTTAGTTTGCCAAAAGAATAAGTATGATACACTCTCTCCCAAGGGTCTCCTTCATCCCTTGCCTATCCCTACTCAAGTTTGGACCGATATATCACTGGATTTCTTGTCGGGCTTACCTAAATCTCATGGTTGGGACTGCATCTTAGTTGTGGTGGACCGGCTCTCTAAGTATGCCCATTTTATTGGGTTAAAGCATCCTTTCACTGCCAGGATGGTGGCTGAGTTATTCGCCAAAGAGATAGTCCGCCTGCATGGGGTTCCTCATTCTATTGTAAGTGATCGAGATCCTATCTTTATAAGCTGTTTTTGGCAAGAATTCTTCTCTAAGTGGGGTACGAAACTCAGAATGAGCTCGGCTTATCATCCAGAAACGGATGGTCAAACCGAAGTCCTCAATCGTTGCCTTGAGTCTTATCTCCGTTGTTTCACTTCAGAGCATCCTAAACATTGGAGTCGCTGGCTTCCTTGGGCGGAATATTGGTATAATACTACTTTTCATGGGGCTACCAACACTACACCGTTCCAAATTGTATATGGACATCCTCCTCCGTCTCTCCTTCAATTCATGCCCGGGGAATTTCAAGTTGCTGCAGTCGCCCAGGCACACCAAGACAGGTCTGCTATGCTCAAAGAATTACAACACCATTTATCTAAAGCCCAGCAACAAATGATTCGGTCAGCGAATCAGCATAGACGACATGTGGAATATGAAGTTGGAGATCCGGTTTTTGTCAAGCTTCGACCCTATCGACAACAATCAGTACAACAACGCTCTTCTCAGAAGCTGGCATCTTGCTATTTTGGGCCTTACAAAATCACTCACAAGTTTAGCCCAGTTGCTTACAAATTAGACCTTCCTCACGGGTCAAAAATTCACCCCATCTTTCATATATCTCAGCTGAAAAAGATGGTAGGCTCCCACCCTGTTTCTCCTGCATTGCCCCATGAATTATCCTTCGAAGAAGAGTCTTATACCCCATCAGCTATACTCAAGGTTCAAGACCGAGGTTCTGGTTCTTTTCCTTGCCATCAGGTACTTGTTCAATGGCAAACTCGACCGCCAGAAGAGTCCTCATGGATGACTTGTTCCGATTTTCGGGGACAATTCCCCACATCAAACCTTGTGGACAAGGTTTGCTCTATCCAAGGGAGTACTGATAGGCCTTTTCAGAAGCACTTATTGGTCTATTCTAGAAGAAATAAGATAAGTCAAGGGCAGAATGGTAAATTGGCATCTACATAGCTGGTTACAAAAGGAGTCACAGGGGAACAGAAGAGGTAGGAAAAATTGGGAAAGTAATCGGCTAAGGCTGGGCCTCTATCTTCCAGGGTTTGTTCTCTAACAGACACCTTAACATCTTACCTAAACTGCAACGAACCACTTTTGTCTGCCCATTTGTTTGTAGATGACATGTGCTAGAATATTTTAGCCGGGTCCTCAACCTCCCCCACAAAGCCCTCTAAAAGTGTCCCATAAACTTGACATCTCTATCAGAGACAATACTATTTTGAACACTGAACACCATGCAATCTAACTGACTTTTCGGAAAAAAAAAAATTTCTTCAGCAACATGTGCAGCATCAGGAGTTTTAGAACATGGGATGAAGTGAGCTATCTTTGAAAACCTATTCACAATTCAAATCAAGGACACAAACTATTATCTCTACCAATCCACCTCAAACTGCTTTGTTTACAGCTCCAACATTATGGAAAGGATTTTCATCATATTCATTATCAGTCAACTGCTCCAAACCACCTTCCGGTATGCCTGAAGGATCGTGGTTTTTTCCAAAATCTCCATATGGGTTCCCACCAGTGTCTGTTGCTGTAGAGCCCATAAGGCTTAGAACAGATCTTTAATCATATGCCGCATCTCAACCAATTCTGTTTGCAAGGCCTGGTTTCCTCTTCCACAACCTTTACCACATCCGGCCAAGCTTGGAGATGAAACCAAATATGATCATAGGATCTTTTTGCTCTAATACTAATTTGATGTGGCAAATAGAAGAGGAACACATATAATTACGGCCACGACCCGAAGACGAACTAAAGTTGAAGTAAGAACAAAGTCAAATGATTTAATAGTTAGAGATCTAACAGGCTCCATAAATAATAACCATCTTTCACCACCCTTACTGACTTTTTACGCTGGGCTACATCAGTCCTCTAATTCCAACCCTACCTTATAAATATCTCTATCTAATTTTAACCATCCAATTTATTGCAGTCACATACCAATTGCATTCTTACGAAGTAAAAAAAAAAAACTGAATTAAATAACCAATTGACTGATTAAACAAACATGATTCTCCTACATCAATAGTTCAACCTATTTCTCATACAATCAGTTTACCATGTTTGCCATTAGTAGTTTCAAATTTATTTAATAATTAAAATAGTAAATTGAGCAAAGGTGTAGAACTCATAGTGCAGTGGTTATGGCATACACCAATTCGACTTACTATTTAACTGGAAGTTTGTAAGTCATCACTTTTACAATTCAATACAAGTCATAACACATAAAACAACAATACCCATATTGAGAAAGTACAAACTAAAAGAGTATCAAATTAAAAGAAAAAAAAAATCACACGCAAGCACACAAAATGAGGAATACAAATGATTTGACATGTCAAAGTCATAGCTCATCTAGTTAGCATGTAAACCACCGAAACCAAAACTTACTAGTGGATTGATTTTATTTGAATCACCCCCAAGTTTATTCATAGCATCCCTCATGCATGCTAGATCCACAACAGCAGGAACACCAGTGAAATCCTGAGTGATAAGGGAATGAGAAACCAAAATCAGTTTCAAACAAATAAAGAGAATGGAAAGCAAAGTTCAAATGTTAATTGTGAAATGTGTTTTAGACATCCTTACTGTGTTGCAATTGTTAAGAAAAAAACTAAACAATCAAAAATAAATTGGTAAATATATTCATAACAGCAGCAATCATATTGTTTGATATTGATAAACAAAACTCAGCATTTTTAATTAAATGATACACTTAGTAACAATGTTTGGTCAACCGCTGTAATAGTAAAAAGTTTAAAGAATACCCATTACAAAAGTACTTTTATGAAGTAAAAGAAAAAATCCAAACCTTGGCAAGGACTTGTGTGACGTCAGCAGGTCCCATAATTGTAACATAAGGTGAAAAACATTAATAATACTGAATTCAAAGCACCATAACAGAGAGAAACCAAAGGCCTCTTGAATTCAATACCTCAAGTAATGAACATTGTTTCATGGGCTAAATCAAGTACTACAAGTATTGCACTTAAGCTTGAAGAATTCATACACCATCTAATTCAATGCTTCAGAGAATAATCTAGAGAGAGAGAGAGAGACCTGAAGAAGAACGCGTGCGGGCTTGAAAGGGATCTCAACCTGCTTAGGAGAAGAGTTCTCCCAGTCAATAATCTTCTCCACATCCTTTTCCGTCACCTGAAACTCATCACAGTTCCTGATTGCCGACTCCAACAAGATCCTGATCGAGTACGGGAGTCTATCTGCAATCCCACCACCACCCACACCTCAAATCTCAATCAAAACCCCACAAGAAAAAAAAAATCTCAAATACCCCAAATCAAAGAAATGCCTCACCGATCCTTGGATCATTGAGCGCCGGCAAGCTATAATATTTCCCAAACTCCCCACCTCCAGGCTTCTCCAGCGTCTTCAAAACCCCCTCAAACGAATTCCTCGTCGCTGAAACCAAACCAATCAATTCACCAATCCAAAAATCATCAAAAAAATCAACAACCCAGGCCCCTCCAAGAACATACCAATGGACTGAAAACGACGTTCGAAGCAGCGAGCAAGTGCGGCAGAGGACCGGATCTGAGCGCGATGGCTGAGCAAAGATCGGCCACCGGAGAAGTGTCGAGCAGCATTAGGATGACCAGGAGACCAGGGAGAAGAAAGAGAAGTGAATGTAGTGCTAGAATTAGGGTTAGAGAAGGCATTAGAAGAGGGAGAAGGAGGGTCTGGTGAAGGAGAACCGAGAAGAGGATCTCGTGAGGTATCCGATGATCGACATGGAAAAAGCTTTGATTTAGTTTTGGTTTTAGTTTTTGAATTGAGATGTTGGTTTTAATAAGAAAGTGTGAATTGGAATGTTGATATAATGAAAGAAAAGTGGGAAAGAGAGGAGCGTGGTTTGTGGCGGCAAATTAGGATGCTGATGAGCTGTGGGTTCATTCATGGGATTTGTTATGGTAGGAACTAGGAAGGGTGTGTGTGTGTGTGTGTGTGTGTATCAGTGTATGTGTATGTAAGGAGGTGGTCTTATAATTATGAATAATTTTTTTTCATTAAATATTTTTTGAAATTGTAATTAGTTTGGTAATTAGCAGTATGGTGATTTTTTTTTTTTTTATTTAAGATGAGCTGCCCTAGCAGCTAAGAAAAAGTAAGGGTGTATGTACAAGTGTCGACTGAGTAAGTGGGAGTGAGACTCATATATATATATATATAGGAGTTAAGACCACTCGTGCATAACTACTACTCACACTTTATATTCTCTCACTCAAAATTTGAATTTTCACCATTTATGAAAAGTTCTATTAGAGACCGGACTTGTTGGTAGTAACATGGTGATGTTTAATTGGAGAAATAAAGAGATTTTTATCCGGAATGTGAAATATCAACTGATATTATTAGGAATATGATTATATTTTTGAAAAAAATAGTGATCTCACAGTCTAATCTGAAAGGGCCGATATTATTAGGAATATGATTATTATTTTGAAGAAATAGTAATCTCACACAGTCTCACGAAAGAATGTGATTTTTTTTATCTCCTTTAATTAAATATAATTCCCAATACATTATTTTAAAAAATAAAATAAATATTTTGTTGGAAAAATATTAAATAATAAAATTGGAGGGAAAAATTTTATATTTATTTAAAATAATTAAATTTAATTATATATTATTGTTAAAAAAATATTTTATTTAAAATTTATATATTAATAAAATTTAATATTTTATATCAATTTTTTTTAATAATAACAAATATTTATTATTTTTAGTAACATGATAATTAAGTAATTTAATATTCCATGAATCAAACAACCCTATAAATAATGTTTCTTATGCTTATCAATACTTAATTATTTAAAATTATTTTTTTAACATATAATTATTCACTAAAACAACTCCATATTAAAAAGTGAAATCATGGCTTTCTATGTGTTTATTAATCCCTGTTTAGTACGGGGATTAATATTGTTAACAATCAACTTATAAATCTTATGAAAATTGAAATTATTTTTTTTTTCTTTTTCCCCCTTAATATAATTAATGGTGAGAAGCATGAAAAAGTAATTTAACTTTTAATAAAATGTTCTAGTTGACTTTGATATAAAAGGTACATAACCAAACATTATACTCATAGGGTGTATATAAGCAATTTCTCATTTTTGTGGAGGGTATATAAGCCAAGAAAAACCCCTTAGTTTTTCTTCAGCAATTATGAAATGCATACACAAAATTAACCCCCTTGGTTTTGGCTTTTGTAGGCATATACATTTTAAAAACCTATATAAATTAATACAAAGAGTACAAGCAAGCAAATCATATGGTTCAACCCAAGAATCCCTGAATTACTAAATTGATGAAACATTTTCCACATAAATCTCACCATTATTGGAACTTACATTGTTGATATTCCGAAGAAGAGACAATGCATCAGAGAAATCAGCAGGAGGATGGCATGAGAACTGAACTTGCTCGCCGGTATGAGGATGCTTGAATCTGAGCAAGAATGACATGCATAAATTTCATTGGCGAATCCCGGAGAAAAGAAAAGAATGAGATAATGAATATATGTCGTACCCAAGTGATAGCGCGTGTAAGCAAGGCCGATCTAGGTTTGATATCATGTGAGAAAGATAGCCATGGCAGCTTGAAGGAGTCCTCGGTTTGAGTAATGAAAGTGCCATGCTTTTAGTTCCTCCATACACTTCATCTCCTAATAGAGGAATTCCTAGATACTTCGCATGCGCGCGAATCTACTCATAAAATACAACAGGATTAAGAGAACTTCAAAGAACATGATTGATGAGTGTATAGGACTACATACTGCATGAAATTTTTGCGGGTTGTAAGTTTAATTGGGCATGCTTTATTTGTTTTAAATCAACTCCCGACACAAGTCGATGAACATTTTTAATATACATGTGCACTTGCATAAATGCTTAATCTCTCTTTTTCTGTTTGGTTGACTTGCACATGTAATGATATATGTTAATCGGTTTGACATAATCCTGCATTAAGGAGTTGACTAAAGTGACTTCGTCTTGAGTCAGGTTCATGTCAAGTTTTGTTTGATTATGACTGAAGTGACTGTATGTCAATATTTTGTATTCCCGGCTTTTGGTGTAAGGCACATGTACATGAAGCACTTGCATCAAACCAAAAAAAACAGAATGGAATTTAGATGTAAGAGACCTCCACTTAAATGTGCTTAACAGATAACCAAACAGGCCCTTGGACTGAATTTGGCATGCTCTTTCCAAAATCACAGCATTTAAAGTTCTGACTTGATAACAAACTATATGATACTTTAACTATGTCGTAGATTATCATCGAAAGCATATTGATAAAGCAATAATCCAGAATTCATTTTATATTCCTCTCCGTGCATTCATGCTTAGAAATGAAGAAAGTCCTACTTAAAATTTATGAGTTACAAGGACAATATGCAGAAACAAATGGTACCTGATGAGTGCGGCCTGTTTCTAATCTCCACTGGACTAACGCAGAACCACCATTGGCAAGAACCTCAAGTACTTTATACCTGAAAATTTACATAGGTGTTTTGTTTAGTTAGCCAAGAAAAGAGGGAAGGACCAAATAGATCGATTTTACTTGATTACAATAATACTATAACAAGAAAAGAAAAAAATTTAAATGAGGATGACAGCCAGTAGATACATGACAAATTTCTAGTGCGTATATCAATAAATGAAACAAATACTGGACAAAGGCCTTGGGTTAATATTGACCCAAGCATAATATAACTTCATCATGTCAATATTTATAATTTGATTAATCATATGCAAACTATGATGGATTCATGTAACTAACCCCAAATAGTCAGGATTAATGGCTTGTTGTTGATGTAAGTAAACTATGATGATTTCAACCATATTATTATGAATTTTCAGAACAAACTTAATTATTGAGAAAAATTCAGATAATAAAGTAATGATGTGATATAAATTAAATCAGCTCCCCGATCTTGCTCCAATCTATTATGCATTCCTCTGAACAACCTAGTCAGACACAAGCTGAGCTAAATAATCGAGTTTCAGATTTGCAATCTCCGATATATTCAAAGTTCTGACCTTTTCAAATAACCAAATTGAATAACTACAAGGATTGTACAACAGGACCAATTCTGCCATAAAATTAATTGTATTATTTTCAGGCAGAAATCCATTGAGATAGTACTGAGCCAGTCTTTCTATTTTTTAATTTCGGTTGATATTACAGGCAAAATTGTCATGGGTATAGCTGAAATTTGACTTCTAATAAAACAAAGTATCTTTTTTTTGTTAATTTCTCTTGGATAAGAGATTAATTGGTGTAACATTAACAAACCAAATAAATTACAATTGATTTCATTTTGCATCTAATTTAAGCACTTTCTTTTCTACTATGCAATCTCAAGCAGGTAGGATACACAATGCAAAAGAAGAAGGAAAAAGTAATCACCTACTAGCAGCATAGCGCACATGTTTACTGTTAATTGAGCCGGCAACAGCAGCCATTCGAACCCTATTATTAGGGTCACGAGCTATAGGAACCTCAATTCGTCCAGAACTTGGGGAAGGAACTCCAGAAGTAAGACTGATATATACTCGATGAATGGTATGTGACTTAAACTGTTCTGCTAGATGCGCATGGGATTCCTCATCCTGAAATAAATGGTAAATATTTAACGCTAAAATAATCTAATATATAGTTTGTACATCAAAAAGTAAAAAATAATCTAAATCTTCCATAGAGAGGAAATGAACAATCATTCAAAATTCCACAAATTGAGTTCTAAACGCAGTATACATTGGATGATGGGACAGACAACTATAAAACATCAACTGCATGTAACAAATAGTTCTTTCTGCACAAATAATGATGTCTAGTAAAAATCCTTTTTGAGAAGTGTAGCTTTTAACCTACATATTCTATAGATAAGTGTGAATTAACTATCATATTCATAAACTAGCACCAAAAGAAAGCATCCTCATATAAAGCTAGATTTCTAATAAAAGCAATTAAAAATGTGAACTAAAATAGCAAACCTTGGCTACAACAAGCAGACCACTAGTTCCTTTGTCCAATCTGTGCACAATCCCTGGACGAATATGTGCATCATAGTTGCTCGAACTAATGTCTACTGCAGAACTTGGCTCAACATTGAAATCATCAAGCTCATCTTCAGACAACTCAGAGAACTCTTGTACTTCAGAAGAGCTGTTATGTGGTGTGCATGACATTGTTGGTAGCCTACAATGATGAAGAATAGCATTCACAAGTGTTCCATTAGCATTTCCAGGTGCAGGGTGAACTACCTAAAGATCAACAAAGAAAACTGCTTCAAGTGAAGTGCAAATCAGGTGATTTCCGCAAGTAACGGCACGAAAAATTAGATAACACAAGCAAAGGACAAGAAGATAATATTTGATTTTAAAAAAAAATCAGCAATCCAAAACTTAGAATATCTTTCACAAGTTTGAATAGGAAACCGAAAAAAACGCAATTTAGGTGAATGAACTTCTCAATTAGCTAGAAATGGAGACCACCAACTTGTTAGTTCTGAGCAGGATATTCAGCATGTGAGGGAACATTACAAAAACCTGATCGTCTGGGATTAATCAACTTTTTCAATTGTGCATTTGAAAGTGATATTTTGCCAAGTTATGGATGCCATCATCTGTGAGCTTGTGAGATTCTCATTATATTAAATAAGGCAATACACATTCTTAGAAAAATTTGCCTCAATTCAAAATCACTGTCCTCCACATCCCTCCAACTTAACATGACTCCCTATACATCCTCCTTCTCTACCACTATCTCTTCCCCAAAGCCCTCCTCTTACATGTTCCCTTTGTTCTACCTTTCTTCCAAAGTCACCTGCTCCCCATTGGGCCCATTCTACTCTGTACCCCTTGTTTTTCTCTTCGAAACAGTTGGAGGAGGAAAATTTTGAAATTTAAGGGTAAATCATCAAAGTAAATGCATTGCACAAGTTTCATGTGATGGGCTCCCACATCATTCTATAGTTTCTAATCATAGATAGAAAAGTAACATTTGCAAAAACAGGGGTGGAGACATGGACAACCACAAATCACATGTTGGGATTTTCATAATTCTCTTATAAATTGTGTTAGATACTTTTCTTCTATTATTAGGCTCTACTAAAACACATTCACACTTTTGCATTGTTGTGGCAATTTTATATAAGTGCTTTACAGAGTAAAATTTAAGGCATTTCTATTAATATTTAACTTTCTTGACCTACACTGCCACATGTCTGCATCTCTCCATGTCTATTTTTAGCTCACATTCAACCAACTCTTAAGCCAACGTATTATCTAGTCATCATTCTCATCTAAAAATTTACTTAGATCACCAATCAAGTGCATGGAGTTCTCCATTCATCACAAACTCTATGAACATGAGAAATACCACATAATGAGATAATTATTAGTTTAACTGCTAATAAAATGTTTAAAATTAGGTGAAAAACATGTGTGTTCATCTTTTTCATCATCGCCTTGAAATACAAAAATGCTAAAGAAACCAAAATCCCAAATATTATTCATGTAAGTCAGTCATGTTAGCAAAAGTAGTGAATTCTTGGTTACGACTTCTTTAAAGCCTTTAACACTTTTAAGGACCATCTTCAATGAGAATCACATACAGTCTAACGACTCTAACCTACAAGGGGTAGAACACTTCCTTTTGAAGCCTCTAACATTATCAACTACCATCTATGGTGACTGCCAAGCATAATTTATCCTGTGCGTAGAATAGACACATGATGCGATTTATTATTTATGTTTTTTTTCATTTTGTGGGGACGTTTTAATATTGTCACAACAACAAATCCTCTTTCTTCACAATTTCAAGATACAGGTCTTCCAATAAAAGCATTGTCCATCCTTTTTGCCTTTTGATCTTCATGTTCATAAAATTCTAGCCCCATTATAACATGCACACATGTTCATTAGAATCAACAATAATGGGGAATTCAACAAAACACTCACATGAATAATGAGAAAGCTCAAGAGAGAAGCATCTTTATTAAAAAATAGGCAATTCTTTAAAGCTTTGTTTAAAAAAATCCTTACTTTGTGACTCCCACAAACACCTAAGAAAGTCAAGTGGTTGACCACAAACATGAATGGGTCCTCACATGAACAATAGTTCAATCCATTCTAAAGCAAAAACATCCGATCACCAGAAGGGCTTCTCAAGATCACTTTGCAGTTGCACGTCTGCAAGAGACTCATCCTATTCAATGAAAATCAAGTTTGAAATTTGTGATGGACAAAGACCAATCTTAAATTTCAATAAAAAGCCACCAATATTCAAGGTTGATAAGCTCCAATAGGTATACTAGCACCCTAACATTCAAAGACATGATGCACGGAGATCAAGTGTGAACATCTTACATCTTGAAAATGCATACATTATACACAGAAATTTCTTTTCACTGGCCATAGAAATATAGCAGGTAAAATACAATTTCTCAGTTATAATTTCCCTGAGCAAGACTACTAACACTATCAAGCAAAACCTTGATTTCACAACAAAGCAAGCATTTTCAGAGCTATATAAAAGAAAGAAAGAAAAAAAAAACACATTAATACTCACCATGTGTGCAGGTTTATTCACAACAAGAACATGAGAATCTTCATACACTATGTCCAGAGGTATGTCCTCAGGCTCAGCCCTCAAAGGCTGCAGCTCAGAAACCGTGCAACAAACTCTATCTCCATCTCTGACAATGTGCGAAACCTAATGAAATGCTTAGAGAATTTCAAATAAGAAAGATAACAAATTTACACAAACTGAACAACAATAAGAGAGAACCTTCTCGACAGGACGGCCATTGACGGCGACGAGGCCGGAACGAATGCTGGCCTGAATGCGAGCTCGGCTAACGCCATGGAATCGGAAAGAGATCCAGGAATCAAGACGTGACCTCCCTGATCCGGCCTCGACCGTCTCGTCAAGGCGAAGCCCGGCGTGGCCTCCTCTTGGCCGGTGCTCAGATTGGGGCGGCGATTCATGCGAGGATGCAGAGGAGCAGAAGATATTGGAAACCCTAGATCTAGGGTTTCGCCGGAGGAGGTGGAGCGAGGAGGAGGATGAAGACGATATCGCCGGAATGGTGAGCATGATGAGAAGAAGCTTGGATAATTAGCGTTGGGGTTGAGGACTTAAATGAAAAAGTTAATAGAGACTGAGTTATCTTACGAATGAACCCCTAAAGTATTATAAATTTATTATTACTCACAAAATAATCTTTTTTTAAATGTGAAATTTGGCTTTAAATTTAATTTCTCTCCATTAAGTTAACCCAAGGAATTCTAATTTATTATAATGTTTAAAATAACTATTTTAATAATGTGAAATATAATATTCATAAATGATGTATTAAAAACGGTTATAAATTTTATTTGAACAAATAGATTTATAATTGTTTTTTCCTTATTAATTATATATGGATGATATCAAAATTTAATTTTAATAAATTTGTTATTGTTATTATTATTATTATTAAAAAAGGTGAATAAACCATAATTATATTAAAGGATGCAAGAAAAGACAAAGATGAACAACAAAAACCAATAAGACAAAAAAAAAAGACAGATGTAGACTAAGAAAGACACTCCGTTACCAACTGTCGGTTAAAAAAACAACAACATTAACATCTACCAAGGGTGTAAAGAACAGACCCTAAACTAATACAAACACATTTGCTAGTGTAGTTATGGATGAAGAGAAAACAACAGTTATTCAAAAGTTAGCCCAAGTAGGTCATTCTCTGGGAAGTTCAATTCTCTAGGGTCTGAGGTTGCCTAGGATTTCACAAAGTCAAAGCTTCTTTGCAACATTGAGAGTGACTCATCAATATGGGCCCTTCGAGAATTGGTGCCATATTTACCCAAGCAATGAGCATATAATCAATACATAAAATTATAATATGTTTATGCAGAAATGCTTAAGAAAATGAGGTTGATTCGTTCCATCTAGATCACTCAAATAAAGGAAATTTCTAGACCATTTAAACTTAGACACATGTTGCGACTCGAAGAAAACCAAACATCCTTTATAGTTGTCAGAATACTTGGAACATTAAAAATGGTGGTATAATGCATCCAGATTTCTAGCAGTAAAAAGACAATTCAAGAGTAAATGGTCCATTGTTTCAATTGTCACAAGACAATGGACACAAATAGCAGTGAAAATGCTATTGCACCCTCTTTTTACTTGGTTTTCCATTGTTAGTATCTTGTTATTTAGGGCTAACCAATTGAAAATTTTGATCTTGAGGGGAAAGTCTATTTTTCAGCAAGATTTACCAAAAAGGCTTTTAAGGCAATGTTGTTGTCAACAAACCAGAGGGCTAACCACGAAAAACTCGAGTGAAGTACTAATAGAGGGGCTAATCGGGAAAAGTTGAGGGAAGCATGCAAGTTTGATCGAAAAAACTATGTTAGAAGCCCGGTTTAATCTCATATCACCTAATTGAGAGGGAGTTCATTTGCATACAACAGGTGGTCCACAACCCCCAAAAGAGGTTCTTGATAAGGTAGGGTTACCCTCACATATATGCACATGGACTCCCCTTCAATTAGATGATATAGAACTAAACTGGGCTCGCAACATAACAATTAAATTTTACTTAGGTTTTGTGAGGCATATATTCCATATATTCTATTCCCCCCCCCAAACAATTGTACATTTATGCAAAAATATCAGCAGAACTATGTAATTATTGTGAAGTTATACAGGGTGTATAATGCAAAACTTCCCAAAAGAACTGCGAGCCATTGTATGAAAATTTTGAAATTTATCTGGGGGCAATTGCAAATATCCCATTCTAATATCCACTCCAACACGCACCACCTCCTTCGTGTCCTTCACTCCCGCCCTTTCATGGCTTCCGCTCTCGCTCTCTCACCCACTCTTCTCCCTCTCTCTCGCCATCGCCGGAGTATCTTCTCTCCGGCGGCCCAAATTCCTCTCCTTTCTTCGATTCCCAGACCTCATCTTCTTCGAGGAATCGTCTCCCTGCCTCTCGTTCCCTCCGGCCGCGTTCTCTGGCGAGTTAGGGCGGAATCTACAAAGCAGGAGCGAGAACCCATGGTCCCTCCTTTCAATGTCCTCATCACCGGATCAACCAAAGGTACCTCCCAATTAATCATCTATCTACACATTCACCATCATTATCTTCATTGTTTTGCTTAGAATTGGTGGTTTTGCTCATGATGTCCGATGTTGTTGGTTCTGTAATCTCATTGTTTTCTCAATTTTAATGTAGATTTTGGTTGTGGCAATTGACAGGTATGTTATGAGTTATGAACTTATGATTATTGAGTTGTGTTTGTTTATCAGGCAATGCTTTGTCTCATGAACCAATTTTTTGCATTGTTTCATGGTATTCACTCTATTGGGGGTCTTATTGTAACCATTTACTTTAGTTTGTTTTCTTCATTCTTCTTTCTTTCTTCTCTTTCTGTTTGCTCGGAATGGCTCCATTTTCAAATGTCATGATCTTCTAATTTTAATGATAATTATCTTTAGAAAATCAAAATACTAACAATGGAAGTCTTAGTCTCACTGGAATAGCTAGATATTTCATTGTAAAAGCTACCTGCTATTTCAAATCATTCATGTGGGTTGAAAACCGAGTTCACTGCTAGTTCAAATTGTTCATGTGGATTGAAAACTTTGTTCATTTCGGCCAAGCTTTCTAGAGAATTGTTGCATGAGCAAGTCAAGTAGATGGCAGCAGGTTGAACATTTCCATTTTAACACCTTGACAAACACACTAAGAGAAAACCATGGTAAGTTGAGTGTAAGCCAAGGATGTTGGAGATGAGGAAAGCCCTTAGCAAAAATATTGGCAACTTAAGCAGTAGGAGGAATATGTTTAACACAAAGTGGAGAAAGGAAGAAAGCGAAATGTTGATGAAGAGTTGAGAAAGGAAGAAAGCAAAATGTTGATCAAGATGATGAATATTTGAGACTGAGAGTTGGGGGAGAGGGGGGGAGTGTTAAGAAAATGAAGAGTAGAGATGTAGGACAATAGAGGAGATGAAGTCGATGAGTACTGGAGGTTGATTTAGAGATGAGGGCAATTTGGTTGCTTTCGTATGTTAGCTTTTAATGAGAGTAATGTATAATCAATTATGATGGAGTATAGTATTAAATGTAGGTTGTTATAATATTGGATATGTGTGGTAGTTTGGTTCTGAAAGAAGGTAGAATAGTAAATTTACAAAAGTGGATATATAAAAATAGGATAATTAAAGCATATTTTTAACATGTATATACTAGCATCATTTATATAACTTAATTTGAAAAGTTAGTCCAAGTGTTTGACTGGAGATTTGGGATTAAATTAGTTTAATCTAAGTTTAATCCTAGAAAAAGCCTTTACCAAACCTAGGCTAGGGTTTTATGACAGTCCACTACATTAAAAATAAAAATAAAAAAAAAAGGATATATACACTACTTGAAGACCAAAAAGTCTAGTTGTTATTGCAATTCTTTCTTTAGAATTTCATTTATTTGTTTTCTTATTCAATTTTCTTAATCCTTGTCACTGATAACAATGTGTTTTCAAGTCAAATAGCAAGCAATATTGTACTTCATCACACTACTTATGGAGATCTTTATTGAACTAGTTCTGTATATCTATGCCTGAACATCTTTGCCTACACAGAATTTAAGAGCATGCTTACTCCAAAACACTAAACTTATCAACTACTTCAGGATCACTTGACTAAGCTGCCCAATAAGATGCACACAAGTCCCACAATATGGTGACTCAACAACTGAATGCTACAAATATTTCCATTTCCAATTTAATGTAGTCCAAGGACCAGGATTGTGCTAGAACAAATTCCTTCATCTATAGCCATATTTTTGCTTTCTTAGACACAAGGAACATAAATTTTTTAAAAAACCTAGGGCAGCACGAATTTAGTGCTCATAAAACAAAAATTATGGAAGATAGTAAATGTGAACTCCCTGTGTATTTCAGATTAGCATGTAAACCATCCCAACACAAGCAATAAGCTTCAATCAGATTATTTTGATGATTAGCATGACTTGAGAGGAAATACTAGTCATATACATATCATCCATTACCTTACAAGACCTTCATATTGGTAATGAAGACAAATTTGAGGAATGTGTCTCTATTCTTTCTTAAGTACTTGATACAGTTGTGGACTCCTCGAAATAGAATACAGTTCATGTGTCCATTCCTATAGATCTCCCTAACTGCAAATGGCTCATGAGGTAATGCATTTCATTTTTGGATATGTATATAAGATATATATTAGAAAGGGCATCGTGACATGTGTAGGTCCATTTATGACTGTCAACTTTCTCGATCCTTTTCATGTCTATTTTAAACCTAGATATTCAATTGACGACGGGTTTAAAACCACAACCGATATTAATCAAATTATAAACTCTGTTAGAGTTCTAAACATTAGACTTATTTCTCTGGATTCACAGATGATGCGCAAAACATTGTGAAATTTTTAAAGAGATACTAGATAGGTACAAACAAGAGTAGATCAATAAAAATGTATATTTGAAAGGTGGAGGGAAATCACTACTTGCCATAATCCAAAGAATAAAATAACGTACCTAAATCACAGACTTATTTTGAAATACTAAAAGAAATAAATAATTACTTGAGAATGGCTTGAAGACACTCTGTTTTAATCCTAATTCAATTTGAATAAGCATGTCCAAATTGAAGGATGCCTGCAATCAATCTGATCGACATAACATTGAGATTAGCAGTAAAGCATATCTTTAAATTAAATAAAGGCCTAAAATGAGATAAATTATGATTCGTAACAGACCAGAAAAAGAAGCTTGAAAACAGCTTTATCTCAGAAAACTTGTTATGTCTTATCCTATTTGAAATTCAAACCAAGACCAATTCCTGTAAATTTTCAAACCAATATATATATATATATATATATACATACAAATAAAATTATGAAAGATGTTAGTCTTTTAGACAAGAGCAGCTTTGAACCCAAAATATTCCTTGAATTAATTTATACTAAAAGTTTGCAACTTGGATTTTCTATCTCATGGTTTAATGTTCACTTATCCTTAATAATTACATAATGTTTGCTGAAATGAAAACTCAGTATACCAACACATCAAAAGATAATATTTTTAAGATAGTGTAGCTTGTTGCAATATAATAATTTTTTTTAACTTGATACATGTAACTATTATAATGTAATGGTAAATGCTACAATGACACTACTCAGCAACAACACAAGCTAATCAGAGTTCTTTTGACAAAATTTATTAAAATGCTACTAATGCCTCACTTAATCCATAAGGATGAAATAATGTTAAAATAAGCCAACCAGAGTTCTTTTGACTAAATTTATCAAAATACTACCAATGCTTCACTTAATCCATAAGAATGAAAATAATCTTAAAATTGAGAAATCAGAGTAATTTTGAAGAAGAAATAAAACCTAAGACCAAAATAAGGAACAATGTCATTTCATCCCTTGTCCTAAAATAAAGAGCAAAATCTGGAAAAAAAACCCAGATTTAACGAGTGATTACAAAGAAGATTTGAGAAATAACCTGAGTTTTGAACAAGAAGCAAGAAATTAGAGTGTGATCTTTGAGATCTTAGTCTCTGGCAAATGGTTTCTTGCCGCTGTTCATCTTGCACAGCAGGGATGATGCTGATGGGCTGGAGGGTGGCTACGGGCGTTGGTCAGCAGTCTTCTAGTGTCAGTGGCCTTTGGTAGTGGGTCATGCATCAGTTTTGGGGAGAGAAGGTCAGGAGGAGCTAAGGGACAAATTCCTTCACTATACCAGAGGGTTGGGAAGGGGAGTAAGTTACCATTTTATACTAAGCTCACTACACCTAGGTCTGGATTAGGGGTAGTATAATTTATAGCTGAAATGCGGGAAATGTCGCTCTCCACCGCGAAATGAACATGACCCCAGCAAAAGATCAGTGTATCATGAATGGTTTCCTATTTTGCATTCATCTATACTATTTTGGCAAGCATTTTTCTTCTGTTGTTATTTCATTGTGTTTATCTAATGTCTGCAGGTATTGGGCTTGCATTTGCTAAAGAGTTTTTAAAAGCAGGTGACAATGTTGTTGTATGCTCAAGATCAGGTATGGATATGTAGTTGAGTGCTCTGTTATACTTTTGCCATATGAGTTAGTTATCTTTCAAAACAATGGAAATCTTGTGCTTGATAATTTATAGCATATTAAGTGTAAGATTACATATTATTAAAAAAGCACAATATTCTTTGTGCACTTGGGATTTTGAATGAAATCAAATGGCTATTTATCTTTTGCTTAGTCCTATTGAAAATGACACATTGCTTATTGTTCGTCATTCTTACTATACCTTTACGTGTTTACATTATGAAGCCGAACGTGTAGAATTAACAATTAAACAACTCACAGAAGAATTCGGGGAGAAGCATGTGTGGGTATTTACTGATTAGCTGATTTATTTTGCTTTTTGTTTCTTTTGGCTCCTGTAATAGCATGCTGTCTGTTTTTCATAAATAATTGCCAATTATGGTTTTGTTAGGGAACTGTCTGTGATGTTAGAAAAGGAGAGGATGTCAAGGCTCTCATTACCTTTGCACGGGATAAGCTGAATTACATTGATATATGGGTATTGTTGTTCTTTCATTTACCTCTCGTTTGATTTTTGTTGTTCTCTTTTTAGTGATATTTTTTCCCCTTACTTTCTATATGATTTCTCAAGATTTTATCATGATTTTCAAATTGATTTTGGTTGTTTACTAAATTAATAGTATTATTTTTGTCAACTATCTACAATTCATAACACTCATTGTTAAAGATTTAGAGCTGCTTGGTTGGATTAAGATCTGGGATTAAATGTGTGATTTTTATATACACTGTAACATTCCAACTTTTTATATCAATAGTAGATTATAACATGTATTCATCTCTAGAAAGTTCTCATTATGCATGATGTACGAACTTGGATTTCACTTTTTTTAATTATATTTTAATATGATAAAATCGTAGTGAAAGCAGTGTTACTGACGAGAGATGGGATGTCGAACATCCATCGGAGAGTATCCGACAATTGAAATTTAATGAAAGCTAGGTATGTGGACATTGCTCTTAGGATATATAAACGTATGTTTGTGTCCGTATATATATATATATATAGATATGTGAATCATATTGGTTTTTAAAAGGATGGAGAATATTTTAGTTAAACTAGTTCTTTTTAAGCCATTCAATATAGTATATTATCATATCATTCAACCATTCATCTCCCATCTTATTGTGCAAATCGGTTTTAATGATATTCATGGCCGAGAAGGATCTTTCAACTGATGCTATTGCTATAGCTAAGATCAAAGGCAATTCAATAAGGTGATAGACTAGTTGAAATACCAAATGTTTTCTACTTTTAACTAGTTTCACAACAAGACTTGCAAGATCATCACATTCAACAAAATCAGAACTTCTTCTAACATTATGAAACGCATGTGTGAAGTTGCTTTTTTAGGACTTGAAGATCTTGTATAAAAAAATCATCATAATAAATTTCAATAAGACAAAGTAGCCTACTGTAGTAGGGCTTTGCAGCGTCCCGCCTTGGCACAGGCGTGATCGGGCCGCTTGGCCGAGAAGATGGCCAAGGGAAGATCATTCTCCAAAAACTATGGCATGGACAAAATGGTCGGACACCACATTGGGTCATGAGCGGGAATGACTTCCTGCACAACCAACCTTGGGGCGTGATCAAGGTGTATAGACAGGGCCGAGAGCAATGACCGAGTAGGTGTGGTAGTACCGGGCAACATTAGGCCAAGAGAGCCTAATATATTCTAAGGCATGAATCGAGAATATATATAACCATGACCAGGGGATGGTCATGGCTCATTTACCGAGAGTCAAGGCGTGGTGAGATAGGCTGACGTTCGGTAAGGTGAGATGACACAAGGCGGGATTGGCTGATGCAAAGGCACGCTAGATAAGGCCGCTGGGCATGGCGGGCTGACACAAGGCGTGACCCAGAATGGCATATGTCAGGGCTGAGCTTACCGGGCATGGTGCGGGCTAGCGACGAGACACGGCATGGACTGGCTGTCGCACGGCGTGGAGGCTGGTATGGCCAGTATGGCTTGAGTTAAGGCTGATGTGACCAGGTATGGTCATTAATGGCCGGCCACTCCAAGAGAAAGGCTATCTCTTGGAGCCTTTGCTTATAAATGGGGGCAAATGGGATGCCTTGGATGTCAAGTTGGGTTGGAAACCTCAAGTGTGTTTGTAAACCTTTCTTCACTTCAAGAGAGTTAGTTTTTCTCTCTTTATCTTGGTATCTTTGCTCTTTGTTTCTTACTTGGCCAGATTCTTGGCCTTCATCGAGTGAGGCTAACTTGTAGGAGGACAAGTGCCGTGCGGTGTCGATCAGGGTGGATCAACCTCGTGACACCTACCATGATGGAATCTGGAAAATGAGTTTCTTGGATCAAGACATGATATGCAAGCTAGTAATTCTGTAGTTGTCTCATTGAATCGACTATTTATCTCAGTGGCAGTTAAACCAATAATTGCAATAAAGATCTCTGCATGATAATGATGATAACAAGTAATCCACTGGCCCTCACGCCTAGAACAACCCTCAACTAGTATTTTGTTTTCCATGCTAGGTACTGGAATATACATTCTATCACAAAAGCTTAGAACCTTTTTTAATAACTCATCTCATCTGTTTCCCTTAAATCTTGAATACGATCTTGTACGATATCAATTAACGCATTGGCATTGACAATGTTTTGATTT
Organism: Dioscorea cayenensis subsp. rotundata; assembly: GCF_009730915.1. NCBI lineage: Eukaryota > Viridiplantae > Streptophyta > Magnoliopsida > Dioscoreales > Dioscoreaceae > Dioscorea > Dioscorea cayenensis. Next base: position 2,302,228 of record NC_052472.1, on the reverse strand, counting down.
TTTTGTTGTAAAGCATTTGACAATTTATTTGTGATCCCCAACACTTTCATCATCAAATGCAAGACAAATACAAAGTCAAAACTCTTTATTTTACTAATAAAACTTGATGCCATACCTTTTTGATTTGCAACTAATCCATCTTGGCACACATTTTGTAATACCTCCAAAATTGATTCCCTACATAGTCAATAGACGAAATCAAAGTTGTAAAATGCGAACCCCAATGAGTACCTCATGCTTTTTCAAGATTTGTCTCTTGATGCTTGCCTTTTCCTTAAAAAATCTCAACATTCTCTAATCTTTTGATAATTTTTTGATGATGTTTTTGAAACATGCATCTTTTTTTTTACATGAAGCACCTACAATATTCACAATCATATTTGTATAACAAAAAAATTAGAAACAATTGGAATATTCTTGCCAACTGAAACAACTACTAATTGTAGTTGGCGGGCGAAGCAGTGGATATAAAATGCAAAAGGATTTTCTTTTAAAATCAATGTTTTCAGACCAACAAATTCTCCTCTCATATTTGAGGCTCGATCATACCTTTTTCCTCTCAATTTTAGAAATTGATAAACTGTGATGAGCAAATAATTCATCTAAAGTTATTTTTAGATAAAATGCTGAAATGTCAGTTACATGTTGAGTCACAAGAAATTTTTCAAGCCTTGCTTGTTCACAAACCTCAAAATCATTGGCATTTGCTCTTTTATTGACTTATCTCTGAGACTCAACAACAATTTAGTGAGAAATTACTTTTGCCAATTTTCATTAATAATTGCTAATGTTGTCTCTGCAAAGCATGCATTCACCAATTGTTTTTGAATCAATGGAGAAGTTAATTGATAATTCACATAAGCATTTTCATTAATAACACTCCCAACCCTCTTAATCCTTTTTGCATACCAATTGAGTATCTCAAAAAGAATTCCCCATATTTTTAGAACTAGAAGACTTGTCATGACCACGAAATGCTAGACCTTCCAAAGGAATTTGTACATCTAAAACAACTATTATTTGAGAGCAATAATTGATCTCGATTTGACACCCATGAGAAAATATCACATGTAACACGCTTTGCCTCTGATTTTTAAAATCCTCACAATGTCGTCTAGTATAATTGTGTGCACCGTTAGGGGTGTAATCGATCGAGTTCGAGCCGAGCAACAAGCTACTCGAGCTCGAGCTCGATTGAAAACTCGCTGCTTGATACTCAACTCGAACTCAATCAAGTTTTATTATTGTAGCTCGAACTCGACTCGATACATAAATCGAGTTATTCGAGCTCGCTCGATTAAACTTGATTAAATTCGATAAAGACTAATAAACTCTATTTGATCATAGATAATTTTTATACTCGAGCTCGAGTTCAAGCTTAAACTCAATTATATATATAACACAAACTAATATATAATATATATACACACAAATACAACTACTCGAGTATTAAGATGCTCGAACTCGGCTCGCTTGACTATTCGAGCTACTCGAGCTCGAGCTCGACTCGACCCTAAGCAAGTCGAGTTCGAGCTTTTTCCCGAATCAATAGTTTATCATTTACATCCTTATGCACCGTTTACTACACCTATGTGTTGATTAAAGGCCTCAAGTGCTTTCCTCCAATTACAAAACCGTTTTTCTTGTAAAAAGCCCACTTGCTCCCTTTTCACTTCTATCGTGCCTGAAAAGATAACAATAAAAACAATAGGCTTCTTCTTTTGCCACACTATATTCCAACCAGGCAAACTTTTGAAACCATGTTTTGTGAAAGTGTCGCATTTCTTTTTCTTGTTGTTTTCTAATTCCCACATCATACTTTTCACTTGGTTTGTGAATTCCAAGATCAACAATGATATGCCTAGGATTGAACTCAACACGAGTTCTCTTTTGTACTCCCGTGATAGCTTTAGAAGAAACATTTGTTCCCGATTCACAACTTTTCAGTTTAGGTTTAAGAGACCTTTCCATTTATAAATAATTAACAATTAATTCAACAAGCAATTGAAACCCAAATTAACAAACTATTGTAATTAAAAAAACAACTTAACTCAAATTCACAACCTAATTTTTTATTCAATGCAACAATTCTCTAATAAAATCATAAATTCCATATATATATATATATATATATGTATGTATGTATGCATGTATATTTACTAATACAAAAATTAATATCGATATACTTACCTGTAAAACGCTTAAAATCACATATGTTTATCCCAACATATAGTCGAAAATGATTTATCTGCTTTTGTATTCATTTCATGATAATATGCCTATTGAGTTGTATAATTTATACCATTTGTCTGCATCACTGACTTTAGAATTCATAATCTGTTTGGTATAACCTATTATTATGATAACTGCAGATCAACAATGCTGGATCTAATGCATACAGCTACAAACCATTGGCTGAAACTGCTGACGATGATCTTATGTAAGCTCTCTGAAAGCATATTAGTGCAATTATTTCTTTGTTGCTATCTAATGTGCTAAATGATCAATTATTTGGATTTTTATTCCCTTGATTTTAAGGGAAGTTGTTACGACAAATACTATTGGAGTAATGATTTGTTGCCGCGAGGTAAAAGCTCTTAACTAATATTGTTTTTAATGAGTTGACTTTTGACATTTATTTTATTTTCTTCTAATAAATTAATGCTTACTATAGGCGATCAATATGATGTTGAATCAACCTCGAGGTGGACATATATTTAACATTGATGGTGCTGGTTCAGATGGAAGGCCAACCCCACGGTATGTAGCTTTCCAACTCTTATTTTATTTTTTTTATTATGGATTAGATGATAGTTTGATCCTCGATCTTTTCTTCACTATTGCATTTTTTGTGAACTAAGCAAGTGAGAGACAGTTCCTTACGGAGATAAGATAATTAATTATGTATTATGGAGTGAATTATAAAATCTAGAGACTTGTAAGATTTATACTTGTCAAATTCAAAGTATATTGATGTAGCATGCAATATTGAAGGATTTAACAGGCTTTTTTTTTCTTGTTTTGTCTACAGTTTTGCAGCATATGGGGCAACCAAACAAAGCGTTGTGCACCTAACGAAGTCCTTACAGGTTTATATAATTACCAACTTCTAATGTGTAGTGGTGGGTTTTTGTGACATTTTTGCAATGTCAAAATGACTTCATTTTTAAAACTGAAAACTCATTTCAATAGTCTTTTCTCTTGTTTGACTTAATTTTTTGCCATTAAATAAGACTCGGCTGTTGATACATTGTCATGGTAGTTTTTGCTCGATCTTTTCTTCTTGGCTTGGTTTCTAAGAAATTTTCTTATCCAAGTTGGTTGTCCATCCTCAAAGCACTTAAGTTTGTCTTTCATTTTTTGCTTTTTGTTTGTTGGTATTCTAGGCGGAACTACAAATGCAAGACGTAAAAAATGTTATGGTGCATAACCTATCGGTATGCAGTCTTTTTTTGGCTAGACTGGTTATTCATTACATTAAATTTGGCATATCTAGCATGTGAGCATTATGGTCATTTGATGTATAATTTTCCATCATGCAGCCTGGTATGGTCACAACTGATCTTCTTATGTCAGGTGCCAACACAAAACAAGTATGTTTTCAATGGGATAAAAAAGCGCTTATTTCACGTAATGTGACAAGAAACAATTGTTTGTTTACTTTTTCACATATCTATTGAATCCAGGCCAAATTTTTCATCAATATTTTAGCCGAGCCGCCTGATGTGGTAAGGATTTTTTAACTCTCTTCCATACTTCTATTTCATGGTTATTTTTTCACATATTATTAAAAAAAACACTCGTGGATTGTATACACTCAATGGATAATGCTCTTTTGAACCAACTGAGCATTTAGCAATAGTCTTTTAGCACGAGTTGGTTCACGCTGCCTTTCCACAAAAGAAGCATCTGACTGGTTGGTTCACACTGAGTGACAGACTGCGAGCCCTAGACCCAGATGGCTTGGGGGGAGTCCTATCATAAGGTTGAAACCTGCTTCTGAATCCTTCTTTACTAGAGTCACCCCTGATTGACTAACTGCATTGTGGAACTGGGCCCAACCTCCAATCGACTGATTGCATTGTGGAACTGCTTTGTCATGGTTCAATGTTTCACCTTGGATCCTATATCTCCTGCCACACCATATCCATTGTTTTGGTATGGGCTACCATTTCTGTGTAGTTTGTTATCTTAAGTGTTGAAAGTCCCCTCGTAAGCATTACTCGCATCGGTATCCACCTAGGTCGGTGCATATCGGGACAATCGGTCAAATTCAGCCTCATACTTCTGAATTCTCATATTGTCCTGTGTCAGGTGCAGGAACTGCCTTTCTAACTGAGCCATTCTGCTTGAGGTTAGATACTTAGTATAGAAGGCACCTTTGAAATGCATCAAGTCTCAAAAGGCCTGTCTCCTCTCATATGTTTATCAGTTCGGAACCAATCTTCTACACTGCCTTACAGCATAAAGGCGGTTATCCTGATTCGCTCCTTGTCTGTGTATCGTAGTACTGCAAAAGTCTTCTCCATCTCTCTAATCCAATAGCCATCAATGTTTGAGTCTATCATTCCTCCAAAATTGGTGCTTAGAATTCCAACTTTTTGCATACGAAGAACATTCTTTTGCTATTAAGGGGATTTCTGGTTTACAACACAAAAAGATCTTGTCATCTGTTGGTTCAGACAAAAGGATTGATTGATTTGTCAGCTGGAAGTAATGAGTTTAAGCATCAAATTAAATACCAATGCATGAGTGTGTTGTCTGGTGTTTGTGACTTCAGCTTCTACATGGTACCAAAGTGGGTTTGCCTACCACTAACATTCAACCATCCATTGTGATTCTATCTTCCGACTTCCATGTGTAACTACTATCATATCAATTATTCATGACAATTATCTCATGTTTTCCTTTTTCAGTATCTAATTTGAAGCGTTCTTCTACGTTGTTACTTTCGCTACCACTACTAAAAGTTCTTATATACTCTTCTGCTACTGCATACCGGTGACAAATTATGTGATCTTCTGCTGTGCATATTGGGTATTAAAATGCATACATGCTCTAACCCAAGGGTGTGTGTTGGATGTACTTAGTCTAGCTGATCTTATCCTATTTCTAGTTTGATTTCATATTAATTTGATATTTATAACTATCTTATTTGTTAGTTTAATATTTTGGTAATGCTTATGTTATCTAGGCTTTATGCCTAATTTCTATATATGTCTTGCAAGTCTCTAGGAGTTCATATTGTGATGAAATGAGAGTTCTCTCTCACCATCTAGGTTCACAATTTTTTGTAATTTTGGGAGAATAAGAGTCCTGTTCTTAGTAGAAAATTTCATTTGCTTATATAAGGCTATCTCAAATGGGCCTCTATCTAATAGATAACTTAGGATGGGCCCTTTGATTGATAAGAGAAGTAGACTAATGAGTGGTGGACATATCAAGCATTAAGACGGTTTGGTTTGTTCCTAGGTTTTCGGAAAGACTGACAATTTAAACCTAGAATAAGGTTGCTTGTGTCTACAGAGATGGTTATTGGCAATGTCAGGAGTCTACTTCAAATTCTGTATATTCTATTTGTATACAGGATGAATTCAACAGTCAATAAATTTAAGTCTTGATCGTATTATAAATTTCTTAGTGTGATGATGGAACTGTCTTTAACAATATCCCTAGTGGTAGGTTGTATCCTGTCAACTGGGTTCTCCTTTTTTAACAAAGTTTATCACAATGAAGAAAGTATAAAGAAGCCAAAAAGAAGACAAGGCTGAATTTTTCCCAATAAATAATTAATAACTATTAAATGTCAGCTTTTTCCCTTATTATCGCCTTCCTCCTCTATTTGTAGGCTAACTCGAATTTAGATAAACCAACTTATCTAGTTATATATGAAATATTTTTATTTATGCTTTGAACTGGATCTAAGCTTCTTTCAGTAGGTTTACCGCATTGCATCGTGATCTTCCTTGTTACTTAATAAGCACCAAGGAGTAAGTGTAGAGTTTAATAAAACTTGAAAAATACTGTTATTATGGTTCAAGCCTTGTTTTTCTAGCCTTTGCTGGGATTTACAAGTGGGAGGGCTATTGATGAAGAAAGCAACCTTTCTTTATTTTGCCATTTACTTTAGTTAGATATCCTATATAGGCCATTTGACATTTAAAGATGTGTAAATGGCATGGCTAGTAAGAAATATTCATTGTTCAGTCTCAAGAAAAATTTAGAGACCTGACTGCTTGTCCTAATTAACCATTTTCTAATAAAGATCTGATGTAATCTCTAAAAGGCAGTTCAGTTTGCTGGATAATGTTGGGTTTTGATGGATACAGTGAAAAATCTATATGAAAACTCATTACAAGTCCTAGTAGAAGCTCAAGAGTTAGGTGAAGTTTAAATATGGCAGGAAATATTATTGGGTGAATACTCTTAAGTATATGAGGATATCATGCTTAGTGTTGTAGACTCATAATAGGAGTTTTGCATGTCCTTTTGTAGTCTGATCATAGTTGATTTGCAGAATTGCATGCAGGTCCTTGACCATAAAAAATGAGTATTCTTATGTTGTTAGGGGCATCTTTTGAGCGGTATTGTGACTATTGAAGTTTTTTATTTAACTATTGTGATAGAGTATAATTTTTTTCTTTGTTGTATAAAGTCTCTCTAAAGTGTATGCCTAGGCCCTGATCAAATATAAATCTTTGGCTGACGTTGGCAAAAGTTTCGTACAGATTTCTACTGGATTTTTGTAGAGATACAGAAGCACAGAAGCACATGCATTGATTTATACTTTACAGTTATGTTGATTTGCTAGTGTTTTATGCATTATGTTAATATATGCACTGAAAGCCTGTGGTTGGTGTCTTTATTCCTTTTTACTTGTTAGTGATATTACCTCAGACAGCTTTAAATTACTCAATTGTATTAATATTAAAAGTCTTCTATCATTCTTTTGTAATCTACAACAGGTTGCTGAATACCTCGTCCCAAGCATTCGATCTGTTCCAAGCAGGCAATCTATGAGGCCAACCTACATTCGGTTTCTTACCGGCTTGAAAGCCTATTCACAAATATTCTCAGTAAACAAATTTTCTCTCCTTGCGCTGAAACTCATACCCGATGAACATATCATTGAATTGAGCTTTGTTTTCTTTTTTGAAATTTCATTGTGTGTGTGTGTGTGTGTGTGTGTGTGTGTGTGGTATGCAATACTGAATTTAATTGTTGATCTTGTCTTTCTGCATCCAGAGGCTTGCTTTTGGAGCTCGGAGAAACCGGTATGTCATTGAAGATTAATGGACGTAAGTTCTTCTGTTCATTCTGCATTCCCCACACAAATATTTTTTTCAAAGTAATATTTCTCCACACTATGTTTGTTATATTCAGATTTGAATTGGATTGATTCATTTCTCTCTTGCAAACATTATATTTTCTTGTATTTGTACAGTAGACTTCTCATTATTTTTAGATAAACTTGATTTTTCCTGAAGCCATGATAGTAATGTGATTATGATGATTCTAGTTTTGGTTTTTATAACAAAAGGCTAGCTTTATAGTTTCATGTATTTGTACAACAGATCTCTTGTCACTTTAATATCATTAGATTCATAGAATTTGTCATTTTCTTGTCAGAATTCTGTAATTTGGTCATGAACATACTTGATTTCTTGGTGGAGCCATGTTGGTAACATGATTACAATGCTTATCCATGCCTTAGCTAGAACTATCCCTACCGGAAAACTAGTTTTTTTTTTTTTTTTAATAAAATAAAGTAGAAGTTTATTCAATAATTGAAACAAGTACATATAAGGGTAGAATTTGTGTCCACTGGGTGTGGAGACAGATAACAGGAAGCAACAAACCAATAATACAGATAAAGATAATGATAGGCAGCACTAAAGACAAAGAAACAGAGATAGACAACAAGACTCTGGAGTGGTACTCCTACCTAGATGTTAAGTCATGTGACTACATGCCAGTAGCCGAGTCTGGCACCCGTAAGCCGGGGTTGCGCATGTCATGTATATATGGAAGCACTTCAAATTGGATGCAACAGAAAAATTCGGCTTTTGTCTGTTATTTGCAAGAGCTACAAACACCCAAAAGAGAAACATTTGACTAATTTATATAATGATTGATGCAAGAGAGATGTTTTAAGCTTGAAAATACACTCGATTCTCACAAGTCATAATGTGACACATAATTGCTTTAACTAACAAATCCCAATAGGCTCTATTATGGGAATTTAGGCCCCGGAGCCAGTTTTCCCAAACACCCTCCATGAACTGCAGGGTTTAGGGTTGCCTATGGATCTAGAGTGAAATGAATGGGGCAAAGGGACAATGAATGAAGAGATGGTTCTTAGTGTTAATGGTTGTGTGTCATGGGTTGCATCTCCTGAAAGAAAGGTTGTCAAGTGTCAGTATTTTTTTTTTTTTTTGTTGTCCCAAACAAACCAGTTGAAAAAATTTATCTTTCGGGGGTAGCCGTTGAGGCGTGGGTGTTACCGAGCATCGAGTTCTCCTGTCAATAAGGGAGCTATGGAATAAACACAGGATGAATTTTTGATTTTATCATGTCTTAGTGTGTTGGGGGATATGATTTTACTGCAGATTTCAGGTAGAATGAGATTGACCTCTGTTATTTTCTGCAGTGTATGCTTTCTGTTTCAAGTTTCTAGTGAAAAATATATGAAAGGTAAATGATGGAGAACAAATGAAACTCTATCAATACAATTTTTTTTTTTAAAATTATTTGTTCATCTTATTATTCAAATTATAAAATGCTCATATTTCCAAGAAATTCTTTTTCTTTATTGAAACTGCAATCCAAAGTCACTTTACCAACCTTGTTTCTTTGATAGTTTGGTCTTTACATAACTGAACTGCTGTGAAGAACTCCATTGTTTTCCTGTGTTTGGTTGGTTTCATGCAAATAAATTAGATAACTCAACTTACCATATTTACCCCCAATTGCAGTAGTGCACAACCAGAGAGTGTGTGTGTGTGTTTTAAAATTTACTTTATTAAAAAAGTATTTTATTGGGAAATTTAAAGGTCTTTGAATGATTGGACTGATGTATGAAACAAATCATTAAAAAAGGAAAAAAGACAATTAGGAAGAATATTAATATTAGAAGCACAAAAAAAACACACACACATTTATTCTAAAACCAGGCACTAAGTCTACTACAATTTGGCAAAAAACCCTAGAACTTGATCTTATGACATTATATATATATGCAATAGGTGTGGATGTAATTGTTACTTGTTACAAGGGTATATATGTAATTACAAGGCTTTATCAAGGGGTTTGTTACTTCAAAGAAACAGAAGGCCTCAAATCTTCTAATGAAATGATTCCATAACTGGCTTTCTTTTCCTCTCTTTTTTTTAACAAATATATTTTATTCCAATTCTCATTTATGGTGGCATAAAGAACCATTTCTTTTACCCTTTCTTTTTGCTCCATTGGGCTTGGATTCATTCACTGACATAGATAGTGATGTTCTTGACATTGTTATAATTATCTAGGTAGGCTGTAAAGTAGAATAAAATAAATATTTGGGATGTATTTGTTTGAAGGAATGTGTGACATTAAGGTTTTTATTAGGTCTCTTTAGCATTAGGATACTTGTAAAGAATATATGTATATTCTGGATAAATGTAGATAGAGTATGAAGTTTCAATCTTGTTTTGGGTTGGTGTTTTTCCCCCTAATATATGTGATCTCCCGTCGTTTGAGTTGGGAGGGGTTGATCCTTTTGGGAGAGTGAATGAAATATCAGCTCTTTTACTATAGAATTGGTGTTTTCGTCATGTTTGAGTTGGGAGAAATTTAAAACCTCAACCTTCAACTTAGAAAGGGAAATGAAATACTAACTCTTTTGTTATAAGGGCGGTTTACTCTCTGTAAATTTTTTTTATTTTTTATTTTTAATAACTGTATGAGATAATACAAAAAGGAGCGGTTTACTCTTTAAATATATATATAACTGTATGAGACAATACTCTCCGGAAAGTATTATCTCATATATGATTTATATATATATATATATTAGTAAGTAATATAATATATGAAAAATGTATAATTTAGGTCATAATTGATCTACTTTTGAGTTGAGGGGAATTCAAAATCTCAGTTAGGAGGAAAATGAAATATCAACTCTTATGTTGTAAATGTAGTTTATCTTCTTTTTTTTTATATAAAAAATATTATTTAAAATAATAAATATATTAAGAGGAGAATCATTATATTATACTAGGATTTTTTTTATATAATTAGTGAAAGCATGAAAAATGTGTAATTTTAGTCATAATTGATCCGTTACAATTTACATTGTTGTTGAATAATTTTACATGGATTCAACAATTTTGTGTATGAGATGATGATTTTTTAATATTTAAAAAAAAATTGTCTTTTTATCATTGTTTTGGTTCTCGTTGTTTCAATTAATTAAAAATTATTTTAACGATTAATTAGATTATGAAATAAATCCTTTAGTACATCATTCTTATAACAGAAGAATTGGTATATATTTTTTTTTTCTTTCCAAGTCAAAAATCAGATGATTTATTGATATTTTTTTTAAAAAAAAAAATCTTACACCTTAAAATGATTTCATGTCAACTTAAGAATTATGTAAAAGTGTGAAGAAAGAAACCAATTTAACATGATTTTTGATAGATAGTCCACTTTCTCCACTTTAAAAAATGATGGTATCTTGATTCTGATTCACATAAATAGTAGTATAAAAGGAATCCTTCAATCTTTTTATTTTGGGTTGCATCACTGACTTAAATTCTTTGTCCTTGTTATTTTTATTTTTAATATATATATATATATATTTAAGTTTTTGGCATATAGAATAATATCTATGACAATATAGGGAATATAAAGATATATAGTGAGAAAGTTGAGGGAAGTGAATATTTTTGGGAACTTAAGGTGTGAATGGAAATTGTATTAACTTACTTTTAAATATTTTTAAATCCTCTCATTCCATAATATTGGCATGAAGTTATGTAAAATAGTGCAGAAATAAAAATTTTCAAGCGTTTCATTTGAGTTAATTTTTTTCTCCAAAAGAAAAATATGGATATTAAAAATACTTCTTTAGAATTAATTATGGGATTTTTTAATTCGTTGACTTTTTTTTTAATGAAAATTACACAAAACCGTTTCTATATAATCCTAGAATAACCGATGATCTTTTGGGCTATTGATATTGAATCTTTTTACATAGGCCGTATTTGTTTCAACAAAGACCTCAAATCTAAATTCAAAACTTACACAAAGTGAGGGCACATGTGCTTGTTGAGCGTATTTTACACTTGTGTGTATTTCTAACATGCATATGTCACATGAAAAACCCACACAAAATAAAAGTATAGATACTTATTGAGCTTGCTCCACACTTGTGCACATCTCTAACACGAGAATATCGCATTTTATAATAATAATAATAATAATAATAATAATAATATTTTCAAATTTACCTAGAATGATTTTGGCAGAATTTATCTAAAGACATTGGCTTTAATAGGAGCAAGAAATGAAAATTTGACTATATCTTTTACTATCACTAGGCAAATTCTTTTGCTGCACATTGATTATATAATTTGATATACAAATAAAATATTTTAATTAATAAAAATTTAAGACACTCTCATCTCACAAATGCACCCACCTATTAATTTACTCAGTTGTAATAAAATATAAGTGTTGTTATAGTTGGGAATTTAAAGAAGAAAAAAACCCTAATAAATTTATTTAGTTAGGCTTAATCAATTAAAAATCCAAAATTACATAATTACACTAACATTCCCATTAAGCCATGCATAATAAATTCATTTAATTATGTTTTTTTGAAGTTATTTATCACGTCATGCATTATTAGTTTATAAATACATCAATGATTTAATTTGAGAACAATTTTTTCAAAAAATAAAAATAAAAATGTGATTTAGCCCAATATTCTTCATAATTTCATGAAAAGCGGATTCTAAACAATGTGGAAGGTAGATTGATTGACTGACTTAATCCAATAACATTCCAAGCACAAGGGTTGGTGGTTGTCTAACGGTATTACAAAGCATTTCACTTTTTACTGTATTACTATGTATAAATACAATAATAATGTTCTTATTAAAAGAGAGGGGAACCAAGTGGTAGATGGGTTATCTGACTATTCTAGTTACATTATTGTGTATCCCACTTTTTATTGCGCTACTATACATATACATGTAATATTATCCCCGTTAAAAGAGAGAGAGAGAGACGGGTGATAGGGGAGTTGTTGACGATTCTCTATTTGGTGCGTATATGCACTACGTAGCATTATCCCTGTTGAGAGAGAGAGAGAGAGTAGAGAACCGGGTGGCAGTGATTGTTTGAGTTTTTTTTAACAAATTATCGTTCCGATCACAATTTGATGGTTCATATCACATTATTGTACCTTCTACTTTTCATCTGTGCTATTATTTATAAGCACGATGACACTATCCATGTTATATACATACAAATATGACAAACGCTGTCAAGGGACATACATATGAATCAACAATTGAACTTTCAACCCGTGAGTCTACCTACATCCAACGACACAAGGTGCAAATTACAAACGTGCACTTACAACCGGAGTTCTGTTATCACCTATACGTTCAATGAATCTTAAATTTAGGATTTTTTTAAATATCTTATATCAACACAGTTAGGAGTGAGGCTAATGCTACTGGGTTTTGATCCCCATGCTGGAGTTTATTACTGTGACGCATACTTTAAATAAATAAATAAATAAATAGTAATAGTTTGAGTGGTTTCACAAGTGGATTTTAAATTTAAATTTTTATGTAAAAAATTACTCGTCAACCGAAATCTATTTTATTATATAAGACTCTATGTACTATTGAAAAACTGATGGATTAAAAACTATGGCAATAAAGAACACATGTCAATCTGACATAAATTATTAGCTAACAAAACATACAACAACAAAAGATATATTAACATGTGTAGCAACAAAATAAATTAATTATGCAAAAAGTTGATTAAAAGTTAAACCTAAAACTAATGGGTGGAATTTAAATCATGATAATGACAGCTTACATGGACGAAAAATAAATTTAATCAAAAGAAAAGTGAGTAATAAGACAGGAAGCATAGATCCTTGTGTTCACCTAATTGGCTAAAGCATAATAACAAAAGATAGGCACAAACATAAAGCATCAAGAAAAGGATAGGAATAGCATGATATGAAAGAAAGCAAAGCAAAGAAAAGTTTAATCAAGAAGAAGTAAAGAAGCTCATCCCTTGTCTTAATAAATCACTCAACCACTTAAATTCCATTCTCCATCTCATCAACACATACAATAATAAAATCCCTATTGATCCACCTCCATACAATGCCAAAGAAACTCATCTCTAATCTTGATCACACTGTCAAAGAGAGAAGAAAAGTATTTGACCACTATATATCCACTTTAAGAAATAAGAAGAAATCTAAGAAGAGCTCAAGAAGAGAAAGCAGTAGAGTGTAAGACAATAGTCCATTGATCCATACAGAGAAATTCTAGAGTAGAAGAAGATATATATATATATATATATAAAGCAAGAGAAGAAGAAGAAGAAGAGATCAATAAAATGGGTCTTTGTTGCTCCAAACTCACAGAGATTCCCATCACCTCTGGCTCTGTAAAACTCCCAACACAAGCACAAGCACAACCAAAAACACCATCACAAACACCAGCAAAAACACCAACACAACAAGCACAACCACCATCATCACTACACAAAACTCCAACACAACCACCACCATCAACACTACCAAAACAAGACACAAAAACACCAACAAAAGCAACAACACTACCGATAACTTCGGCAAAATCAAGCATTCCATCACTTTCAAGATCGACATCGAAACTTGGCCGTGTTTTGGAGAAACCAATGGTGGATGTCAACTCCTTCTTCATCCTCGAGAAAGAGCTCGGCCGTGGCCAGTTCGGTGTCACCTACCTCTGCACCGAGCGCTCTACCAAACATAAGTATGCATGCAAGTCTGTCTCTAAGCAGAAACTTGTGAGCAAAAGTGATGTTCAGGACATGAGAAGAGAGATCATGATCCTTCAGCATCTCACAGGTTTGTGCAATTAACTAATAATCTCACGTCTGTTAATTCAGTAAATTTTCCTAGCATATACACAAGAAGCAATCGTAAACATTTCTATTTACGTTTCAACCATGTATTAAAAAAAAATCAAACCTTTCATCTGCTTTTATTCAATTAAATGTTTAATTAATTGATCTTGCTTTATTTAATTTAGTAAATATTAATATTATAGTACGAGTCTTGATATATTTTCTTTATTAGATAAGAATTTTTTATCACCATTTATCAGTTAATTTAGTAAACATTAATATTAATATAGATGCTGTTGTTGTTTTATCAGATTAAATAATAGTCTCGCGTATGTTAATTTTATAATTATTAATATTATAGTATGGATGTTATTATTGTATTTTATTAGATTAAATAATAGGGTCATATTCGTTAATTTAGTTAATATTGAATTTTAACATGAATGCTGATATATTTTTTGGTAGATTAAATGTTGGGTTCATTAGGATCAGAGCCACTAAATTTAGTTAATATTTATATTATAATGTGGAAGGTGGTTTTCTATTTTATTAGAATAAATATTTGGCCGGTCTTAGTACTACTTCACTAGTAATCTCACGTTAATTAATCAAAATGAAAAAAAATATTACCAAAAACATATAAAAGAATATATATATATACACAAAAAAATAACAAACCCTAAAACATTTAGACATTAATGTTTTCACCAATTTAGTTATAAAATATAGTAGAATTAAGTATGCATATATATGAGGATTTGGGAGAATATTATTTCAGGGGTCAAATAGAAAAATTATGGACAGAGATATATATAAAGGAAAAAAATCATAAAAACATTTATATTAGCATTTCAATCAATAAAAACAATATATAGAGAGGGTGCATTATCTACGCACGTTCGTAGATTTTAAATCTACGAATGTTTGTGATCAACCATTGGAAATCAATCCAGCAATTGTCCACTGCTTAATGAATAGTAACACAAAGCTTATAAATAGCAACACAGTGAAAAATTGAAATGCACAGTACTTTCATCTAAACCTGTCAGATCGTGATTGTAACAGTAACCCAACCAATCATAACTGTAAACACCAACCAGAAACCTATCTGAGTCTATCTCTTTCTATCACTCCACTGTTTCCAAGTGCGGACGTTCGTAGAATGTTCGTAGTTGATGTATCCACACACACAAAATATATATGAGGCGACATCATCTAGAGACGTTTTTACATTTCAAATCTAGGGATACCTATAATTGCCATTAGATTTGCATCTAACAAACATTGCCCATTGTGCATAGTATCAAACAATATCTTTTAACAGTAATTTTGCGCATTACCTCTACAAATAGCAACCATTAAATCATGATTCGATCATCAAATATCTCTAGATTTTAAAAAGCTAAGGACGCTCATAGAAAATATATATTCTCTACAGAGGCCGCGATCATCTTGAGACATTTTTAGATTTTAAATCTACAGACATGCTATAGTTGACATTATATTTGCATCTAACAAGCATTGGCCTTTTTGATTGCGCATAGTATCAAATAATATATAACAATATCTAACACCTTTCAACTTTGCCGAATCACAGTAATTATTAATTTTTGACATTATCCCTATAAATAGCAACAGTTAGATTATGATTTAATAACTATCATCAAACATCCCTAAATTTTAAAAAGCTAAGGTCACTCGCACGGCAACTAGAAATGAGATAACTAGAAATGTTACACCCTTTCTTAATGGTCCACAAGGCAATTAGATATAGCAATGAGTGTAAATATGACAATTTTAAAGGGTATTATTTCAGGATAAAATAAGCAATTATAGAAAGAGATAATCAGACTCAAATAAAAATAAAAATTTGTATATTAATATTTCCATTAATAAAGTGCATTGGCCTCTTGACGTATTAGCACCTAGGTCTCCTACGCACATGGATAAAATCACGAGTTCGACTCCTTCCTGCCTTAGGGGGAGAGACTGTGGTATAAATAAAAAAATCTGCACACATTTGTCAATATATATATATATATATATATAAAAGATCAACCTAACAAATTTATAAGTAGAAATATAACACCCTCCCTTAACAAGAAGGGGTCAATAAGACAACCAAATACAATCAAGTCAAGAACGTAAATATGACCATTTCAAAGGGTATTATTTCAGAGATCAAATAAACAGAAATACACTTACAAAAAATAAAATAAATCATTAATACTTATATGTAAATATTTCACCCAAAAAAGTGTGTGTATAATAAATAGTATATATATATATATGAAGATCAACACAACAAGTTTATTACTGTAAATGTGAACACCCGCCCTTAATCATAACTTGTTTACCGTCAGTCAAATGTAGTAAAGTTAAAGACGGAAACTCAGGGAGTATAAATTTGAGGTTACATAGACAACTATGGATAGCTATAAACGAAAAAAATAATAATAATAATTTATGTACTAATATTTCAATAAATAAAGTGTGTGTAAACAATAAATATCAACACAAGAAGTTTATAACTGGAAATATTTAACACTCCCTTAACTGTAAGTACTATCAACAGGCCAGCCAAATATAGTAGAGTTCAAGGGTGCCTACGAAGATGAAAATAGTGTGCATTTGGTGATGGAGTTGTGTGAAGGAGGAGAACTGTTTGATAGGATAATAGCCAAAGGAACTTACTCAGAGAAAGAAGCAGCTGCTCTTTGCAGAGACATTGTCAATGTTGTACATGTTTGCCATTTCATGGGAGTCATTCACCGAGACTTAAAGCCTGAGAACTTCTTGCTCGTTAAACGTGACACTTCTGAGATCAAGGCCACTGATTTTGGCCTTTCTGTCTTCATTGAAGAAGGTATTTTTCTCTTTTTTCTATTTTTTTTTCACTTCTGAAAATGTTTGTTATATAGACTTTGTGTTTGTGTGACCAATCCTATAAGATCGATAAACCAAACCAAGCCGGGAAACATCATCGGTTTGATTGGCTTGGGACATCGAAGTTAAACACCAACCTTGATTAATTTAAAAAATAAAGGATTATATGTTGGATTTGCCTAGACTTCAGATTTTTCCAATTTAATACTATCCTAGCTCAAACAAAAGTAAATCAAACTGAATTAAACCATTTCCGGTTTTACTCTGTTCAAACCGAACCGTGGATACCTGCAAGTTTCCCCTCTCATATACATACCTAGCGGATTCGAGATTTTTTTAACATATATATTGAGGTTATAAGTGACATTTCACATATTTTGAATCCAATAGTTTTCAGGTCAGTTGAATGGCATGCAAGAACATATAAAAAAACCAGCTTTGCCAAGATATAAATATATATATATATATATATGAAAAAACAACTCAAAAGATTTCTATACAAATATGTCACAATAAGAAATAGAACTATATCAATGAAACAGGAGGCATATATCTTTAAGCATAGATCTGAACTGTTTATATGGTTGTGAATTATTTGCATGAAATGGCAGGCAAAGTCTATAAAGAACTTGTAGGGAGTGCTTACTATGTGGCTCCAGAAGTATTGAAAAGGAATTATGGGAAGGAGATTGATGTATGGAGTGCTGGTGTCATTCTTTACATCCTTCTTTGTGGAATGCCTCCTTTCTGGGCAGGTATTATCACAGCTTCAAATCTTCTTCTCATCCTGCTCGTAAGTAAAAACATCATGTTTTCAGAAATTTGTAAGAATTACTATCTGCGAAGAATCAACAATGATGATAAGAATTTAGGAATTTTTTTCAGAAAGGTAGATTCAATGCTGTTTTACAATGTCATGGCAATTTTTTAAAAGCATATGCATACCCATAATATTTCCTGAAACATTCACAATGATGATAAGAATTTTAAACATTATTTTATAAGGTTGTGTCGATTTTAAAAGAGCATAAATACCATCATGTGTCTAGTTTGTAATCATTTCTATCTGCATGGAATTGACAACAATAATAAGGGTTTTGAAATTAATTCAGACAGTAGATTTGATGGCGTTTTACAAGCTCATATCGATTTTAAAAACTATACACAACTTCATGTTTTCATGAAGATTTCTAAGCATTTACATCAGTGAAACATGATCAATCATGCGAAGTAGAAGAAAATTGTTTCAGAAACTGAGTAACAAGGTTTCAGGGTTGATTTTAAAAGAGTTTACAGTTCCATATCTTCTCATTTATATCATGCATATAGAATATCAAGTGTTCAGAGAATTTTCTAAGCATTTAAATCTTCAATAGCATGGACATCAAAATAATAAGAATTTAAGCAATTGTTTCAAAAATGAGGAAAAGGAATAATCAATGCTATTATTCAGAAACATAAACATTTTTTTCCTGCAAAGCATGGACAATGATGATAAGTGAAGAAATCTGTTTCAGAAACCGAGAAAGGTATATTCGATGCTATATTACAAGGCCACGTCGACTTAAAAAGTGCACCGTGGCCTTTGATTTCTGATGGTGCGAAGGACCTAATCAAGAAGATGCTGACTCAGGATCCTAAAAAGAGAATTACTGCTGCTCAGGCCCTTGGTGAGTGCAAGACATTTTTTCACATGCCATCATTAAGAAGAGCGTCACAGTAGTCAAAAACTTGAAACTTTAAACATATGAACAGAGCATCCATGGTTGAGAGTAGGAGGTGAAGCACCTGACAAACCCATTAGCAGTGCAGTTCAAGACAGATTGAAACAATTCAGAGCAATGAATAAGATGAAGAAGCTTGCGCTAAAGGTGACTAGTATTCATATTTCTGTAACATCAAATCCTTACATTCTTGCACTACATCTTACTGAATTAGCAAATTGTTTGGATATTTAAGGTTATTGCAGAGAATTTATCAGAGGAAGATATCAAGGGTTTACAGCAGATGTTTAAGAACATGGATACAGATCAAAGCGGCACAATTACATATGAAGAGTTGAAGGTGGGGCTGTCTAGATTGGGATCTAGGATGACCGAAAACGAAATCAGGCAACTAATGGATGCGGTAAGAGCAGTGGAATTTGGACCTTAAGCATTTTATTTGACAAGTGAGTTGATGGTTTTTGGTGCTGTTTCAGGCTGATGTTGACAAAAATGGAAGTATCGACTACATCGAGTTTATTACAGCCACAATGCATCGGCATCGGTTGGATAACGATGAGAACTTGTACAAGGCCTTTCAGTATTTTGATAAGGATGGAAGTGGGTAAGGATTTACATGCTGCCATCAGAGAACTAAGTAAAATTCATTGTCAGTAAATGAGATCGTGCTACAAATATATATATATATATATGCTAACCAAGTGCGTGATCAGGTATATAACAAGAGACGAAATTAAACAAGCAATGCAAGAATATGGAATGGGTGATGATGCAACTATTGATGAAATTATTGATGATGTCGATACAGATAAGGTGAGTTGATACACTGAACTCATCTCATTGACACATTCTGTATTCTATTATATGTAACCTGAGTTTTCTTTTCTGGAAAAATTCTGCAGGATGGAAGGATTGATTTTGAGGAATTTGTGGCAATGATGAGGAAAGGACATACATGATTCTTGACGAGGCTGAAGACATGCACTTGAATAATTCATTTAATATGTTTGGTGTACATGATTTCCCCCTAAAAATACTTTAAGAGCAAACTGAACTAAAAGCAACCTATCTTAAACACAAACACCAGATGTTCATAATACAAAGATAAGCTATGCCAATATAATTTTTTTTTTGTGATGAGTTTCTGGTTCAGTGTATGAATCTCCCTTAAACTGAGTGATCAATTTCAGTCCAAGAATAATAACTTATTAAGACACGCATGAGGCTGACAAAGTTCTTTTAACCGAAAAAAGAACCATACCTGTGAAGTCACTTCGATCATTATATTAAATTTTAAACCTTATATGTCCATAAATTTCTCAACATCTTCATAACAACATTCCATGCATGCATACCTACATATATATAGATATACATACATCAATATATATAAATTTGAGTTATGATAATATATCAGAGCCTACCTTTACTGAAGAAAAAAGTCAGACAAGGGAAGTTCGGCTCGCAATTCCCCGAGTCTTCTATTGATGCTGCGTAGTGTTTCAATATGAGGTTCATCTTCCTCTACCGCAATTATTTTTGCAAGACTCCCATCACCAAAGTAATCCACCACCCTGTTGGCAGCTTCGAGTCCGGTGACATAAGCTTTCTCCTGAAATAAGTGATATACAAATGAAATCACTTCAGAAAAAATTTATAAAAGATGAAACTGAGGAATTCTTTACTTGTGACCAAGAACCATGACGAGTAACAATCCAGTCACCAGCCATGAACAAGTTCGGAAAACTACTTGAGCCACGCATCATATATTTGTAGGAACCTGAATATCCACATGTATGGATTATGAATTATATAGAAATATTTAAAATATTATTTCAAGATTATACATTATAGAACATGAATGTTAATTCTACCAATGCTGGCATCTTACAGAAAGAAAAGCAGGTGAACATGATCATCATGCTTATCCAGACAACAAATGTTTTATCTATATTCATACATACAAGTTGAGAAGGTGCATCTTTGGTCTTAAGTCTAAGTATAGAGAAATGAAGTTCTTAGACCATATGAATGGGTAACTCATGCGTGTTGTTAAAGCAAGACTATACAGTAAGCTTAGAGGAAAGTTTTGGATCTAGACAACAAGATTAGCCAAAACAGATCTTTCAATATGTTACAACAATTCCATGAAATTCCTGAGCAAAATAAGAAGCCATAAATCAAACTGTAGTTTTAGCATTATTTGATACTGCTTTTTTTTCCTGAACTTTAATGAATGTATGCATTATAAGTGAAACACTGCATGATATGAACATTCAGTGGTAGTTAATCTTTGTCAACCGAAATGAATGGTTTATACTGTTCAGAACAAAAACTTGTTTAAAAAGCGGTAGTAAGAATGTGACCTGGAAAATAGTGAGTTGCTGAATTGGGAAATCTATCAACAATGTGCTGCAGCACAGTAGCCCCATTCAATTCTTTTATGCATATGGAAAGACATGAAACTACTTTCTGAACAATCTGATCATCTTTTAGTGGTAAAAGCTGCCTTGCATAAGCCTGCCACAAAGTAGATTAACATAATAAAGATGATTATGCAAAAGATGATTGATAACCAGAGGATGGTTGACTTACAAAATCAGCCTGTAAGACAGTAGCCGGTTCATCTTCATACTCATCATATATTGAGTTCAGGTCAAAGAATGTCCATCCACTCAAGCCATCAACACCAAAGCAAACATTGCCGGGCTTCAGAATTTGTACCTGAATCCATTCAAGTAGATATTTTTATTGTTGGAAAATATAAAGAAAAATTGAAATTAGAAAAAAACCAATATAGTTTGTTTACCTTTCTATCCAACCATAATCTTAAACTGATAACATCAATGGAACTCAAGTTCAGAACCTGCAGAAACTCTTCCCTTGATTGAAGCACTGGACTGAGTCGGATATGACAACCAAAGAAGTGATCAACTAAGAATCCAAGTGGCTTTATAAAACTAGATAAATAAATTCTATTGCTCTTTTATCGGGAAGAGAAACCAGGAAGGATAATTAGTATTCCCTAGAAAATTAATGTATTTGGGATACCTGCTTGAAACAGTGGACTGTATTGCAGAAACACCTTCAGCAAGAATGACAGCATCAGCTTGAAAAGCCTCTTGTCCACACACAACTTCTGCAATGGTCCCATTATTTCCATCCAAAATAAAATCTGTCACCTTGCTGTTTCCATGAAATTTGCAGCCATATATTTTCATAGACTCCAGCCATGGGGTAAATATTTTATTTTGCACACTCCCACGACACCATAAGACATCAAAGTTTTGCTGTAGGTTGACAAAGAAGGAAACTTTCATGAAAAACTCCAAACCAGGCATGCTGAAATGAACAAGTGAACATAAAAAAGATACTACCTGAAGGCCCAGTGCTTACTAATAGCATGCTTGAGAAAGATCAAATTGCAAACATGTCATGTACCAGTAAATATAGCCATAAATTTCACCTGGTGAGCAAGGAAGAAATAATAGAGCATTCCAAGGGTTGCAGCTGCACTGCATTGTTCTCCAGGAGCAAACAAACCAATCTGAAGAAATGGCTCAAAAGCCTCTCTGTAAAGCCTTTCTGAGCAGCCAAATTGTTTAAAAAGCTCCCTTGCGGTCACTGGCAGAAAAACAGGCTTAATTAAACTCTAGAATGTCAGAGTTCTGAATGCTTCGTCAGCTACAATGTCTATGGTCACAGCATAAGCAGCCTATGTGTTTCCCTCACTTGCATCATATTTTCTCCAAGCAATGTCAGTGTTGTCAAAGTCGATAACTGCAAATAAAAACATATACACATTCTTAAAATAATATATATAATTAAAATATCAACCCACTTTCTAAGGAGCAAATAAAGATTCAGTTTATCCGACGAACATAGAACGTTGGTACTGAATAATATACCAGCTGCCATAAGAGGAATTGATGTCAATCTATCCACCAAAGGGAGACGTAAGAACTGCATGAGAAAGAACAAAAAATAGTACAAATTTGTAAACAATAAAAATAAAAGGAATTCTGAACTTTAACAATACTAGAGATAGAAAAAACTAGTATCATGATAGTAAAGCTGGATGTACTTGAGGATATAACAAAGCTCCAAAAGGAGCTGGCAGCTTAGGTAGATCTTGAAATATAGGAAATTCAACCTGCAGGCCAACAACATCATCATCAGTGTACATTTAAAAAACCTATTTAAGTGAATTTAATAGTGACCAATGGCAAAGAGAATAAATTAAAGATGAGAATAGAAGTGACCACAGCTTCAAATTGTTGAAAGGTGACATCCAAAATAGGTACCTCTAAGCCATCAGGTGAGAAGTGAGCAGATCTAGTCCAGTTGGTAAAAGGCTTGATGCCAAGTTCATCTACCAAGGAAAAAATATTTCGGTAGGCATACCGGAAACCTAGATAGATGCACAACCAATTGTCTTCAATCAGTCATCGGTGAAGAGAAACAGTGAATGTCAGATATGCTCATAAAAGAAAACTTCATCATGAATTTTTCCAAAGTAACAGAGAACTTATAAATTATTTAAAGTAGACACATAGATCAATTAAACTACAGCAGCCTCGATTTATACAGATATTTCCACGTCATGATGAATGCAACTTGCATATGAACATTGGGTTCTCATTTTCCTTGTGCTAAGCTTCACGAGATCAAATATGGCTTTGACGCTCTTCAATTTAGCTTTATCTTGTTAGGAAATTGTTAGGAAATTTTGCCCTAGGCCTTGTAATTTGTAAACCAGGAGTTAAACAATATCAATTTTTCTTAGCATTATATAATGACTTATCAGAAGTCACATTTAACAACCATAATCAAGCTTCATCATTTAGGCTTTAAAGCTTGATCTTGGATACCTAGGCCACCTCTCCATTGTTCATTTATTAGCATAATTGAGAACTATGGAAAAGAAACATTTTAGTTTTTCAGCTTTTGGCAAGAACTTGAATAGACCTCCTAATTGAAAGAGAAGTCTGAGGACTATGCAATAGCTAACCCAAAGGATTGGTTCAATGCAAATCATCAAATTCATAGAAGGACAATGCAATGGCTCATTTGACAAAGAAGAAGGGGTCCATCCAATTCACATAAGATGTGGGTGAATATTTCAACGGCAACCAGCAAATGAGGATCATAATTTATGAGAACCATCACTGTAATAGGTGAGTGGTAGTGTGATTAACTCGTATGTGGACTGTCAAGGGTCTGTCTCCCTTTCAAAACATGGTTGAGGATTTGGAGTGTGTGAAGTGGCTTATCCATATTATCAAAAAAAAAAAAAATACAAACAAGACTACAAGTACAGTGCTACAAGTCAACAACTACAACACAAAAGTATTTTAATTATTTGCTTTCCTTCTTGAACCAGTAACGGAGTTCTTCAAGACTTCTTCAAGAACCAAAACATTGTTAGTTTTATGAACATACACAAATTTTATTCTCTCGAACAATGGATGAAAACACGATTCAAAATATGTTTCCACACACACACACACACACACACACACTCATATTTTCAAGACGTCTAAAACATCAAGATAAAATCATATAATACCTGCCTAATAAAAACCCAACCCATTAAAAGATAAAATCATGCCCTAAACCAGTGACAATCAAATTAACACTCAGATTCTCTCAATTTTTCAATCAACTCATCAATTATGGCCAAAATTAAAAAAATAATAATAATAATAACAAATCAAAAATCAAAATCATGTCAACAATAAGAAGAGGTACCTCTCATGCCAATCTCCTCAGCAGGACCATTCCCAGATCCAAGAACAGTGACATCAAAGCCCTAAAAACAACAAGCAAGTTGAAAAACACAATATTTCAATCGAATTATTATCGAAACACAAATACAAGACCACATTGCTTCGATTGAGCACCTGTTTAGTGAGGTGATGAGCTGAGGCGAGGCCTGCCCAGCCGGAGCCGACGACCACCACCTTCTTCTTCTCCGACGGGTGATCAGCGTGGGGAGACAAGGCTACGGCACTACAATGGCCGGAATGGCGCCTGGAGAAGGACCTTGGAGGCGACGGCGGAGGAGGAGGAGGAGTGGCGGCGGAGGAGATGGCCAACATGCTTTCGCTTAGCTTGTGAAGAAGAAGAAGAAGCGCGGGGGAGTCGATAAGAGAGATGAGCTCTTAACGGGTCGGGTTTAAAAAAACAACAAAACCCGTACCCGAATTGAATGCTGCCTTACATTATTGATTTTTTTTTTTTTTTTGGGTTTTTTATTTTTTGGTTTTTAGGGGATAAATTACTTGTGCTTGAGAGTATTTTTTAAATAATTTATTGTCAAAATAAATAAATAAATAAATAAAATAATTTGGAGGATTTTTTAGGTTCTAAAACACACTCTAAAATTAATTAGATAAATATCTGGTAAATTATATTTTAAATGTGTTTCTATGATTGTGATTGGTTATATATTGGACACCACATCTTCTGATTTTTTTTATTTATTAAATGCATAATTTTTTTAAAAAATTCAAAAGTATTAAACATAAAAATCTTCAAATTTTGAAAGTAGTCCATCAATCCAAATTATCTGTCATGTTTAAGGGCCTGTTTGGATAGACTAAAATTATGGCATAATCCGTATATTATGTCATAATTTAACATTTTTTTAGAATTATTCCATATTGGTTGTTTGGATATTTATTTTAGAGTATAAAATTATGGCATAATATAGGCATTATAACATAAAAAATATTCTGCTAAGAGTGGATAATTTTCTCATTATAAAAGTCTCTTTTTTTTTATCAACCACCGGTCCATCGGCTGCCCTCTGGCGACCGACCACCTAGTCATCGGTGGTCCGGCCGGCCTCCGGTGACCGACTAATAGTCCACCGACGGTTTGGTCACCGACTGGCTGGTCTCTATAATTTTTTTATTTTTGTTAACAAATACTCATTCTATAACAATAAAATATGTCACAATTTATGTAAACATAATAAAATTATACCATTTTTTATTTTATAGCCATACAGACCCTAAGTTTTGTACAAAAATTAAGAGTACTATTAAAACTCTTAAAATTTAAGATAGAAGTAAATAGTGCAATTTTATTCTTGTATTAGGATTATTTAATCCTATTGATATACACTCTCTCCTTAAAACAAACATTAAATATGATGTATAAAATTAAAAAATATATATATATCATAATCAATGCTTATAAAAACTTTGTACAAAATTTCTATTGAAACAAAAATAAAATCTCTAAAATGGTAGATTATTTTGACCATAGGAATTATAATTTATCTTTTGAATTTTGAGTGAGTCAATCATGTACCTCTTCTCTATGTGAGTAAAATTGGAGTACATTTGAAACTGTGTAAAAAAATAAATAAATATGTTAACTCTAAAATTGTTGAATAATCTTATTTATGTTCAAATGAATATCATGATAAAAGAAAATTTCAATTCTCTGGAAGTATGCAATTTATTGATTTGGAGAAACTTGATGGAGAAACTTGATGGACCTTTTATTTTGAAAGATCCACCAAAAATAAATTGGGAGATAAATATGAAAAAAAAATATTACATGCAAATAAAAATAATGATGATGATCTTTCATGGATAAATGGATGATATTTACTTGTTTTTCATATTATAAATCTAATTGTTCAACATAAGCTTTGGGGTTTTTTTTTTCTTATTATAAACAAGTTGGTGTTCTGACATCTACTCAATTCTATTAGGGGGCGTTCATTTCAAAGAAAGTGGTGAGTTGAGTTTTCATGGTGAAATAAGCAACCTTTTTCTCTGATTCTTAATACATGACATCAATAAATAAAATGAATAAATTGTCAAAATAAAACAAATATGATTTATAAGAATTATTGTCATAAAGATTTTTTTATGCCCTTTAATAATACAAACATATACAAAAATATTACTAAAATAATTTTTTAATCAAATTCAAATATATAAAGAAAGAATACACAAAAATTCAAATCAACAAATGATAATCTTTCCTATAGTTTAATTTTTATTCTCAATTATGTTAACCTTTTAATTCCCCATTTTCATCTTATTATATAGTTCTTCATTATAATAACCTTTTTATAAATTTAAAGAATAATATTGAAAAATGAAAATAGACAAATTTTCTTGACTAATTCTTAAGAACTAACTTCTAAGATGCAATAATACAATCATAAAATGACATGAAGACCTTGACCTTAGCAATAAATAATTAAACATTAAAAAAAAAAAATACTCCCCTAGTAATGTAATGGAATCTAAGAACTAGTCATCAATTATATTTTATGGGGAGAAAAATCAAATGCAATGTTCCAAAGAATTTCTCACATTCTAAATTAATTATTTCTCCTAAGTTTATCTTATGTAATTGAAGTCATGTGAATGCTTTGCAATAAATTAATTTATTAAATAATTAAAATAATTCTTATAAGTATAATAACTATAGGATTTTACGAATTGAATCTTTGGAAAAGTGGACATTCTTGTACATAGTATACTTTGATTATTAATTGTAATTATTTAAAAAAATTGCTTTTTTTTTGTTTTGACATAAAAAATGGAGAGAATTACCCAAAAAGTTTGATGATTTATTAGTTCCCAATAAAATTTCCTTCCATAATATTTCCTATAATCAATTAACTGATTTTTTTAGTTTATGAATATGTAAAATAAGTGATGTGAATTTTGTAAGTTAGATGTAAAAGAGAAATTTATTCATACATTTAAGCAACCATAAAATTGATCATACAATGTCGAAAAACTCTATCTCTATATATATATGTGTGTATTAAAATAATTCAATTGCATATACAAAATTCTTGTTACTCTTGATTATACAAAATTATTTATTTTTAAAAACAAATATTTTTTTACTAATAATATTATCTTATGTATAGCACCCCCACATAAACTCATCAAATATACCTGAATATTGATTTATATATACCTGAATTTTTATTTATACATGACCAAGATACAAAATTCATATCCATTTCAACTTAAAAATTGAAGGTAACAGAATAAAAAACCCAAGATTTATATATTTAAATCTATATTTTTTAAATTAACCGAATTATTAGTTATTTTAATATACTCTCTTAATACATACTAATTAAGTCTATTTTAACTTGATAATTTGTAAATAAACTTAAACAAACTAAGCTCTAATGTCATATTAGATAAGAAACAAACATATTATTTAGGTATGATTCAACCAAAAGCTTAAGTTAATAAAATAAGAAACTCATATTTATATTTTCAAATTTATATTTTTCAAATTAATCAATGTGAGATTACTATTAGTTTCTCTAATATATATATACAGACATGCACACGGTTTTACAGAGAAATAAATATTATTAAAAAAAGCCAAAACAAGAGATAATGAAACATAATTAATTAATTAATTAGATTTAGAGCCTTGTGATATGGAATTATATGCCGTCCATAAAAAAGACCAAGTCCTCTAGGAACACAACAAAGACAAAGGAACTAAAACAAGCCATGAGTGAGTGCCTTTTGGATGAACTCCCATGCATGCAAACACTCAAACAAATCAAACCAAACCAAAACCAAAACCAAAAACATTCCTTTCTTAATCAATTTGCTTAGCTAAAATCTCCAATATTCATGAACCAAAGTAACATGAGATCAAGGCATTTGTTGTTTTCATCATCTTCATCTCCAATTTCGACGGAGCTTGCAACACAAAACACAAGAGGATCTCCTAATTTTCCTAGTAAGGAACTTTGGGCTGGTTTTCTTGTCACTCTTGTTGCCATGGTGGCCGGTGTTGTATTGTTTACTTGCCTAAAGAGGCAGTGTTTGAAGAAATGGAAGAAATCAACGAAAGGTGATATATTTATGATCTTCTTTTTGATAATTTTTTGAGGTTGTGAAATTATTTGTGTATTTTTTTTTATCGATGAATGAATTTTCTCCGAGAGTTCATTTCTTGATGAAGAGATTTTTATCTTTTGTATTTTAGTAGTATTACTATGATTTTGAATATTAATAGGCACTCATCATGGATAGATGATTCCCTTTATATTTTGGTATACATGTTGTGGTTGATACCCAAGTTTAAACTAGTTTAATTTAATTGAATGTTTAAAATCATGAAATAACTTTATACTTGTCAATAGCCGGATTTTTGTGCTTGATACCATGATATCTTCTTTTTAATTATTTTTTGACGTTGTAAAAAATATTTGTATATCTACTGGATGACCGCTTAAAGTTCAAATCATTATGTATGGAAAAAAAAAACTTATGATAAGAAAGATTTATTTTTTTATAAGGCTCTTAGTACCTCCTTTTTAACTGATTTAGCTAGAGTCCCTAACTCCTACAAAATCGTGGATAAGAAAAAAAAAAATTTGTATATTTCTTAAAAAATAAATTTTCATAGAAAATCTCTTTACAAAAAAATTAGTACATGAGCCAATATCACTTTGATTTTGAATGAAAGTGATTGAGTCTTTGTTTTGGTACTTATGCTATGATTCTAATCACATTCAAATTAATATAACTTTAAATGAATGATTGAAATTGTTTTTGCAAGAGTTTAACTGGTTTTTTTTAAATTTGGGTAGGTGTCAATTTAAGGAAGTTGGATTTGAGAAGGTTTCATTTGGAGGAGTTGCAAAAGGCCACAATGTCATTCAACAAGGAATGTTTGCTTGGTTCTGGTGCATTTGGGAATGTTTATAAGGGGGTCTTTGATAATGACCAAGTATTTGCAATCAAGAAGTCTCACCAAAGTTCTTATCAAACCATTCTAGAGTTTAGAAATGGTATGATATTTATTTTATTTTCTTTTTTATTCATTTTATTTTTAATTATAGTTTTTATATTTATATTCATAGATTTTTTTAAAACATAATATATATATATATATATCCCTAAAGTTTTTTATTTTTATCAAAGAAAAAAAACGCCTGATTTGAAACCTTAATTTGAAACCTCATGGACATAGCACTGAGCATGTATTTATTTATATGCTTAAAAATTAAATTATATATCTAATATAGAATATAAACAGTAGTAAAGTTACTCTTTTCATGTATGCAAAATCAAGATATATTCTTATATATATATATATATATATATATATATATATATATATATATATATATATATATATATATATTCATTTAATTATAAGTTATCATTTAATAATTGGTGAAAAATAAATTAAAGTTCTTTTTAGTATTTTTTATACAACTATTTGTAAAAATAAATTTACCTCAGAGTAAATTTTTTGAAGTATTTAAATGGGAGAAAAAGAAGTGTTCTTGATAAAATAATTCAATGTATAAATGCCAAAGAGAAACATCGCAATATATATATGTGTGTGCGCGTGTAATTTCACATTTTTTACCTTTTCAATACTTTAATTACTTTTTTTTCATGTATATATTATATTATATTATATTATATATATTTATGCATTGGTTTTGTGCCAGAGGTTGAGCTGCTTTCAAGAGTGAAGCATTCCAATCTTGTTGGGTTGGAAGGCTATTGTGATCAACAAAGTAAGGAACTATTTATTCTTTTGTATGATTTTATTTTCACAAATATAAATTTTATTATAATATACTACATCTTTACTATTTAAACCATGACTATTTTCACGCATCAGAACTTTAAGGTTTCAGTTAAGATTAGAAACTAAAAAAAATGACTAGTTTTATTCTATTTTTTATTTTTCAAATAAAAATTATATAATATATAATATATAACAAATTTTTTGATATATTTTAATAAGTTGAAACCAAACTAGAACCAGAACCGCCCTGAAATCAAAATCTTAAGATTATGGTTCAGCTTTAGTTAAAGTTTACAAAATCAGAACCATCTTAATTATAATATATAGAATACTACTTATAATAATATAATTTAATCACTATGTATGTTTTGAACATGCAGACCATAAGATTTTGGTTTATGAGTATGTACCTCATGGATCCCTTCTTGACTACATTGTAGGTGAGATTAATTTATATATGATCAACCTTAATTTTTATGATCAATAATAAAAAAATAATAATTTTATTCATAACTTTTTGATAGGAAGAAGGAAGCCTTTAACTTGGAGACAAAGAGTAAACATTGCAATTGGAGCAGCAAAAGGTTTGTCTTATAATCAGTTAGGTTTTAATTTTCAAATACCTCTTCTGGTAATGTTATTACTGTAATTTAACTCCTATTTCATAAATATACAAACTATTGATTAGCTTTTATAAGACTTTTTGAATAATTTTCTGGAAAAACATGGATCCCAAATTGGCATCCATGTCATTGTTTCTCTTTTCTAAACTCTTGAGATGTAAGATTCATAAAAAAAAAAAGAACTTAGGTGTTTTTTTAAGAGAAATAAAGAATAACATGGATATTGATGCAGATGCTAACTTAACATCCACATCATTCTGTAAAATTATTAAATAAAACTTATTCAAGAAACCAGTTATATGAATATATCATTACGGAAAACATTTAGTCGAGGAACAATTAATACAATATATGTATATTTTTCAGGCATTGCACATCTGCATGAAGGTGTAAAGCCAAGCATAATTCACAGGGATATAAAGCCAAGTAATATATTGATTGGTGAAGACTTTGAAGCAAAAGTATCAGATTTTGGTTTAGTGAAATCAGGGCCAATGGATGGTCAATCTCATGTAAGCAGTCAGATTAAAGGAACACCCGGATACCTTGATCCTTCATATTGTGCAAGTTATCATTTGACACCATTCAGTGATGTTTATAGTTTCGGTATTATTCTTCTTCAACTTGTCACTGCAAGGCCTGCGGTTGCTAGTACGAGATCGCAATCTCGGTATCACATTATTGATTGGGTGAGTAGTGAATCAATTGCATCGATTACGGTATTAGAATCAATACATAATGATTAGATTTTCTAACTCAGAGTTTAGTTTGTATAAAAACATTGCCCTTGTTATTGATTTAAGTTTTTAGATTGAATCAAGTTCATAAAATATGATATCAAAAAGTACATGATACACATTTTTCAAGTCAAGTTTTAGATTGAATAGAGATTATCGATCTAATGCCATTCAAATTATATTTGAGTAGAAAATTTCACAAAAATGAATAGTTCCTATGTTATATGAGTCTCTTTTTCTGTTTGCTTAAGTTTTTCGGTAATTTGTTTATCACAGGACTCAAATTATTATTGAGTTTTAAGTTTCTAGAAATTAAGTTTTAAGTTCATTGTTCACTAAAATTAAGTTTATGGTGGTAGCGTAAGGTTTTATTTTAGATCTTATCTAACATTGATTTAATTCTATTCAAATGTTAAACATACTAAAAATCAATGATTTTGGTGATCTTGTAACATATAAAGGCAAGAGCAAGCTTGGAAAAAGGCAATGTAGCAGATATAATCGATGCGAACTTACTAACAGAACCATGCAACATGGACATGATGCTAAAGATGGGACAACTTGGGCTCAAATGTGTCATAAAATCACCGAAAAACCGACCTACGATGATCGAAGTGGTTCGAGAACTAGAGGAAGCACTAGAAGCTACAAAGTCTTATGAATGCAAGCAAGAACCAAGAGTATCATCACATGAATCTATTGAAAAAGACGAAGGTTTGAGCTTTAGCATCAATGGCATTGGATTAGAGAAATTTCAAGTGGAGAATGATGGCCTTTCTATCAATAGTGCAAGCATGCAATGCTTTGATGTAAATAGTATCATCTTAGGTGAAAGAGATGACTTGAAAATTATCAATGGAGGAAATGATGGAGCTCATCTTGGTACTTCAAATGTGGTATTGTTGTAATATGGATTATAATTTTGAAGCTTGATTTACAAAGTTCTAGGTTCTTGTTGTTGCACAAATTTCATTTGTTAAAGTTGCATATGATTTTTTAATTCTTCTTTTAAAATTTTGAAGTATTTTTTAACTAAAAATAGGAATATTTCTAAGAACTTGAATGAGGAAGGGACTTTTAACTTGATAGATTTTCTTTTGAAAAAAAAAAGATTTTCTAGATAATAGATGGATATGTTGAAAGAAAATCTCATTTTCTCTGAACTTACAATCACACATTAGAAGATTGGTAATTTTTCTATTTTTTTCTATTTTTTTTTTATTTTTTTGTCAAACGAGAGGTTGAAAGATCAACTCTCTCTCACAACTTTAAGGCTCGTTCAGCAAAGCCATAGCTACTAGAGTAGTGGCATGCATCACATGTTCGTCCTCAATTTTCACCTGATACCATCAAACCTTTCTCATAGGTGGCTGAAATGCAATGTGGATTCGGCTCTCAATCCATCTCTTCTCTTCCTTTAGGGTTGTGGTTCTAGATGATATATTGGGAGCTTTCAGAGAACAATCCATGGCTCTCTCTCAGTCACATCTAGTCCAATTACAACAAAACCCTTGTATTGAGGGAAATTAAGGAACAGATATGATTGTTTGGATGTTCTATTAATCTCGGGTTTAACTCATAAGTCATTTCACAATGGATCCATTCTGGTTGTTTGTGATGGGAGACTATTTGGTTCTATTATCTTTTTATGGTGATTTTAGGTTTCACTTTGGAAAGAGGTCTACAAATCAAGTAGTTCATGTATTAGTTAAGGTTGTTGATTCCAGTACTGTTTAAATCATTATCTCTTTTCTACTGGTTGTTCTCCGCACTGATTTGACTTGAATTAAATCTTTACTTTTTCAAAAAAAAAAAAAAATCTTTCTCACAACAATGATTGAGGTGAGTGGTTCGTCCACCTTATAAATAAAATGATAAAAATTTCAAATAATGTGTAGACTCAAATAAAATGTCTCATTTTATATACGACAAAGAATTAAAAAAAAAACATTGTAGAATGATTTTTTTAATATAATAAAATATTTAAGAGGAAAAAAGTAATATAAAATAAAAAGTGGGCACACAATGTGAAAGATTGATCTATAATTAATAGATCTACTCAAGAGCAACATGACTTTAAGTTATAATTTTTTTTTCAAAATAAGATAAATGTATGCGAAATACATGCACAGATGTCGAGCAAGTTCAATAAGCATATATACCTTCACTTGCTCAATAAGCAATTATACCCTCACATTGCATATGGTTTGGTTTCAATTTTAGGTCCTCCCCATAACAAAAGTGGCGGATCCAAGAATTTTACATAGTGAGGTCCATATATAATAAATGTTTATCATATTAAAAATTATTTGCATTGCAAGTTTGGTGATGACAAACAAACCAAACAATAAGTATATTTAACATTGACAAAAATCAAAGTCAAAATATTACTCTTCACACACAAGAATAATTCAATGCTCAGATTTTCCCCAGATGAAATACGGTATAATTTCACTTCACAATTTCAAAATGAAACTCACTAAATTAGCAATTATAATCATCCAACACATGACTAAAAAGTCAATTATATTTAAATCCCATAGATGCTCCAGTGATAAATAACCAAACAAAATATACACAAAAAATAATGGACAAATATATAAAATATAATCAAATCTAAAGTCAATGGATGTAAAATCATCCTACAAATAAAGTGGAAAATCACCTCCCTAAAAGCTTTTGGTTAAATCACTATTTTTGTACCACAATATTAACAAAATAGTTTGACTATTTGAATAGTGGAGAGATCGTCAATTGGAGCGCCTTTAAAAAATTAGAGCAAAAGTGAAATTTGGGAGATGAGAGGAAATGATTGGACTTTCTCATTAATATATTTAATTAATTTAAAATGGTATGGACTCATTGGGCTTGCTCTTCTATCATAAATTTATTAAAACCCACTTTATTTAATAAGTTATGGGCTGGATCTTACAATGGGGTCCATATTTCATTAAAAAAATGAGGTCTATCCTTTATATATATAATATTTAATATATTTTTTTCTAAAAAAAAATTGGGGTCCTTGAACCCCACTTCAATACATATGGATCCATCCATGCATAATAGAAACACCTTACCCAAGGACCTAATACTAATAGGCCAAGAGATTATTGATTAACTAAGCCAAACATTCTAGCTTTAATATATATATATATATATATAGATATAGATATATAGTTTAGGTTCTATTAAAATATCAACTCAATGTCAAAATAAAATTTATTTATTAAAAGCTATTCTTTTACTAAATTAAAGAATTATTCTATTTTGAACTAAACCTATTTAAACAGTATTACTTATAATAATAATAATAATAAATTTAAATTAAATTAAAACCAATATAATTGAGTTATTACTAGTTGAGTTTAGATTAGAAAATTTCGAACCTTGCAACATAATTGAATAAAGCTCCGCTCACTCACAACATTTGTAAAATATTTTAGAAAAAACCAAGGATTTAAAAACTGGACCGGTTGATGAACCGGTTGATCAACCGGTTCGCGGTTCAACCAGTCCAACCGGCCGGTTCAACAATATATGCTTGCATGCCATTAGATTCTTATAAATTAAAATTATTAACATAAGTATGAGAAATGTCATACAAGTGGGTGGAATAGAAAATAAATCGTAGAATGAATCACGTGAATTCACTACCCTGGCGACTTGGTTCATGCATCAATGTCATGTTTAATTTTCAAATGCAACCTTCGGGAATTGTGCTAGTGTGCTATGTAACTTGTATATAAATTATTATTATTATTATCATTATAAAATAGATAAAACACTAACCTCAATATTTAAATAACTAAAAAAATTATTTTTAAAAAGAAGAAGATTTTGCCGCGGTTTCTCTTGGGTTTCACCGCCAGTAAAACTCACACAAAATAGAATAAGATTCCTACGCCGCCGGTGTTTGTTCCATATAAAAAGATAATCTTTGAGTCTCCGTTTCACATCTTCAAAAATTAAGGCTGTTTCAAAACTTGTGGAAGTTGATGAGTAAAGCGTTGAGTACTATTATGGCAGGTACATAGTAACGGCAGCCATGGGAGAAGCTTGAGGGGAAGATGGTCATGGTCACTGCTGCGTCCTTTGGTATTGGCCGTGAGCTTTGTCTCGACCTCGCTAGAGCCGGTCGCCTCATTGTTGCCGCTGCCCGTCGAACTGATCATTTCCATTCACTTTGTGATCAGATAAACGGTGCTTGATCGGCGAAGGGTGATTGAGAACCGAAGGTTGTCCGATTGTGGCTGTGGAGATTGATGTGCGCGGCAAGAGCGTCGAGATTGAGGCTGCTGTTAACAAACCGGTCCGATCTAACCGGTTCGCCGGTTCCCGGTTCAAAGCCGGTTCATAACCGGTTCGATGAGGACCCGGTTCAAGTTATATGACTGAACCGGACTGGGGGCCGGTTCCCGGTTGAACTGGTTGAACCGGCCGGTCCGGTCCGATTTTTAAATCCTTGGAAAAAACCTCAATAATTTTTTATTTCTTATTTATCTGTTAACAACAAATAAGGATTTTTTTATTATTATTATTTAGATCTTTAAATAAAGTTGCTCACTCATTGCTTGGCCAAGTCTATTTAAGTAGGGATGTAGTCTTTTTTAAGCAGTGTTCTTTTTTTTTTCCAAGACTTATTTTAATAAACCCTTTTAGTTTAAAAAATATATATATACAAAGAGAGTTTTCTTATTTATTATAAACAATTTTTATATATTTTTAAAATTTCAAATTATACCCTGATCCAAACTCAGACAGACCCAGTACTTGACACGTGTATGTATCCAAACTCTACCGGCCAAGATCAAGGTCTGAGTCAGACGGATTATTTCATTTTATTTCCTTCATTTTTTTCACGTTTTCTTCATCTCTAGATTGAATCCATCTAATTATACACGGATATATATCTACTTATATATATATATGCAACATTTTCTTTTCAAACTTATTTTAAGGCTACAATTCATTATAATTTGAGAAATATCCAAATCTATCCTTCTTTCATTAATCATTGCAAACAAACAAATATATATATATATATATATATATATATATATATATATATATATATATATATATTGTTAGTGCAACCGCACTATTTATTTGGCATGATTTGACACCAAGACAAGATGACGTGGCAACCATGGTGATAAGGCATAATTGATGACATGAAAATCTTGGTGGCATGGCAAGGAGACTAGGGGTGTAAGGCAAATCATCCTAAATATAGTGGAGCTATTTTTAATAAGTCTATAACATAGAGGAAAATATCTTGAAAATCTTGGTGGTATTATTTTTTTTAACTTGTTCAAGATCATATCAAGACCATTCTTAGAGAGATATAATTGAAGACTAAATATGATGGAGCTTATTTGAAGAAATATCTATTCATGGTATGAATGAAGGATATATGATTTGAAGAATCCTTGATGATTGAATTGATTGATTGAAGATCTATTATTGGAAAGATTTGATGACCAAACTTGGGTGAATTGAAGATCAAGTTAGGAGAATCTTTTGAAGACCAAACTTGGAAGATTGATGACTAAGTTTGGCAAGTTCCATGAAGATGCACAAGGACGTGCGCCCCTTGCGAGGGGACTGCGTGATGAGGAACTGAAGAGATAGACTAGTTGCCGGCAATCGGATCGGTAGATTTGATTGCATCGACTTGGACTAAGCATGACCGGGAGGTTGATGGGTCTTGATGTCGTCAGCAACGTAACCAGAACTCAGTCAAGTCAGCAGTCAGGGCTATGTTGCAACTTATGTTACAACAAGAGTTGCAACAACTAATTTTGGAAGGTTTTTAAATTAGTAGTCACGGAGATTCTAAAAGAGGTATGTGCTATATTTGGGACGTTGAGGCGTTTATATAAGCTACCTTGTTCGTAGATTGTATGTGCGACCGGAGCTAGAGAGTGTGGGTGCACAAGACAATCTAAAGAGGGTAGTGATCTTTGTTTGTGAGCGTTGAGTGACAAGTGTTTGTACTCATGTATTTTCATCTCTTTTAGTGGATTGTTTATCTCCGGGCTTGGACCCCCAGACATAGGCAAGTGGACACCGAATTGGGTTACCAACGTCGTGTGTCTCTTTCTTGTTTGGTTTGTGTATGCTTGTACGAGTGTTTGAATATTCCCTAAACCCCACAAACCACACTGGTAGAACTAACATATATATATATATATGAGAAAAGGTTCTCTGTGGACGTGCATAGACGTCCACAGAGAGCTACAGTAATGCTAACCTTTAGCTACAGTGGGAGTTAATCTTAGATTAATGAGTTCATTAGTTTTAATTTTGTTTTTACTGTGCATCCCACTTTTTACTGGGCTACTGTTCATAAACACAGTAACACTGTTCATTGAATAGTGTCCGACCGTTGAATCGAAATCCAACGGTCTAAAGCAACGTTCATAGAGGATTGATCCTCTATATATATATATATATAATAATAATAATATTCTAAAAAAATTTATTTTCATCAATTTCACACTATCTTATTATTGTAATAAATATCAATAAAATTAATAAAATAAATATTAAACCCTAGTAATCACATATTTACATATCTACAGGATAACCTGTTTAATACTATTTGATAATATGTGTAATGGATGCAAATCCAACTACACTGTAAAACGATTTTAGAATTTAAATATAAATTCCTCCATTCATCTAATAGCTATTACATATACAATAATTATATAATTTTACTGTTGATTACTATATATACTTACTGTTTAATACTATATATAAAATTTCAATGGATCCAAATCTAATTGCATTGTGAAACGCCTTTAAATTTTAAATCTACATCCTCCATAATATATATATATATATATATATATATATATATATATATATATAGGATTACTCCTCTATACATGTTGCATAATCTATAAATGTTGCTATAAACCATTGTATTTCAATCCAATGGTTCTGTAAAAACACCAATCTATTTGGAACGAGTACTATGGTCGGGCACTACTGTTTATATACCAACTTGTTCCTATCTCTCTCCTTTCAACTCTCTCTCTCTTACTTTTAATAATCTGGGGACATTCTATTACATGTTCATATTGCTTGTGTATCCTAAGTACATTAACACAGTGAAAAAGTTGGATGTACAGTATTTTGATCGTGGTTTAGTGAATGGATCCGAACTGTTGATAGAACAGATCGTGGTTTAGTGAATGGATCTGAACCAGTCAAATTTTATTTCCACCAGATCTATAGGAACTCAAACTAAAAAAACATA
The DNA here is from genome assembly GCF_009730915.1 of Dioscorea cayenensis subsp. rotundata. Taxonomy (NCBI): domain Eukaryota; kingdom Viridiplantae; phylum Streptophyta; class Magnoliopsida; order Dioscoreales; family Dioscoreaceae; genus Dioscorea; species Dioscorea cayenensis. The sequence goes on along the minus strand of NC_052472.1, from coordinate 2,263,293 downwards.
GCACAACTTACCTGTTACTCTTTTTGTTTCTTTACAGATAAATCACTGTTTGTTCTCATCTGCGAACGTCCAGAATCCTTTTTCTCGTTTATGAAATACATGAAAAATAATAAATAAATAAATAAATAAATTACTCAGATATACCGCCTTTCATAACTCGCACGCTATAAAAACCACGAAAGAGATAGACAAACAGACACAGAGAGAGAGAGAGAGAGAGAGAGAGAGAGAGAGATCAACAATGGCGTCTGCGCTCTCGCTGAATCGATGCATCCTCTACAAACCCTTCGTTCCTCGTAGTTCTTCGCAGCAAGCGAAGCGGAGGAGGTGGTGGGGAACCCCCAGTCTTAACCAATCTGTGCCTCGCCGGGCCACCACGACGGCACCGGCGCCGGCTGGGTCTAGGGCTGATGATTCCTCGGCGCCTTACGAGATGTCGCTTGAGAACGCTCTCAAGCTTCTTGGCGTGCAGGAGGGAGCGTCCTTTGATGACATCTTGCGTGCTAAGAACGCCATCGCTGCGGCTTGTAAGGACGATCCGGAGGCAGTCGCCCAGGTGTGCCCTTTTTCTCTGGATTTAGAATTGGATTTGCTGATTTTGATTGCTTGAGTAGTTGCCGGAATGTGTTGTTATTTGATTTGATTGGAGAAATTAGGATTTTTGAGAAATTCGTTGTTTGGGTTAGATTTAGATGTGGGATTCGTGTGGCTGTAATTTTATATTTAGTTTGTGTTCTTTTTTTCCTTGTTAGTATGACTAAGTAAATGATGAGTTTTGGATTTTATTTGATTGATGTTTTTGCTGTTCAAGTAGTATTTTTTTTTTTCATAGAAAAAAGAAAAGCTTTGATTTTTAGTCTCAGATGATTTGAATTTGTCCACAGACTATAAATAATATATTTGAGGAACTAAATAATACGTTAAGGATAAAAGAAGAGTTGAATTCTCACAAATATTAAAAAGGGGGAAAGGAAGTTGAATTTGTCAACTTGAGTATAAATAATACATTAAGGGCATAATACTTCACCTATTTTGGCAAAGGAAGAAGAATATATTTTGTTGAGCTTACACATGTCAGCTTTAGGTAAATCTTGTATTTGAGCTTGAATTTTTAAATGTAGAAGGCACTGTTAGGTGGGTGCTGGATAGAGGTGCTGGATAGAAATGTATTCATGTAATTGAAATATTCAAGAAATTAGGCATTCAAGGCTTCAGGCACAAACAATTTGGATGCTGATGTAATTAACAAGGAAAAAAATAGACCTTATTTGAGGTGAATGTATACATGTAGCAGTGATATGACTAGGAAAACTAAAATCCTTACAATAAAGTTGGACATGAAAATCCTCAAATATGTCAAACCTTTGTATAAGCTTAACTTAAATCATATACAGCCATTCCATATTTATGCCCCATTACCGTTGGGAACATGGAATTTTCATTTACTCAAAGTCCAAGAACATAATAATTCAGCCTGATACCTGATTTTGATCCAAGTTTTTGGTACACTGTTTATGTGAGATTGTAGTCACCTGGCATTACAGCTTTAAAATTAGGCTTGATGTTTGGTTTTGGTCACTGTTATTAGATACTGATATATACCCGCTACCTGAATTTAATAAAACCTGGATAGCCATATATACATGGACATGTGGATCATATTGTTTTTAGAAGGATGGAGAATATTATACTAAAAACAAGTTGTTTTTAGAAAAAAGAAAGATTTATATACAAGAGATCTAAATCATATTAAAATTTGAATTATTACAAAATAGTTTGGGCTTTATTTACAATTCTTCTTTGCCAACATATATTAATTAACCACCGACCTCTTTGTAGAATCTGTAGGAGATGTTTTAATTGGCATACATAATCTAGATGCTTTAATATAGTAAATTAGTAGCACAATCTGTAGTCTGTGGATATCTTTATCACATGTTGTGAATAAGTTAAACAAGCCAAAGCAATATGCCACTTTCTACTCTTCTATGAATTTTTCTGTTTGAATATCCGGAGCAAGTCCAAGCTGACCTAGTAAGCTAGTGGATTATCTGCAAGCAACAGTTGTTATGGATTTGGTGTTTCTTTTATTTTGTTGTATGTTTTAGTTAATAGTTATGTTTCAAGAAATTTTAAAAAACACTTGACTTGCATGTGACCTTTTCACTGAGCTTCAATGGCTGATATTTGATGAAACAGTAATAATATTGTGAAGATTAATTCCAATTTGGTCTGTGATAAAGAAGTGAATGATTCTGTGAGCTTCATGTTCAATTCCTAGCCATCTGTTTTATCTGTGGTGTGTTCTTGCTTCATTTATTAATTGTGAATGCTTGGCTTATGTTTAAGTGTTAAATTTGATCTAGTCTTACAGGATGTGTTCAATGACTTAATTAAACTGATAAAAAGTCATAATAGGTAAGGTTGTAGAGTGAGTAGAACTATATTTGCATTTTCTTTTAAGAGTGTTGTGCTCCCTTCTAACAGCCCTACAAAAAACTTCAGACCTGTAAACTCTCTGTTGATTTGAACCTGAAATTTTTTGCATTCCAATTTAATTTCACCATTCTTTATTGTATTATTTTTTTTGTTAGTGTTATAACATTATTGTTACTGTCATTGTTGTCACTCCCTAATTGATTTATTGTGTCCAATTTAGTCTGTGATAAAGCAGTGAATGATATTGTAAGCTTCATGTTCAATTCCTAGCAATAGCTCTTATTTGTAGTGTGTTATTGCTCCATTTATTGTGAATGATTGGCATGTGTTTAAGTGTTAAATTTTGATCCAGTCTTACAGGATGCGTTCAAATACTTAATTAATCTGATTGTATTTGGGTCTTGTCATTTATGTTTATCAAGATTTGTTATTGGTGATGCTTTATGATTTTTGTGACCACCTTCTTTTTAATGACTTAGCATGGTCATTTTGGAGTCTCTTCTCTCTAGAAAAGTTACGAGATGTTGGTTTATTATAGCTTATGATTAAGAAGGTGAAATTTTTTGAATGTGTTCTTTTCAGTTTAACTAGCTTTTGCATAAAGCCCAACAAGGCAACAATTTATTTATTTCACTATATGCTGAGTAGTCTTCTTTTTCTTGGGTGGGATCTCACTATGAGACGGCTCTCAAACCATCCAAATGCTTGCAAGGTGGCCAATTGAACTTCTGAAACCCATAAAAGCTTGATCATATTTTTTGGACTTGCTGGAATACTGGAATTTGGTGGTATGATGGATCAAATGAGTTCATAAACCTTATTCAATATAAGCATGTTGAACATGGTTTTGGAAATAAGAATAAGCATGGTGAATATCAATCAATAAATAAAGTCAAACACGGTGACATTATAGGGAACACATGATTATAACTAGGCCAAATTGTGTTATACATGAAAGTGAAATGTAGATAGAGGCAATAAAATACGAGATAAATGCATGCATTCATCATATGTCGTTTACATTAATATTATAAGATCCTTTTTAATTATTAAACAAAAGTAGTTCTGCAATCCTGCATTTTCATGTTCTCGAGCAAAATTTTAGTTCATGATTGTGAGTTCCATGTTTGACACACTATAGGCATGATAATATTTCACCTTGGTAAAAGACCCTTAAATTGATCGGGCATCCTCCCATTAATTATGGTATTATTTTATTAGTTCAGGTTGGGTAATTGTTGTTGTTCTTTCCAATAACTATTTTCACATGTATGATTATCTTTAACCCTAGAACCTCAAATGAAACAGTGGAATGTTATTGATGTCATACTAGTCAACAATCTTATTGATTGGTTGTCGATAGGATTGTCTACTGTGAAATATGATATTTATTGCAAGCTAGAGAGAAGATCTGCATATCTGTGCTCACAATCATATTCTAGATTTACATTGCACACATGCAAGACAAGTATTTCTCTTCCAAGTCAATGTAGGAATGGTCGATTCACTTCTTTTAGGACACTTATACGGATGCAAATCCAGCATTTCTGCATTTATGGTTCTAATTTTATAGCTGCTGCACACCTACTTCAGAAAATCTAGTTGCCAAAACCATCCGCAACATCTATTGAGTATTCTGGTTCCTAGCTGGCAAAAACATCGTCTTATGCAATTTTGTTAGCTAAAACTAATTGAAACCTTTGTTATATTATCATATGTTCCAAAGATTGTTTCTAACCAATTTACTTGACCATTATTTCAAATAAAGAGGCTATTGATATTAGAAACACAATATATCGGCTGCTGGAGATTCATTTTTGAATGCTGGCTTTTATTTTTCAGGTAGAGGCTGCTTATGACATGTTGCTTATGCAGAGTTTAAGTCAACGCAGGGCTGGCAAAGTTGTTAATAAAAACATCCGATATGCTGATGTAAAATCTGCTAGAAACACTGGATTCAGTAGCTTGCCTCCTTGGCTACAGAATACAGTGAAGAATGCTCCTGTATCTGTTGAAGCTCCATCTCCAAGCAGTTTGGGAGTGCAGGCAGGGGTTTATGGAGCTTTGATGGTTGTTACGTTTGTTAGTGGGGCATCAACATCGTCAACAGGAATATATACTGGCCCTGATGTGCCTGGAATCATTTTGGCTACCGGCTTTGGAGTTTCACTATACTTCTTGACCAAGAAGAATATTTCTCTAGGTTAGTACTTCATCATTCCTATTCATTGTTATTTTATTTCAGGTTTTCTGTTTCTTTTGTTTCTCTTATTGCTCCCTTTTAAGAGAACTTGAATATGAACACCTTATTGAGCTTCTGCAAATCGCTTTCAATGCCATATATTAATCACATGATGATTGAAACATTCTTCAACCTTTTGATGGTGGGTATATGTGGGTCTCAGTTCTCAATAGAATCCTTGTATAGTTAGCTCCAATAGTTTTGTGGTAGAATGCTTAATTTACTACAACCAAGAAATTTGATATATATGTGACAATCTTTTAATCTTAGGGAAGTGATTATGAACCGGAAAGCGACCTTAGATGAAACCGCATTTTTGTTTTTCTCATGAATGTGTTGTTAGTGTGTGTTTTTTCCTTTCATCTCATGAATTCTCCAAGAGAAAATAAATAGTAATAGAACGAGATTTGGTTTGGTTCACAATCGCAAAATTTGTGAAATTGGTTCATTGCTTGGACTGGCCAAAAGGGGTTGATAATCTAATTAGGTGTCGGTAAAACAAATTTATATTAAGTTGATTTGTCTTGGGGATTTCTATGAATGTTAATCATGGATACTGAGCATGTAAATGAATCAAAGACGCCAAGGAATAAGGTGAAAGTAATAAAGTTTGGTTATATGCTTTGCTGATCATGCAAGACTAAGAGTCACCCAACAGGTTTCGTACGTTGCTATGTGAAACAAATATCTCATCATGGCTTCGTACGTTGCTATTAAATAGTTTTGGTTAATGAATATGTTCATAAAGTAACATGGCGAAAACCAGAGAAGGTAAAAATTAAGAACCTGTATGGTTGGGCACAGACTTAATAATTTTCATCTGCTAAGAAGTTTTAATCATCAGTTTACCTGAAAAGCATACTCTTAAGATATAATAAATACATTGAGAATGATTGTTCCTGGCCTTTGATTTTTCAGGGAAGGCAGCACTTATCACTGTCGGTGGGCTCGTTATCGGCGCGGTCGTAGGATCCGCCGTGGAGAATTGGTTGCAGGTTGATATAGTCCCGTTCTTCGGCATTCACTCACCCGCGGTGATTGTGAGTGAGTTCATTCTTTTCTCTCAGCTCCTTGTATCACTGTACCTTAGATAAGCTCTGAAAGGTCAATGATCCAATGCCATTTTATTTATTTTAAAATAACTGATTAATAGAATCATGTAGTTTGATATCCAATCCTGGAATTTCTTCAAAATGTCAAGATATGTACAGAAATTACCAAGTTGTAATTATTGCCTTGTTGTAGGACATAAGCTTTGTTTTTTTTTTTTTTTTCCTTTTGATGCTATGAAAGCTACATGATCATATATCATGATCAAATGTCTTCAAGGATTAACTGCTGGTTTTGGATGTTTTGATACTCTTCTGGCAATTGATCTACTGAAGCTCTATGTTTTGGCTTTTGAAAAGTGCTAAAACGCTTAATTCCGTTAATACTTGTCGTCATGGTATAAAACTAAAGATGGATTCACGTTTTTGCCTTTATTTACATTACTACAACCAATTCTTTCTAATTAGAATATTAAGATTGAATCCCAAATTTAGATCTTACTTTGGTCACTGCTATTTGAGGAATTTCTCTTCCAACTCATTTAAATCACATGAAATTAGGGTTTGGTTTTATTTCTTTGGGTTTCAACTCGGGGTAATTAGGGATTACAATGCTTAGTAAATAGTGAAAATGATTTTAAATGGTATACATTTTAGTAATGTATAAATAAGGGTAAAAAAGTAATTTCAGGTTTATTTTTATGCGACATCAACAAGTATTAACGAAATTAAACGTTATGGCATTACAAGACTAAAATGTATTTAATATGGAAGTGTCAAAATTTAAACTATAATCCCCAATTGATGAAAGGGCCAATCACATTGTAGTTATTGACATTTTTTTTTAATGATAATTTGTTCAATTTCGGCAATAATTTTATGCATTTACTTGATAGACATTATATTCGTTGCTTCTGGAAAAATTATGGATGAGCAGAAGATGGGCAACATGCCAGTTTTAATTAATAATAGATAAACATAATTATTATTAGATAGTTTTATAATATATGATATAAAATGTTTTAGGAAATTTGTTCCATACTTGGATTAGATTTACACAGCAGTATTTTCTGTTGCCCTAATTTGTTTTTTATTATTAGTTAAAAAAAATTGAATAAAAATTAGTTAAAATTGACAACCGAAATATTGTGGTTCATATTTTCATTATTTAAAAATTCTTTAAATTTAAAATATTTATAGATGAGAAGAACGGATATCACCCCCAAAAAAAAAAAAATGCTTTATAAATGTTTGTATTTACATTTAAATAAACATTCATGTATTCACATCTATAAAAAAGTAATGTTTAAACATACAGCTTGTAAAAAATACCCCCTCCATCATAGAATGTTGTTTAAAAAGATGTTGCATATGAATTAAGAATAGTATGAAATTATTCAAAATTTATCCTAAAAATTAAACAAATTATTAAATTATTTATATTTTAAAACCATATATTTTTCTAGGGATTATAAATATTACTCTTTTCATTTATATAATTTAAATATAATTTAAGAAATATAGATGGGTAAAATTTTAAAAATAATAAATATTACTTTGATATTGTAAAATGACAAAGTGCAAGTGATTATTACAGAAATTGTGGCATATTTTATTCTTACAGAAGAATGAGTGTTTAGTTAGCAAAAAAAAAAAAAATTATGGAAATCGGTTGGACAGTGATCGGACCTCCGGTGAGTCGTTAGAAGCCGGACGGTGGTCGGATCGCCGGTGGACAAGTGGCCGGCTGAACCACCGATAGGTCGATAGAAACCGGCCGAATGGTGGCCAAACTATCTGTGGGTCGCTAGAAGTTGGCCAGACGAGTAGCCAAACCACCAATGGGTAGCCGGAAGCTGGCCAGACGATGGTCAGACTGCCGGTAGACCGATGGCCAGTAGTTGAATCGAAGAAAAAAGATTTTTTACAATTAGAAAAATATTCCACTACTAATGGAATATTTTTTTATGCCACAACACCCAATTATAGCATAATTTTCTAGTGTAAAATAACTAAACAACCATTATGCCATAATTCTGTGAAAATGTTAAAATATGCTATATTGTACAGATTATGGCATATTTTTAGATTATTCAACATGCTCTAAAATAATATGTACTTTTTGGAATGATTGGAGTAATATTAATTAGTTATTACCATTAATTTCAAAATATAATATAAATGGTACGGACAATAAAAAAATATATCATTAAAAATAAAAAAAGTGAATGTAGAATGTTACAATATCATCAAATAAATTTTATAAAACAAAATTTTGACAAATAAAAAAAACCTGTTATATAACTATTATATTTCTATTATATTTCGTTGAATATAACAAAAATCCATATTGTAGCACAAACTTTTTTTCACATAAAAGTAGATCATAACACAGACAAACATTTCAAAGGTCTATCCTATTATCTTTGAAAAGTCTTAATGTAAGAATTTTGAAAAGGCCAAAAAAAAAACCCTTATTTTATCAAATTTCAGTATATAAGATTATAATTTTTTAATAAACACAATAAAAAGTTATAAAAAATAAAAGAATATACAAGTGGAGCGGTCCACGTATTGCTTATTTGCATCAAATAAATAAATAGATATACTGAAAACATCTTAGTTTCTGTCACCTTTTGAATTTATATATATATATATATATATATTTTTTTAATATAATTCTCAAATGATCCTAAATCAAACAGATGTAGAGCCACAAAATATAACTCAAATTAGAAATAGAAAATGATCTTCAAGCCACTGCAATTGTGACTTTAAATAGTCTGACCAGAAAATTACCTGATAATCAGAGAGACCTTCATCACATTCATAATCTTTAAGTTATAAATATTGATTGGTTCATCCTGAGAATGTCCAAATAACATTTATATCTACTTCTAAAAGCAGATAGATACTTATGCAATTTTGACAGTATTACTTGCATGAGCTAAGAACATAGTTCAGAATGACTCAAAACAACAAAAAAACTGACTAATCGAAGTATTGTTTTGGAGTTCGATGTAAACAGTAGATGTGGAAACAACAGCATATGATTGGGCAAAAGAGATTTGAAACCTAACAAGAAATGTGAAACTACATTTCCCATTTCAAGCATATGAAATTTATTAGGAAGCACCAAAACCTAGTTAAGATGAGAATTTAGATAAAGGATGCTAGGTTTTCAAACAACATAGTTACTCCACTAGTCCTAATTGGTCTCTCGCTGAAAGAACATTGCGACTAGGTCAAACATAATATCAAGATTCTAAAGTTGCCGATTGATTAAAAGCTTATTATTTCTCCTTTCAAGTAGAAAACTAAGCAGAGAGAAAATTTTAACATAGATATGGATTAATTGTACAGTACTTGTAATCCTGCTTCTGATTCGGACAAAACTAACACAGCTCCACAATTGATCATATCATCCGATGAAGAATTTGACCATAATTTATGCTCAAGCATCATCAAGCCCATTTCTGTTTACCTGAAAAATATGACAATGGACACTTATTAAAATAATACTGGGAGGGGAAAAATAAAATCTATTAGTAAGCAAGTTACTCTCACATATCGTTTGCTTCGTTCATGGATGTACAATAACCAAACAATAAATTGATCTGTGTAACACACTACGGTTTGAACTTCCACATAATCTCAAGGATGTGGTAAATATTGAAGAAAAAACATAAAATAAAATCAATATGGAGAAATGGCAATAGTACGGTACTCATGCAAACAGATCTATACTACATATGAGAAAATTCTTATTCAATAATATGTAAAAGTTAAGCTGGAAAGCTGCATAACCCAAAAAAAAGAAAAATTACAATTCCTACAGCTCATTCAAGGATTAGTCAATTGAAGCCCCTGCAAGAATAGAGATACTGACCGTCTGTAAATGTGATTTTTCCCCTACTGACATAATGCACAAGGACTGTAGACTTGGACATACTTTTACCTTTCAACATGAGCACCCAAAATTGTTCTCAACTTAAACTTCCCCTGACTAATATTGAGATGATATCACTGATGAAGAAGATGAAACACTAGTAAACTTTTTTCGATGTTCTCTTATGGAGAAAATTCAGCCAAAGAGTAGCTTGCCAAATTTCAAGACCACTGTTGTTTTTTACTTGGTGAATGAGGAATCAAACTAATAATTGCTCATCCATCTTAATTCACTTCAATGCAAGTGTTCGACAAGATGCAACAGTAAACCAATAATAAATGCCGCCTACATGCAAGACATTTTGCATTAGCATTATCCCCCCGGCTTAAAGCCAAGCATAGCTATAAAACTTGTACAAAAGGCTGAGTTAAATTCAAACCTGAAGCCCTACCACAAGTATAAGTAAGATTGCGGGAGCAAAGCTACCTTGTGTTTTGACATATTTCAACAACCAACATATCCAAAGCTAATCCTCTATTTTTCATCTGAAATAAAAAAAAATTGCGGAAATGATAATATTTTATCAACCACAAGTTACATCTTTTAGTTGTTCGACAATATGGTACAGGCACAATTGCCGCATTTACATGGAATTTCTTTATTCAGACCAAAGCTCCACTTTTAAACTCAATCAACACCAATCAAGCCCCGTTTGCTCTCCTTCCAAGGATCATAAAAAATCAATTGAAGGCTACAAGCAAAACTTCCCCACAACCAGCCAATCAATAACCCTACCTTGTCCTTCCTGTCACCTACCTACTCGAACAGTAAACACTAGCTCAAAAGGGACCATCTTCACCATCTTCCTTCCCTTTGAGCATTTGAGTATCATACACATAGAACTTGCAGACATCACAAATTCTCACAAGCCCCACCAAATCCATGCCACAGACACCAATCAGCAATCTTGCAAATGCAAGGCTTGAAAATCAACCATTAAGAACCTTAAACCCGTCTCAAATCTATCAAAATTCTAAACAAGCATCCTTATTTGTTTAATGGTGTTGCACTATTTTCATCTCAAGCTCAAACCTCAAGAGCTAAAAGCACCAGGACTAGCAATAGAACACTAGCCCCACAGGTAAGTTCTCAAAAACCCAACTAATGCACAGGGGATGCCAACCAGCAATCTCACAAGTGCAACACTCCAAAATCAACAATTAAGGACCTCTACTCCATCCCAAATCTATCAAAAATCTAAACAAGTATGTCATTTGAAGCTCAAATCTCAGCAGTCAAAAGCACCAGCTAAAAAAATTATCCCCATATATTTTCCAATCAAAACTCTTGCAAAAACAATCAGAGAAAACAATAACATACAGAGAAAAGAAACAAAGGATTCCAATGATACAGAGAAGAGCACAAGAAACTCACTGCGCAGGTTGCTGAGCAGGAGCCGGAGGTGGAGCATGGCTGACAACAATGGGAGGGCGCAACGCCCTGTGCTCCTCCTCCTTCTGTTTCCGAGCATTAAACATGGCCTCCGTCTCCACCACAACCAACCTCTTCACCTGAAAACTTAACCACACTCTCATCAAACCCTCAAATCCAGAGCAACAAGCCAGAAGAAGAAGGAACACAGACCTGATTGAGCATGCCGACGAGCGAGGGGGTGGTGCGGTGAACTACAGTGCGGTGGCATCGGCGGAGGCGCATGGCGTAGAGAGTGCGGCGATGGAGCTTGCGAGTGCCGGGGAGACCACGCACCAGCGTGATGTACAGCCTGGGGCTCCATTGGATCGGGACGCAAGCTTTGAAGGCATTGAACGCGCTTCCGGCCATCCTCACTCTTCTCCGATCCTCCGCTCGCCGGAGCTTGAAACCCTAGACCGCCGCCGACGACGACGAGAAGCAAGAGAGAACTGAGAACGAAGCGAAGGGAAAACACGATTTGTTATCGGGTCGGATCCATTTGCGGGTTTCGGATCCGATTTGATGATGATCATTGCCTCGAGATCAGATCCTTCTGATGCTCTTCATGGGCTGCCTTTATTTTGGCCAGGTCCAAGACCAGATTCAAATGTAGGCCCTCCCAACCAAAGGCCCAAGAGAAAAGAAAATATTTCTTAAAATATACTCTCTCCGTTCCTTTTTACTTGTCACATTTTGAAGTTTTTTTCTATTCCTTTTTACTTGTCACATTAAAAATTTTAAGCAGCATTAAATAGTTTTTCCAAATTTACTTTTTAATTTAATGCATTTGTACAATTTTCAATAAATCACAATCAACTAAGTATTAAATCATATACTCTACTTTGTGGAGTTTTAAATAGGGGTAGTTTTGGAAAATAATGATTTTTTTATAAAATATAGGTAACCAACTAACTTCAACTATTTTTTTTAATAAGTGTAAATTAGGTAAATGTGACAAGTTAAAAGGAATGTAGAGAGTATTGACCTAGTAATTACAACAAAATTTACACCACAAAGAGCCCAATCAGGATTATTCCAAGATGCATCACACATAATTATAATCGAAAGTTTAGAAAAAAAAAAAAAGAGTTGTTGAGATACTCTCTAATGTGCCCTTTAATTCTCCATAAATAATCTTCAGTGTCTTTGAGAGCTTATTGAAAAATTTGATGTGCTTGAATCTTTTGCTGTTGAAAACAAGGTCACACTGGGCCTTTCAAATACTCCAAAGACAAGTTGCCACCAAACCTTTAAAAGATTGTTGAATAACCTTTAAAAGATTGTTGAATATGGCTATCCATTCTTTATTTCATAGTAAGCCATTATCCCTCCATCATATTTCCAAAGTCATTACAATTAATTTTGGAATAATCAATAACTAAATACCAAGGGTTGTCGACTCGGATCGACCCAAACCCGGTTCAACCGGAAAAATCCCGAGAACCGACCATGTGGCCGTGCCAGTATCCCCATGACCCGGTATTAAAAACCCGTGTTAACCCGTGACTCGAGCGGTTCAATAGGAATCGGTTGACCCGGCCCAGATCAACCGGATCACAATGTTTAATTTTTTTTTATAATATTTAATAATTTATTATTATTTTCTCATTAGAAACCACGAAATCGTGTATATTTATTAATATTAATTTATAATTTATAATCAATAAATAGAATTACAATATATATATATATATATATTATAAACATACCAACAAAAATTAACATTTAAAAATAAAATATATTAATGTGTTATGTAAATACTTTCTAAAAATTTAATTTATTAAGAAAATAAAAAAAAGAGCGTAATTTTATTATAAAAATATAAAATTAAAGTATTCTAATTAAATAAAAAATATAAGAAAATTTAAAACAAAATAAAAATTCAATTGAGATATAAGAATTAGTGAATTAATTTTTTATTTATTTTAACAAAATCAACCAATAAACAAATAAATAAATAAATAACACCGAGAGAAGTTCGATAATTATATATTAATATATTAAATTTGTAAATATTTAAAAATATAAAAATAAATGATATAATTAGAAAAACTCTCATCATGATATAATGTCATTTATCAATTTAAATATCAAATTTGAGTAGGTTTTTATAATATAATTATGGGTTTAATATTATATTTGCTCATTATTAATTATTATAATATTTTTTATATTTAATTATTGACCCCGGTTCAACCCCGATTCGACCCGGTCGAACCCATTGACCCCTGACTCCTGGGCTTAGCCGGGTCATTGCCCGGGCCGGGTCTGATAACCTTGCTAAATACCACCATCTTCTAGCTAAGATGCAGTTGTACATGATATGCTCCACAGTTTCACTTGCTAGGTTGGGCCATAGAAAGGACATTGCATCTAGGTGCCAATGTTGAGATTATAAAGAAATTCAAAATGTTGGAATCCTGCAGTGGAATAGCCTCCAAAGGAAAGTTTTATCCTTAAGAGCTATGGGAATGACTAAAGATGAAGTTAGATAATTTAGATGTAGTTAGTGTAGTTCACCATTGGATGTTTGACATGTGACATAAGATGAGTAATTTTTAGAAAACAGTAAAGATATTATAGGAAAGTTATTATATTTTTATATATTTTTGGGGCAGATGTCACAATGTCAATGGTGAACAACACTAACTACATCTATCTAACTTCACCTAAGTCATTCCCTAGGAGCTATGGGCAACCTCCATAGAATATGCCAACCACTCCAATAGCAAAATCAAAATAGGAAGCTTGATTGAGATTGTTGTAAACAATTCTAACTAGACAAGGCATTTGGTATCTAGACCCACTGATTGATACAGTTATAATCAAAAGCCATATACTTCAATCAAGGTGGTTGGCAAAATAGTTCTTAATCTCAGAATAATTTAAAACATTACCACTCAAAATTCAAAAATATTCAAAGTTTCCACAAAGATATCCATGTTACCATTAGTAGGCTTCAAAGAAATATGGATGCCCAAAATCCAAGGATCCTTGAGGAAACTAGTGGAATCAAGATTACAAACATTAATCCATATGTTGGCCTTAATATTATATGTAGTTATACAAAATATATGATAAAGCCAAGAAACTTTCTCAATCTTGGAATTTTGGACCTAACATTGAAACCACCATATCTAAGATGAAGAATCTAAACCCAATGTTTGTCCTTAAGATTTAGAGCAGCAAAGATGTTTTTAGTCATTAATGTTCTTTTATCACTCCTTAGATTCCTAATCCCCTAATCCTTCTCTCAATTTTAGGAAGTGTATTAGTGTTCCAATTCATAGAGTGAAAACTACCACTAGCAATGCCTTTATAAAAATTTAGATATCATGTTAAGAACTGAATCAGGGGCATGATAGTAAGATAAAGAGTAAATAGGAATAGACATTAAGGAACTGTTAATAAGAACAACCCACCCAACAAGAGAAATAAACGAGTAGTTCCAAAAGTTTAAGCTATGTTTGGTTCTTTCCACTAGGATTAGACACTAATTAATAGGTAATCTTTTATGAGATATCTAGACACCCAGGTACTTGAAAAGAATAGTCCTTATTTTTATGCCATGGATATTTTTGATAGTATCGTTGATTTTTCTGTTAACCAACTAGAAAAATAAAATAGTGGATTTAGATAAGTTGTTTTTTGTCCAGTGACATTTTTGTAAATATCTAGATAGAGCCTACAATTTCTTGCAACAACTCTAGAAGGCCTACTGACCACTATTAGATTATCGACAAACATGAGACGATTAAAGTTGCTGGATAATCTTCTATCAAAACCAAGTATCAGATTAAAACTTATGGCATGATTTAGAAGAGTAGCAAGGTTTTGAGGTACTAAAAGGAATAAGAAAGGTGATAAGGGGTTACCTTGTGTAATCCCTCTTGGACTAAAGAACCAAGTAGTGCACTGCCATTAATTAAGAAGGAAAAATTGGAAGATGAGATATAAGTTTTAATCCAAGATATCCAATTATTAGGGAATTGTATGATCTTAAGGATGGTGAAGATGGCATTCCACTCTAAGGAATTATAAGCCTTTTCAATGCATATTTTGAGTAACATCTTAGGTAGGGATTGGGAATCACATTCTAAGGCGTTCATTATCTCTTAAGCAACAATGATATTATCAAAGGTGGATCGGCCTGCAAAAAAAACCATTTTGCTCGAGACCAATAAGCCTATGCATGACCCCCTTTAGCATGTTGCTCAAAGTTTTAGAAATTATTTTATAACAATCATTGCATAGAGATATGATTTTGAAATCACAAACTCTATTAGGACAATCTTTTTTAGGAACCAGAACAATGTAAGTTCTACCTTTAGAATTAGTGAGGTTGGTAGTTTGGAAAAAAATAATTGATGGCTTTAAACAAACTTTCCTTCGCAACCTTCCAATATAGCAGATTGAAGTCAACATTCAAACCATCAGGCCTTAAACTTTTTCTCGTGAGCATAGATTTAAGAGTTTGATAAATTTTAGAAAGAGTAATAGGCCTAGTCAAGGTGTCTCTATCATCAACATTCAAAGTATGAAGATTATTGGGGTGACTAGGGACAAAATCAATAAAAGAAACACTATTAGAAGGTCTATAATCTGGAATAAAATTCAGAGAAAAAATTACCAATGCTTTGGTGATTTGAATGAATATACCCATCATCATCAATAATAGCATAGATCTTGTTTTTGTGATTTCTAATCCTTGCCTCCTGGTTATAGAAATGTAATTCCTAAATTATATTAATGGAAATAATAAGAAGAAAGAATAAGAAGAAAATGCTATTATATTGATTAAAATATGCTTATTTTTTTTTTATTGATAAAACAGTAATGTGGTTGGAATGTAATACTTCCTCCGTTCTTTTTATTTGTCACATTTATCTAATTCACACCAATTAAGTGAAGTTTGTGAAAATTAATTGGTCCCCTATATTTTAAAAAAAAATTATTACTTTTCAAAACTACTCCTATTTAAAAATCCACTAGTGGAGTATATAATTTAGTACTTAGTTGACTATGATTTATTGAAAATTGTACAAGTACATTAAATGAAAAGGGTAAATTTGAAAAAAAATATTTAATGCTGCACAAAATTTCTAATGTGATAAATAAAAAGGAACATAAAGGAACTCCAAAACATAACAAGTAAAAATGACCAAGAGGGAGTATTGTCATATTGAGTTATGTGTGAATTTATATTATCAATTAATATTTTACTAAAATACTTTTATTTAATAGGTGTCAAATGGATTAAAGTTTATAACATTTAGTGATACTAAAATGAAAGTTGTATAATAATAAATATTTGTTATTATTAAAAACATAAATTTTAATACTAAAGTATTTAATTTTTATTAATATATAAACTTCTAAATAATTATTTTTAAAAAAATAATAATTAAATCAAACATAATTATTTTAAATAAATATAATTTTCCCCTCCAATTTTGTTATTTAATATTTGAAGGAAAAATAATCTCAGATGTTTCTTTTATCTCCAATAAAATATTTTTTTTATTTTTAAATTATTAAAAATTAATATTTTGTGAATTATATTGAACTTGAGAGGTATAATAGGAGAGAAAAAAATTACATTCTCCCCAAAATATGAGATTACCACCTCTTTAAATGATAATTACATCCCTTGATAATATTGATAAATTATTAAATTCCAAGAATATGATATTGTGACCATAAACAACCAAACAATAAAATCACTTAGTCCCATTCCGCACGGTAATATAATATTACCTTAAACCAAACAAGACCTAAATTATATAAATTATTGTTAAACCCAAAACCAAAAAACATAAAACCCTATTAAACTCCAAACCTTGTACTTTAAACCCTAAACTTTAAAATTTAAATCCTATATCCTAAACCTCTCCGCCCTAGATCTAGAGGAATTAGATTTTATTTTATTTTTTTTTTTGAGAGAGAGAGAGAGAAAATGATGTAAATGTTGACACAAAAACTAACTTAATTTGAATCTCTAAGTTATTTGGAAAAACTATTTAAGTAATTCTATTTACAAAAATTATTACTCATATAAGATATTATAAATTTGAAGATGATATATAATTTATAAATTTAGGAGGATTAATCCTTTCAATTATCATTGTCCATACAAAATATCTTGCCCATAAACATCACCATCTATGTGTCTACATCCAAAGCAAACATTGGAGTCAAGGCTCCTCCATCTTCTAAAGTATTTTAATTCATTTGAACTTTCAAACCTCCTCACCTTCGCTGCTATTTCCATATAGAGACAATTGAAAATATATTTCATAATAAAGAGGGGATAGAAACTAGGTTCCCTTTCTCTTGCCATAAATTCCATAATGAATTGCAAAGAATTGGAAATTTCATAACAATAGTTTGTTCAACCATGAAAAGGTTCTGATTTATTCTTCATATATATTTTATTATGACTATGAACCATTTATTTTAAATCAGAAATATGTGGATGTGTGGAGCAACTACACCATGGTTCATTCGTAATTTTCACGAAATTTGTGGGAAAAAGTTTATATTTATCTTCTCAGAAGGGTTGGTATTTTCTTTTCTTTTTAAAGTAAAGCTCCAATGAGAGTCGTCCATATGTTTCAAAATAAATAAATGAAGTCTATATTTGTTTATATTATTTTATAATAATAATAATAATTTATAAATCTAAAAATTGAAATGTCAAGTTAAATCGAGTGGCAAATAGCACTAACACCTAGTCCAATGAAGAAAAAGAAAGGTGATGATAGTTCAAATTTCGTATAGAAAAATTAACTCCCTAAAAGTTTAGACCCCACAAACCCTAATATTTCAAGATGAGAAAGCGTTAAGACATTAACTCCACATACATCTCTTGACTAACCAGGGGCTTATCTTCTAAATAAAAAAAAAAAATGTCAAGTTTTCAACTACTCAACTATACCATTTTCCTTGATATCAATAACAAACTCTATGATAAAAACTATATATATATATATATATATATATCAAGAGAGAGGGAGGGAGAACTCACATAGAGAGAAAATTAAACATGGGTGTGGTTCATTTGATCTTCATTTTTATGCTTGTTATTGAAATTTCATTGGGACAAATAATAATACCAAAGAAATATGATGGATTTCCATTATATAATTCAAAGAACAAGGATGAAGGTTCAATAATGGTGGAAGCTTTCTTTGATCCCTTGTGTCCTGATAGCAGAGACTCTTGGCCTCCATTGAAGCAAGCTTTGCAATACTACTCCCCTCATCTCTCCTTCATATTTCATCCCTTCCCTCTTCCGTAAGTGCCTTCATCAACCCTCTCTTGCTTTTTTTTTTTAAATTTTATTTTTTTATAATTATTTTTTATAATTTTTTCCAATATATATTTATGAAAATTGTTTCGCTATAAATATTTCTTTATCAGCTTAATAGTTATATATATTGTTTCTCAATAAAGTATAGTTGATATTTTATTTTATTTTTATCAGCTTAAAAGTTATATAAATTGTTTCTCAATAAATTATTTGATATTTTATTTCTTTATCAGCTTAAAAGTTGTGAGTTCCAATTTTAGTTGTGATTAAAAAAAATTATATATATATATATATAGAGAGAGAGAGAGAGAGAGAGAGAGAGAGTTAAAGTATAACTTTTGTACTTGTGATTTATTGATGATGATTTTTGTCTTTGTATTTTCAAAATATTTAAATTAATCTGTTTGCATAAAAATATTTAGTAAAGTGTTTGAAATAGTAAAAAAAACTATTATTAAAGTACTAAAAAAATATGGTCAGAATGAACGATACACTTAATCCATATATATATATATTCTTATTTTTTTTCAATAATTTTTTTTTTGGTCAAGTAATTTTTTTTTTCTTATGTACATTTATACATATGGACAAGTACAATTTTGGTCCTTATGGTTTATCTGAACAATGATGTTTTATCTTTATATTTTAAAATGTTAAATTATTTTATATAAAAAAAATACTCAATAGTGGTTGAAATAGTAAAAAAAAGAAGACAAAAATAAATGAAAAATTTAAAGCAATGTAACTGA
>NC_052472.1:2240135-2243140 GCF_009730915.1 Dioscorea cayenensis subsp. rotundata | reverse complement strand
CTAGTCTTCAGCAGGGCGAGGACACTGTCGACCAGTTCTATAGTCGGTATTGTGCCTTATGGCGCCAGATCGATGCTCTGACTCCTCCTTATTGTGCTGTTCATGCTTGTGCCTTATGGCGCCAGATCGATGCTCTGACTCCTCCTTATTGTGTTGTTCATGCTGCTCAGATCCTTACTTGTTATGAGTCTTGCTCACGTCATCGTAGCCATGATGAGACTCGCCGTATGTATGAGTTCATTATGCGCCTTCGTCCCGAGTTTGAGCAAACTCGGGCTCAGTTACTGCATGCTCCTTCGGTCTATTCTTTGGATGATGCTTTCACCATTGTTCGTGCTGAGGAAACTCGTCTCCGGGCTTCCTTCACAGGGGGAGGTAGTGCTCTTACTGTTCCTCGTCTTCCTCCTGTCTCTTCGTCCTCATTTACTAGACCCCCGGCACCTTCTGTCTCATCTCGGCCTTCTTCTTCTACAAGGCCGAAACGCACTATGATTTGTCACTACTGTGGCATGTTTGGACATCTTGAGCGTGAGTGTCGAAAGAAGCAGCGTGGACTTCCGCGTCTTGCTCCTTCACCACCTCTTCTACCGCTGCCTCCTTCCCACCAGCAGGCACATTCTGTCCAGGGCTCTCCGGCTACATCATCTTCTCCGTCACTATCTCCTGCAGATCATCAGTTGTTGGCAATGTTTCGACAGTTTCATCAGTCTCATATAGCAGACTCCACTAGCCATGCACGGTCGCCTCAGGTTCCTTCTTTTGCTCCATGTAGTTCCTGTCCTCTCTGGCTTCTTGATTCTGGTGCTTCTCTTCACATGACTCCTGATGCCACTCATCTTCATCATTCCCGTCCACCATTACATTTTACACGTGTTCGTACTACTGATGGCACCCTTCTCCCTATTTCATCTACTGGCCATTTTTCTTCTACTTCCTTCTCCATTCCCTCTGTATCTCATGTTCCTCGTTTATCTATGAACCTTATGTCTGATTAGTCAGCTTACTGATTATGGCTGTCAGGTTATTTTTGACTGTACCTCATGTCGTGTGCAGGATCACAGTGGGACGGTAATTGGAGCTGGCCGCCGCCATGATGGAGTCTATGTGTTGGATACTCTTCATCTGTCATCTTCAGCTAAGTCTATTCATCACTGTCATGCTACCGTTTTATCTCATCATATGTGGCATCACCGTCTTGGTCATTTGTGTCACTCTCGTCTGTCATCTCTTGTTCGTCTTGGCGTCTTAGGAGCTGTCTCTGTTTTCTCTGATGTTGTCTGTGTTGGCTGTAAACTTGGTAAACAGCTCCAATGTCCTTATCCTATGAGTGTATCTCAAACTACTGCTTCTTTTGAACTTATTCACTTTGATGTTTGGGGTCCTGCTCCTTTTGTTTCTAAAGGAAGTAACTGTTATTATGTTATTTTTACTGATGACTACACTCGCTTTACTTGGATCTACTTTATGCATAATCGTAGTCAGTTATTGTCTATTTATCGATCTTTTGTAGCCATGGTTCACACCCAGTTTGCTGCCTCAGTCAAGATATTTCGATCTGACTCCGGTGGTGAATACATTTCTCAAGCTTTTCGTGCTTTTTTGTCTTCTGAGGGCACATTGACCCAGTTATCTTGTCCTAGGGCTCATCTTCAGAATGGGGTAGCTGAACGCAAGCATCGTCATATCTTAGAGACGGCTCGTGCTCTTCTTCTTGGTGCTTTTCTTCCTCCTCACTTTTGGGCTGATGCTGTTAGTACGGCTGTTTATCTAATTAATCTTCAACCTTCCTCTCATCTCCATGATCGCAGCCCAGGCGAGTGTCTTCATGGAACACCTCCTCGATATGATCATCTTCGTGTTTTTGGTTGTTGTTGTTTTGTTTTGCTCTCACCTCGGGAGCGTACCAAGCTCACTGGCCAGTCTGTGTCTTGTGTTTTTCTGGGATATAGCCTTGAGCATAAAGGTTATCGTTGCTATGATCCTGTTGCCCGTCGTATTCGTATCTCTCGAGATGTCACGTTTGATGAAGCCACTCCCTTTTATACTTCTCCTTCTTCTACTGAGTCTCCCTCTCCTTTGGTTCCTCTCTCTTTCCTTTTCCCTACCACTTCTCCTGCGGATACTTCCCTTGTGCCTTCCTATCCTCCTCTCCTCACTCCTCCAGAGCTTCTTAGTCACTCCTCTCTTGACCCTCCTTCTCCACTCTCTGTTGAGTCACCTGCCGTGTCCACTCATTCTTCACTCCCTCCTGCTCACCCGCCAGTTCATTTAGTTTACCATCGTCGAGATCCTACAGTGACTCCACCATGGCCGGTCCTGTCTGACGCCTCTCCTACTATCGATCCGGCTCCTGAGATATCCTCTCCTCCTTATTCTTCACGAGATCGCTCAACTCTACATCCACCTGTTCGTTATGTTTCTGCTAGCACTAGTGTCTCAGATGTCATTGAGCTAGGTACCTACCGGGAAGCGGTTCGATCCCCTGAGTGGTGGACTGCCATGGCTGAGGAGCTTGATGCCTTATCTCGGACTCATACATGGGATATTGTCCCTCTCCCTACCCATGCTGTTCCCATTACTTGTCGCTGGATCTATCGGGTGAAGACCCGTTCAGATGGATCTCTCGAGCGCTATAAAGCGCGTCTTGTTGCTCACGGATTTCAACAGGAGTATGGTCATGACTATGAGGAGACTTTTGCCCCTGTGGCCCACATGCACACTGTTCGTACATTAGTTGTTGTTGCCGCTGTTCGTCGGTGGGTTCTTCATCAGCTTGATGGGAAGAACGCCTTTCTTCATGGGGACCTGAAGGAGGAGGTCTACATGACTCCTCCTCCTGTCCTTCAGGTTTCTCCTGGATCTGTTTGTCGCCTTCGCCGCGCTCTCTATAGTCTCAAACAGGCCCCTCGTACCTGGTTTGAGAGGTTTAGCACAGTTGTTGAGGCTGCTGGATTTACTCCAAGCATACATGATCCGGCAGTCTTCATTCATTCTTCACCTCGTGG
>NC_052472.1:2046896-2239135 GCF_009730915.1 Dioscorea cayenensis subsp. rotundata | reverse complement strand
AATTGAACCATCTTTTATCAAGAAGACTTGCAAGATCATAAATAACTTCATGTAACTTAGAATTTCTTCTCATATTATGAATATATATATATATATATATATATATATATATATATATGCTAAGTTGCTCTTCAAGATAAGACATCAAACAGGATACCATTTAGGAATCAAGCAAGTCAAATACATTAGATTGAATATAGAAAAAGAGTTTCTTGGATCAAGATAAGTAATATCTTTTAATAACTCCCAGAGTTTCACTCAAATCAATTATTCAATCCCTAATAGTAAGTAAATCAATCCGCGACCCAGTAAAGATCTCGCGCGAGTAATGATGGTGAAAGTTACCAATTGCCTCCACGCTCTCCAAATGACCTCGAACTAGTATACTTATCTTCCTTATATTGCATTGAAAGCGACATTTAACATAGAAGCTCGATTTCTTCTAAAATGTACCCCATCCATTTCTCTCAAATCTTGCATAAAGTAATTTCATAGTTACAATCAACCCCATTGCATTAACAATGTTTTGATCTTTTCATGTTAGAGGCATTGACAGAGTCATTAGTTAATCCCACATACTTTGATCATCGGATACAAGATAAATAAAAATTCACAACTCTCCCACCTTTGTATCAAAACTCTGTCTGTTATGCTCTCTTTTTCTCATTGTATTTCCCATTATTACACACATCCTCTAATACCTCTATTACTGACTCCACAAGGTAAATAGGTGGATTAAGTTGTATAATATGAGCCCCACCGAGTATCATCGGGTCTTACAAGATTAGATCTCTTTGATGTTGGCTTCTAAAAAGATCTCACATTTCTCTAATTTCTCCACAATCTTATCATGGTGATTACCCAGGCAACGCATCTCTCCTTTTACATGAAGCACCCTACGTATATACACAATCATAGTGACATGGTCGAAAAATCACTAGTAGCCAAAATGTCTCGCTGACAAAAAGGACGATGGCAACGAATTTGTGGGCAAAAAGCAATGGACATAAAAAGCGAAATAGATTATCATTCAAAATTAATGTCTTCAACCCATTAAATTGCTATCTTTCATGATCAGAGCTTCCATTATATCCTTATCCTCTCAATCTAGAAATAAATAAACCACAGCGGACGTAAAAACAATCCATCAAAATCGTTGTCTTTTAATGAAGGGTTGAAGCATCAACAACATGTTCATGACAAGAAATCTTTCAATTACTTGACCTTTTACTAATTTGTCGCGAGACTCATCATGAAGTATAGAGAAATGAGCTATCTCTAATCTCATTAATAATGACTCTCGTGATCTCACTCACATATCCCTCACTCAGTCTTTTGTATTTGTGGAGAAGTCATTTGATTATTTCCGAGTATTTTCATTAATAACACAACCAACAATTTCAACTTCTATTCCAGTACCAATTCGAGCATCTCTAAAAGTTTCCCTTATTAGTGGAACTTGAAGATGCATCATATCCCACGAAAGCAAGACCTTACAACGGAAGAAATCTAACAACACGTGAAAAACAACAATGACATGAGCTTTATATGCAATCTCCAGTTTTTGCTATGAAGAGAATATATGCAACATGCTTTGCCTCGATTTTGAAAATCCTCTCAATGTCATCTTGCATTGTTGTGGTTGCTAGTAGCTACACCAACATGCTCGATAGAAACTTCATTACTTTCTTCAAATTGCTTTAAATACATCTCTTTGCTAGGCATCAATCCCAAGTTTATCACCACATCGTTTGTAAAAGATAACAATATAAACAATAAAAGTGATCTTTTCTCCACACTATATTCCAACCAATCAAATTTCTAAAACCACACTTCTTTAAAGCTTCTCAAAACTTTTCCTTGTTTTCTAGGAAAATTGTAGCCAACTGGTTGACATGAACCAATTAACAAATACTCTCCTTATTTGATCACTTGTTTCCTGTGTCATATTCCTCAGATTGGTTTTCAAAGCCACAGGTCGAGCAATAATATCACTCGGATCAAGCTCAACACAACTTTTCTTTTATAGCATGATGCCCACATCAAAGCGAACTCATTCTTTGGCCTTCCAATACTTTTTGGTATAGATTTACCTCTCCATATGAAATTAATCAAATTAAATATATAAATGAATTAAACTAAATCATAAATTCATAAATTATCAATCAAATATGTGTAATACTAAATTAAACATTTATCTAAATATGAGGTTATACAGTATCATAACTTTCAGTCGGTTTGCAACATACTTTCTAACTAGTTATCATATAACAAACTGATTATAAATAACTATCCTATTAAACTTGAATTCTTTTAGGAATGAAAGATATTATTAAGAGAGGGAGAACTGGTGCTCTTTGAGTTTATTCAAAAATAAAACTATACTATAAATTTAATTTTTGAGATCAATAAGTTAGAATTCAATAAATAAAAATAAAAGGCATAATCACAATTTATCATTATCTTAACGTAAAATATTTTTATCTACATGTATAGTTATGGCTCATACTAGTTATATAAATGTAAATAATATTTTTAAATTATCTTATTCAATAGATTATGATGAATGGGATAAGTTGATTCAATAAGGATAATTACATTTTTATCATTGTTATGGTTATGATTATAGTTAAATAAAACATAAATAGTATTTTTAAATTAAAAATTATTTAGAAAAATTGATGATAAGTGAGCATAGGTTATAGTTTGCTTATTATTGATGAATTGATGATTATATTGTATGTCAGGTATGAATTAGATGATTATATTTGGTGGGCATAACATTATATGTTATTTAAATTAATGACTATGTTTTTAAATAATGAATTTATTTTGTTAATTTTTAAAATTTTAATTTGTATTAATTTTAAAAATTTAAGATCTTACTAATTATAAAATGAAGTTTTATTTTGAAAATAAAAATAAAAAGTCACACCTCCCGATCACTGGGAAATGAAATCACGTGGGAGAGGATAAATGGGAAATTACAACTACGTTTAACCTATTTATCTGAAAACAATTTCCAAGTTCTCAGTTTTTAAATGGATGAGAACTGAGAAGAGTGTAATTGTAATTTGTAAAGAATGTTGATCTCATAGACTATGTATTAATATATATATATATATATATATATATATATATATATATATATATATATATATATATAATAGCACTAGCACGTGACATGCAACGGATATTTCTCGACATGTAACGTTTCCACGCTTTTCATTGAGTTAATTTTATACTTGAGTAGACTTTTGTTTGTTAGCTTCTACCTTAATCCCAAAGCATTTGGTGTTCTCGCTTCGTGCGGTCATGAGTCATGACTCATGAACAAAACTTCACTGCAATCAGCTATGACATTGTGGGCGGGGGTGGATAGCATGAGATGGAAAAAGGAGCTAGGGTGGCATGGTTAGAGGATCACTGTGCCGATCATTTGGGGAAGGAGACGGCGTGGGGCGGGGAAGAGGCGGAGGCGTCTCAAGCCACAGGGTCCGTGACCTCGCCGTGAAGAATCATTGCTCTCCTACACCAGCTCCGCCTGTACTGTGATGTTTGATTTCAGACAGGTTTAATCGCCAATTAACTTACCGCAATAACTCAATCGATGCTGTGCCGTTGGAAGTCAGATCTACTTAGCTATCTGAAATTTCAAAAGTAAAACTAAACCACACACACAGCAACTTACCCGTTGGTTGGTATGGGTACAAAGTTTCTGGCTCTCTCTCTCTCTCTCTCTCTCTCTCTCTCTCTCTCTCTCTCTCTCTCTCTACACTGACCACCTTCTTTCTAGACCTATTTCTCTCTATCTCTCCTCGACTGTTCTTCCTCTGTCTTCCTTTTTAAATCTGAGGACGTTTCTGTGACGTCCACACGGTGAAAATGATTTCTCCCACATATATATATATACTTGAGCTTTATGCCATATATATATGGTATTAGAGGAGCAATAGTCTACAATTGTTGAGTCGTGCTCCATTTAGTTGGGGGCCTCATCGATAAGTGGAGACATGTCCACAATTACAAAGATGATGAGTGTGTGGAAAAGGAAGCGGGTAGTACTTACACTAAGAAGAAGGAAAGAGAAAAGGGTGAAAGCTGGCGCAAGGCGATCGAAGCGGTGATACGACTCCGGATCTCACTCAAATTCTTGAGGTGGAAAATCCTTGCAGAAGCTTTTCCATGGCCAAATTCAGGTTTGATGTTTTTCTTGATTTGTAACTTGGTTTTATTTGTGTATCCATGTATGATGATGATGATGATTGTGTTAATCGCAAATCTCTCTTGGTGACTAATGTTGTTGCTATTAGACATGTATGCCTCATAGTTTAATCAGAGAGATATGACATTGACATAGTTAAGGGTTTTAAAGTGGCCTTGAGGGTCTCATGGTTTTACCCTCAGATTGAGAAGAGGGTTTTCATAGACGCAAATACGCAAGTCTTTGTACTTTAGTATGTGTTAATGCTTTTGTATTGTGTTGAATAGATCCTGAGTTTGTGTGCTCAAGGGGAAGAATTGAAGATCCTAGATTCAGAGCATAGCTGCTACAGTAATCATGTTTCAACCGTGCAGATTGTACCTTTGCTGAGATTTTCTTCCGATGCTACAATAATAAGTGCTACAATTGGTGAAAATCAAAATTACATGACGTGTTTGAGTCGTGCATATTTAGTTTCAAGATATCTCTTAACTTGCCACACCTCCTACATTCTAGGTGCTACAATACTGAAATAGAAAAAGACAAATAGTTATATGGAGTGCACAGGCTCTGTTGAGCCCGTATCTACACACATTATTTTCAAAAAAAAACATTGTTGGTAACTTTGATTATCCACTTCTGCTCAGCACACTAAAATTAGATAGGATTCCTCATGTACCTATATAGTCATTGTTCGTTTTAATGTAATCTGTTCTTATGCTTATCATATATAGTTAGTAGCTTTTATGTCAACATTTATTTGACATGTTTTCCATGAAACTGATTTGTTGTTGAGAGACTTCATCGTCTCCTCGATAAGGGTTTTGCTTTTGCTAATTTATTTTGATTAACAGAAAAAGGTTTAGATCTATTTAATTTTATTGTTCTTTTGATCAAAGGTTTTCTAAAGAATATATAACACTATATTATGATGGGTAATTTTGTCTACTTACCTTTAATTCAAATCATATATAGGTTTTATATATAATAAATATTTTAGAATTAAAATAAAATTAAATAGATAGTGAAAACTTCTCATAAATCTAATCACTCAAATTTAAATCCTTTAAAAATAAATTTTAAATATATATATATATATATATATATATATATATATATATATATATATATATATATATATATATATATATATATATACATATATTAAGAGCCTGAGATCTACAAGATCATGCTCTAGATGGTTAGTTTGATCGCGATTATATCTGTTATTCAATAGTATTACTATGTTTATAAATAGTGATGCGATTGAAAGTGGGATCTGCTTCAATATTATCGTTGTAGCATGAACACCAAACCGACTTTGTTCGCGGTAGTACCGTAACTTTGATTTATTGTTCAAGCCGATATTTCATCTAATCTTTCTTCTATCTCGTTTGGATTCTGCTCTCTCTCTCTAGCCAGTTAAAAAATACAGAGCGTTCAATCCTAAATAATATATTGGTGTATATATATATATATATATATATATTTATATATATACTAAAAATAACATATATAAATACGTTACTTGGAAATGCGTGGGGTGAGACTTGTTTGCGGTGGTATGGTGAGTCGTGAGTACTTGTACTGGTATGGATATCGGTGGCATAAGGTTTGACAACTACTTGGTTGCCAATCCTGCCATGGCTCAATTAGCTTTAGATGAGCACATTATTGATGATCATAAGATTTACAATTTTTTTTCCTGTTTTTTTTTTTCAAGTGTTTTCAATTTATGCTGTGGATACATGAGATATTTTCTATTTTTTTTATTTTTGTTAATCTTAGGTTTGAGAGAGTGGAATATTTCATAAATTTTGATTTTGTGGTTTTGTTCCTTTATAATTTTTTATCTATTTAAAACAATTAAAGTGAACTTGGTCTCTTCCCAATTGAGAATAAATAACGGTATACAAGTTGTAATTAAATTAGACTTTTTTTAAAATTTTTAAAATGGCTTCACTATGTTCTTAACTTTTATCTAATTTGCAAGATAAACTGGGAGGCTAAAGTATACAGAAACATGAAATTATTATAACATTTCTTTGAAGTATAATAATAAATAGGAGATTCAAATGCATAGCGGATGTCAACCTGGATAGCAATGGTATGACACCAAGGAAGTATAAGGGAGGTCATGGGACAGGTCCACTCCACAGCCGTCTGTTCTCCCATTTTGCTCATTTGTTTGTCAGGGTTAACCTCCTTATCACCTTTTTGCATCGTCAGTTTACAGTCTTTATTCGATCATTTATATATAAAAAGGGTGCTTATGCTTTATTATTTAAAAAATGCATAGCGGACTTCATCTCAAAAGTTATAGTAGAGAATAGTTTAGGATAATTTTATAATTATATTTTAGATGGTAAAATTTTCAATTTTATATAGTCAA
Source organism: Dioscorea cayenensis subsp. rotundata (assembly GCF_009730915.1). NCBI lineage: Eukaryota > Viridiplantae > Streptophyta > Magnoliopsida > Dioscoreales > Dioscoreaceae > Dioscorea > Dioscorea cayenensis. Next base: position 2,232,539 of record NC_052472.1, on the reverse strand, counting down.
CCTTAGAATTTTTTATTGGTGATTTTTCATTTGTTTTATATAATATTAAATATTTTATTTGCTTATGTGACCAATATTTTATTAAGTTTACTTGCACAATAATAAAACACCATTGTCAACTATCTCTAAAAACGGTATTAACAAGTAATGGTCACCAATAAAAAAATATCACTAAAGACAAAAAATTTTGTTTAATCACAAATTCCAACATTTTTTATTTGATAATAATTTGGCCTAAAAATTTGAGTATGGTCATTTGGTTTTATCAAAATATTAAAATTTTTATTAATGACAACCACGGTAACAAATAGCTGTTGGTTTTGCTATTATTAATAGCAGTGACTAAATTATAGGATTTGGGCTACACCCGTTAAGACTCAGAATTTTCAAATCTAGATCTATACGGCCCATGGTTATGCCTGCTATAAAGAAGAAGACCTCATAAGAGAAAGGGGTATAAATAGGTCATTTAGAGTTTTGTGGAACTTTTAATGGCTAGACAAGAGGAAAGGAAAAGATCTTGGGAGGCTTCCTCATCAAACTAAGGATGAAACAAGCGCACCAGGGACTAAGGCACTAAAGGACCATTAAGGAAAGATCCCGTGACATTTGTGGGAAGTTCGATGGGGTCTTCTGGTCCAAAGTTGAAAAGGTTAGGGTTTGAGTGAATATGTTATTATTGTTTCTGTACTATTGGATTGCATTATTATTCCATATTGATGGAAAACTAATTGTTAGGTGCTTTGCCATAAATAAACCATACGTTGAGATTGTGTTTTGTGAAGACTTCAGATGTGATCTTTCTTATTTCAATACTTAACTAAGTCAATTATGTGTGCTTTATTGTCATGATGTCGAGTCAAGAATTCATGTACGGTTCGCTGCGGTGAAGATCGAGAAGTTCACATGTAGAGATTATCATAACTTAGAGAGAATATGAGTCCACCAAGGAGATAAAGCATGGGTTGATTCGTAGCCTCGATCCTACTAAGTTGGTTCAATCTTTTATTAAGGTTCTTTGAACGCTAATGCAATTACAGGTCCAAGTCTGCATAAAGGTGACATGTGACCCATTGTGTTCGTGGAAGGCCAACTGGGATTCGGCGAACCATCATTATAGACCAAGTGGATTTTATGGGTCAATACCAAAACAAACTTGGACCAGTGGGCGGCTGAACCTAGATCAGTGTCTACTAAATGTTAAGCACTTATTGTTGTTTTGTTTTCATATATAGTTTAATTTGAAGACATGTAGAGAGCGAAGGCATGAGGCGGAGGAGAAACATAGGGTGCAGGAGTTTCATAGTGGGATTTCTAAGATACACATAAGGGTTTGTTTTATGTAGCTAAGGTTTTACAAAGAAAAGTAAAATTGACTAATACAATATATCCATATATACTAACATAATAATAATATCACTAATAATATCCTTATAAACTAACAAATAATATACTAATATATCCTTATATATTAACGCATGTTATATGCTAACATCCCCCTCTCAAACTCACGATCACGACAGCGACAAGCATCGAGGTTTGTCGAATAAAAGCAGGCGTGATGAAGTTGGTGTGCTTTTGTAAAAAATATCGGCAATTTGGAGAAAAATGAACAAAGCGTCAGTGATGGTGCCAATTTGGCAGATGATGGCGAGGTGATAGCGGTAATCATCTCAATATGTGATGCGCTCGCGAAAAACGCTGGTGCGATGCGATGCGAGGCCAACACTCTATTATCTGATGCGGGAAGTAGGGTGACAAAGAGAAATGCCCACTTTGACGAAGCAGCAGGCGTAGCCAAGCAATTTCACAAGTAACCCAGTAGAGATAGCGCGATGCTACGGCAATGAAAGTCAGAGATGACATCTTATTTCTTGCTCTTCCGCGAAATAAGTATCGCGAGAAAAAATACAAAAATCGGTGATCAAACTTGTGATCCGTGGGATCACCCGGTAATCGGCATCGGTAAAAGCGCTGACTCTAGCGATGGCGTGAAGGGGAAACATGGGAGGCTCGATTGGTACGAAGATACTTAGATACAAAGCACGACAGCAATGAACAGCGAAGGCGTTGACCAAGCGGCTAACCACTTGTTAACATGTTGCAATAGCCGAGGCGGTCTACAATAAGATAACCAAGCGCCAACAACGATGCGATAAAGGCGGAATGCGCGAAGGTACCATCCGGCCCGGTATCAACATTAGTCTCCAAGGGGTATCAGCGATGCAGCTATACGTTAGTCCGAGCACGCCAAACAATCAACTATATGCATGACTGGAGATAAAAGACGGCCTTTCGAGAGAATGGGCAACCTCGATTCCCATAGCAGTAACGATTACCTGTGTCTCTTAGCAGTAGCAAAGCAACGTACGATGCAGACTTCAAAGGGTTAATTCCATCACAATCATCACCAGTGAATGATCATGTCACCAACATGGTAAGGATAATAGAATACGTACCTCGCCATCAGTGCACTTGACAACATACGCATGCGAATCATGGTGACTAGGAAGAAAGCCAAGCGTAAGTGATCACGATTGAAAGACTTTCTCAAACCCAAGCAGCACGGTGCTTTGTTTCGAAGTTCGTAGAGAAGCTTCTGACGGCTTCTGCAAACCCCACCCCGGCCCGTGCGCACACGGAGGAGGCATGATATAAACTGTCTTTCATCGAAGATAGCCATTCAAGAGCAAAGCATTCTCCTGACATCTATATCCGAGATATTCTCCATCGGGCAGATGGAAGCAGCGACAGCAAATCAGCGCTCGAATGGTCATCATTTTGGCCATGCGAGGAGCAAAGGTTTTTCCTTCATAGTCCACGCCATACTCGTAGTATCCTTTAGCAACAAAGTCGACATGACCTTTCTAATGGTTTCGCTTTCGGTTGAAGCTTTTAATCTATACACCCAACGAGTAACCAACGAGCATGCTTTTCCAAAGAGTGAGCGGAACCAAATCCCACGTATGCGCTGCGGTGCGAAGCGAGAAGCTCCCTCGGTAGTAGCGCTCACGTAAAGAGGATCACGAGTCGCCTTTCAGGAGAGGGATGAAGGCTCAAAAAGGTCATCGAGCGATGATGAAACAAAGAACAAATGAGGCGAGAATCAGGATGAATACTCCAAAGAGCCGAGGGTAGTTTGTGTTAGACTTGCGCAGTGGAAGGGTGAGATCTAATATATGAGGGAGAATATCCGCAATCTCATCCGGCATGAATCGCGTGATCGTGGGAGTAGTGGATATGAGAGGTGGATGTCTCATGAACCAAAAGTATCGCACCGTAGGCTTTAGCGAGCCTGCAGACTCAAGGGATCACACGAACAAAGATCCGATTGCGGTCATATGATGTGAACGCTAGTAGGAGCAGAGTAAAAAGAAGTGGTGATATGCTCCTAAAAACACAACACACGACGTTGTACATGCATGATGACTAATCGATCAAACAGATGTATCCCTTTTCGACCAACACTCACAACAGACGACACAAAGCAGGCTGAGAAGACAGTTACTACTGCTCAACATGAGTAGGTCGAGAACAAAAACAAGTATAACCAAAGGCAGCGTTAATCAGGAATCAATTGAACCAAAGCGACGGCTATACAACTTCTTGCAAGCAAACAAACCCTCGGTGTGAGACTTGGAATTTTTGTTTATTTACACGAGTGAGCCAGCGGTAAGGACCGCTTCCCGCAAACACATCTAGGAACCTCGGTGCACAACAAGAAATGAACGAAGAGCCAATCTGTTTCAGCAGGATGGCGTTTTCCGCTGGCAACACACCGTTTTCGTTAAGGAGCAATCAGATACACAAGGTTTGGTGGATGGTCCCATCGAGCAAAGACAGCCCGAGAAAATTCATTAGAAGTGTATTCACCCCCAAATCACACCGAAAGCATGTGGATTACAAATGAGTGTTGGGTCTTCACATGTGACGTCGAGGAGCTATCAATGCGGGCTGAAGAAAATCGTGACTCTACACTGCATAAGATAAACCTGTAAGTATAACGGGTGAAATCATCACATAAGCGAAAACATAATATTTAGAACTTACTGGTGAGTCTCGTGAGAGGGTCTATGTCAGGCGACACGCACAAAGACCCAGCGGTCTACGCAAGGGAAAGAGAAGCCGCTTTGATAGTGCGAAGGCTGAAAAGATTTAGCCAGTTACAACCACTACGATCATCATGGCACGACGTCCAAAGGACCCAAAGCTCTGAAGTGAAGCTAAAAACTTTAAAGCAGAGGGCAGGCATTACATGCATCCAGACGAGTAATGCCAAAGATAAAAATCAAAGAATGACGACTCAAAGCGAAAACGACGGCTGGAATCCCACTTGTTTCGAAGCGGCGACGCACGATGCTGATACTCATCCAGTCCTAGCAGGAGTCCCCTTCCCTACGACCTCGTCCCGATCACGTCCTGAGAGCACGGTGTGCGAACACGATAATTGGTGTATAGAGAACTCGAGGAGCCGACCTGAGTATGGTACGACCAACGGATGCAAGAGATTTAAAGTTAGACTAGGAACACATGTTATACATCCGAAAGAGATAAAGTCCGGATGTGTGCCGTAAAGAGCCCAGCGCCTAACGCTAAACGCATCGAGTCACTCGAGAATCTGTGATACAAAGATGGAAAGTAGCACCACGACACAAAGGAATCAATATCATGAGGCGTATGATGAGCAGCCCTGATCCAAGATCCATAAGGAAGAGGATATTACCCCCGGTACCACATAAAGACAAACCTGCGAAGAGGCCGACATGGCACGAGGCGAGAGACAAGAAATTCTTGAAAGCGCTCAAACATATAGATCGAAAGAGCGTACAGCATGCGTGAAGGCTGGATGTAGAGGTGGATGATGTGTGCAGTAGGAGCAACTGCGTGAGCGCTGTTGTTGTGGTGGTCGTTGTTGTTGTTGTTGTTGAAGTTTGCGCTTTATCTGCCAGTGCCTGGACATCGAGCCTTCCAACGACTTCGGCTGGTGAAAGCACATTCATCCCGAGAGACTTTAGTAGGCGATCGTGCTTTGCTGCGGTGGAGGCGCTAGTGGGCGGTAAAGGCAGGATGGGTGGAGCGTGAGGTGTGACGCAGCCTGCTCCGACTTGAGACTTGAGGCCAAATTCTCCCCGCTAGCGCCTATTAGCCAGCTGAATCAACAGGACGGGAAGAGGAGGAGCGGATGTAGAATTGTCACGCCAATCCCGCCAAAATCGTGCGAAGGGGCACTCAAAACTGCGCTTTGCAGACGCTACTTTCTCTGCGAGCAATATACGGGGTCGAATCCTCTGCGATGTGGCTCGGTGAGCTTATCGATCAGAGATGGAAGACATGGCAAGTAATAAAACTCTTGGATACTCATATCGTTACATCGTTGAAGTGCGACCAATATCCGTCTACTGTATCGATACTACTTGGCGAAAGTAGTACGCGCGTGTACAGCCGAGCCGGATGATCCCATCCCTCTGACATGCCCTGCGTGTTTAGGGCGATCGAACACTCAATGGTGGATAAATCGACTGTTGATCCACGTGATAATCTTCGATTCATCGACCTCGGGTGTCATCCTTAAGGGCCGCAGACAATTCGGTGTGGCCTTGGTCATGCCTCAGGTTTAACCCAAGACACCGTAACGATAGCTCTACATAGATTTTCCGCGCATTCTTGCTTCGTAACATAACTCCAATATGTGTGGTGTTTTACCATCCAGCGAACACTATCATCGGTGAGAGTATGAATCGTCCTTACTACGCAGCCGTGATAGACACCGCGGAATCACGAAATCCTCGAAATCATGCGAAATCGAGTAAGAAAACCTACTGAATTGATAGCGGGATCTGCGTCAAATGAGAAGGCGTGAAAGCAAGAGACAAATCCCGAGGAGGGAAAATTTCTTCGATCAAATAAACAAATGTCGCAAAAGAATCCAGTGACCTCTCTCTGCGATGCAATGAAGACATAGAGAGACGAAGGCGTACGAGAGGCAGGAGAAACAGAGGCTCGTTTCATGATGAGGATTAGAAAAGAAATACACATGATGGGTTTTTATATAGCTAAGGTTTTTACAAGCAGTAAACAGACTAGTTAATATATCCTTATATACTAACATAATTCCCAAATATATGTAATGTATCCTTATCCAAAACACTAACATAATAATATGTTAATATATCCCTGCGGTATACCAACATAATAATATATGCTAATATAATTCTTTGTCAGGAAGTCTTTGTTCATTGATCTCCTCCGTTAAATGATCTATTGATTTTGACGTGAAAGAGGTTTAGATCTATTTATTTTTATTTTCTCTTGATCATGTGATATATATAAAACTCTACTATCATGTGGGTAATTTTGTCTACTTACCTTTAATTCAAATCATACATAGGATTTTATATATCATAAATATTTTTAAAATTAAAATAAAAATTAAACAGATAACAAATGAAAACCTACTAAACAAAATCTAATATATAATTTAAATCCTTTTAAAATATAAATTTGAACATCTATATATATGTATACCTATATGTATATATATATATATATATATATATATATGTATAAAGAGTACAAATCTTCTCTTACACGTTGTTAAACCACACAGTCGGAAGCCGGCTGAATTCGATTGGAAAAACCCGCGGGGAACAGTATCGAGGCGGTCGACTACACCGATGACTGTACTTTGAGTAGCCGGGGCCAAAAACAGATGACCTAGCGGTTTGGCGGGAATACGTTTAACCCGACGATTAACGGATCAAAAATAAGTAAATTTTCAAAAAAGTAAAAGGAACTCAATGACAGAGGAAGTGAGGAGAAAACAATGATGCTCGTGGAGTCTTATCTTCTGTTTATAAGATGTCAATTGTGAAATTTCAAACACAAAATGTTATGTAGTAGTGTAACAAAGTTACTTCACATATGAACCTTAATATCTAAGCAATGTAGTAATGGTTCACCAATAAACCTCAATATCAAGCCCGGTAACAATGCAAAAGCTTAAAAACCAATGATATTTCAAGTAGATCAAACACATATATCTTCCTGTTTATAAAGATGCCCATTGTGAAATTTCAAACACAAAATATTATGTAGTAGTGTAACAAGTTTACTTCACAGAAGAACCTTAATATCTAGGCAATATAGTAATAATTCACCAATGAACCTCAATATCAAGCCCAGTAACAATGCAAAAGCTTAAAAACCAATGATATAACAAGTAGATCAAACACATTTATCTTCCTGCTTATAGAGATGTCAATTGTGAAATTTCAAACACAAAATGTTATGTAGTAGTGTAACAAAGTTACTTCGCATATGAACCTTAATATCTAGGCAATGTAGTAATGGTTCACCAATAAACCTCAATATCAAGCCCGGTAACTATGCAAAAGCTTAAAAACCAATGATATTTCAAGTAGATCAAACACATTTATCTTCCTGTTTGTAAAGATGCCCATGGTGAAATTTCAAACACAAAATGTTATGTGTTAGTGTTTAGGCCTTGTTTGGATTGGCTTCTCAAAAAAGTGCTTTCTTTCATTTTAATAGAAGTGCTTATAGAAAAAAATACTTCTCTAGAGTAAGGTAAGCACTTTTTTTATTTTGTGTTTGGATTAACTCTACGTAGAAGTGGCTGTAAAAATAAGTTTAAAAACAGTTTTTTATCGAGTGGTCATGACTAGCCGAAAAACTGCTTTTCATCTTTTACGAACCGTCACTGACCAATACTAAACAACTTTTTGAATCCAGAAGTGCTTAACTTATAAAAAACCACTTCTGAGTTTTCCAAAAGCTAATCCAAACAAGCCCTAACAAAGTTACTTCACAGAAGAACCTTAATATATAAGGAATGTAGTAATAGTTCACCAATAAACCTTAATATCAAGCCCGGTAACAATGCAAAAGCTTAAAAACCAATGATATTAAAGTAGATCAAAAAACACATATCTTTTTGTTTATAAGATGCCAATTGTGAAATTTCAAACACAAAATGTTATGCAGTAGGTGTAACAAAGTTACTTCAGAGAAGAACCTTAAAATCTAGCTTAAAGATGATTTAGAAATTAAAAATCTGACATTTCAAGTAAAATCAACAAGCGTCTTCTAGTTTGTAATTATATGATATCAATTGAGAACATGAAAGCATCAGAAATGCAGAGGCAGTGTAGTAAAGTCACATCACCAGTGAAACTTAATATAACAATGATAACTTGAGTACAATCGACAAATATTTCCTTGTTTATAAGATCCCGAATGCAAAATTGATAACAAAAATGTAACGAAGTCACTTCCTTCAAGACAAGTAACATTTTCTCCTTTCCGAGAATTGACGGCTGATCTCTTACATCTTTGAATAAATTATAAAAAAAAAAAATAGTGCAGAAATAACGCGAAAGCCAGCCTCTAAGAAAAAAAATTTCTAAAAAAATAATGAGAAAACAATTAAGAGGTGTGAGGTAATCAAAACGTATCAGCTTTTCAAAAGATTAGGATGGCAACAAAATAACCATTTGAAAATCATTTTGTGGAATTCAGCAAGCAAACTCAAATTTTATGCTGAGGCAAAGCAATGATAAGGTTTAATGTACATATAATGCCATGGACTTTTCTGATGAAACAATGAACAGTTCAAACCTTGTAGGCTCAGAGTCTGTTATGACTTCAGAAGGTGTTTGAACTGGTCGCAATCAACTCCTATTTCGGAGAAAGCAGATACTAACTTCGGCATCATTTTGGCAAGCATCAACTTGAAACCAATTGAACATGGCTGTTCCCTACTCTTTTCAGTCATGCTAGCATCTGTTGTGAGAGATGCTATCATGCAGCCATCCATATAAGCCTCGCATGCTTTGAGGATGTGAAGTCCCCGCCTCCGAAAATGGTCTTTGACAAAGTCTTCAAAATGCTACACAAGAAAAGAGTCTCAAAGTGAGATAATCTCAAACAAGAAAATTCCTTTATACATTCTCAGTTTTTCAGAGAATGGTTTGAAAGTGCTTAGGGTGTACTTGCATGCATTAAAAGACATGAAAGTGCTTCAATCTGGAAAATGTACTTCCCTGACTCAAGAATACTTTGAAATTCAGAGGAAAAGAAGCATTCTATCACCTGAGATTACAATTTCTGTTGTATCTTTTTCCAAATTTACCATGGCATAGATTCCATTGAATTAAAAACTTGAAATACATGGAATACGTCTCCCAATGATCAACTAAATTAACATGGTGAAATTTCCTGCTAGAAGGAAACCAAAATATCCCAGAGTCTAGCAGATGAAGAAGTGGCATAGTAAGAGTATATTTATAATTTATACGAATACATCCAAGACCCCAAGTACCATGATGGTACTGATAGATGTCAACCAAAGAACATCATCACAATAGTTCAATCAGATTATTTATTAGTCATTTGATGAGAATAAGAACAGTATATACATGCAATAATGCAAACCTGAAATTTCTAAACCTCCGACATAGAATTTAGAAGCAACAACACAAATTGCAGCTAGAGACTTAGTAAGATAGTACTGAGAGAAGTAATAAATATAAAATAATTGGTAGAGTTTAGTTTGTTACCATGGGTGGCCTTCGCAGTAGATACAACATCGATTTTAAATTTAAAAGGTATGTATTCTCATTATATGGTAGCGAATTCTTCTCCCCTTCAATGGTCCCAACCTGCTTTTCGTATCCAGCTTCATTGAAGTATGGCTTTGCATTGAGCACAAGGCCCTGGAGAGAAACAAGGACCTGAAGGACACTAGAAGTTGATGGATCCCAAACCTCATTTCCTTTGCCAGTCCATGTATTTAAAAGGCTCAGACATACTTTTCCATCCACATATAAATTTGGATTTACCCGCAAGCCTCCAGAATGATAAAAGGCAGACTGCACCGAGAAATAAAAAAGTAATAAAGTTAACCTAAGAAGTATGCTAACTGTGCAGTAAGCAATGGAAGACTGATTGAATCAATGAGATATGTTATGAATTGCAATTACCGGAGGAACTTGAGGATAGTCCGGCGGAAGCTGAAAGTCAAAGAAAAAAAGGCCATCTTGATACGGTGTTCCACATGCTCCAACTATAACAGCCCTTAGAAGGTCCATTCGGTCCTCAAAAACTCTTACATAGATAGCATCTGAGAACATAATCAAGTATTCAGTCATGAGAACGTTTTATCATGACAAGAGCTGCATTCAGTCGGTAAATTATTGCAATATTTTGGTTACCTGGAAGGTTCTTCTCAAGGATGCTCCACTCTAGCTGAATCTTCTTGATCCACTTCCTTCCACCCGCACCCTGACATAATTTTATAAGATTAATGATTGTGAAAGCATCAAAATAAACAAATGCTGCTCACTAAATTAGCTTAGGTACATTGAATTTGAGGCAAGCAAAGAAAATTGATCCAGGAAAAACCATGCAAATTGGAATTAAATCTTACCACATAGAACACAATGTATTTTTCAACTGAATGTAAAACATCAAACCAAAATTAATTTGAATATGTATACATTCAGAAGAACCTAGGTGTTATACCTGTCCACTCCCACCAAGGAAATGATGATCCAGTGGATTTTCTGTAATATCAAAGTGCTTAAAGTCAAAAAAACCAGCTTCACTCTGTGATCTTGTACCATCAGCATCAATTTCTACAGATTTCAAGCCACCCAAATCTTTTCCCATTTGCATTTCAGTATCTTCCGCCAGTGAATTATTATTACATTCTTCTGTTATTTCAAGACCATTTTGAGGGTTATGTTTATCCAATGCGTCAGACGTATCAAACCCATGCTTAACATCAGCAGTTTCTCCTTCCAAAACTTCAGTTTCTTCACCCTCGCCCACCAGATGTTCCAACTCTGGCTGCTCTGCTTTCTTCCCACGGGAAAACAATCCTGTAGCAAATCTAGTTACAAAGCCAAGGGCAGCAAGAGGCATCGAAAGTGGTCCATTCCTCTCTGTGCAGCTAAATTCTGAAGGGGCTGCGGTTGTTTTATCTTCCTTATTACTCTTGGTTGAAGTATACCGTGGATCTGCTTCCTGAGCCAATATGCAATCACAGATTAACACACAGCTAAAGGAGTTAAAAAAACATACAAAATAAACATTCCAGCAAAGATTCAACCTTTTCATTGTCATCAAGATCCATTTCATTATCATCGACTGTTTCCCAACTAGCAGCAGCATCACTAACTTCACTTCCACCATCAAATGAGTCGCCATCATCTTCCTGACTGACAACATAAACTGCTTGAGGACCAACCTGAGATCAAAATAGAAAATTGTTATTGGAAATTCAATAGTGAAAAGTAGTTGACACAAACGGCGAAAATAAATAACAGTTTTTATTACATTACTAATAACTTGCACACCCAACCCACATAAACTTTGGGGTCCAAGATATAAAAGAGCACATTTCCACATTAAAGGGTCTAAGGCATACCATTGAGACCATTCCATCAGCCCATGTAACTTCAATATCACCTTCATGCAGACCAGTTATGTTGCCTACCCATGACAGGGATGTAAAATTTGCACCAGAAGCATCCTTGTCTGTCTGCCCTTCTACATTATGTGAATCTTCCTTGCTGGCAGCACCTTCCTCAGTAGGATCAATTTGCTGGTTGGCTTCATCGTCTGGGCTTCCACAATAAGCATTCTCAGCAGAATCTGATGCAGGAGCCAATCGAACAACAACATCTCCATAGCAATAATCATAATCAGGATGACCATCAAGTTCGTATGCACTCACCACTTCATCACAATCAAACTCTCGGGTATCTTCTGGCCGAGTTACAGGTTTGCACCACCTCACACATACAGTTCGCTCTTTTGAATTAACACTTCTCACAACACCTACCCTTTTTGTCTCAGAGGAATCATCACCTTCACCTGAGGCCTGTTCCACTACATACTGCTCAGGAAAGAATTCATGATCATTAGGACTATGAATTGGAATTATGGACTTTGAGTCTCGTCCAAATTCCTTTGTTCCATCTTGCCATGCGACATCAACAGTTGTTCTGATATTAACAATGCAAAGAGCTCGTTCAAAAGTCTCATCTCTTTTACGAGCCTTCTTGTCTCTCTTAAATAACACCTTCCGAAGCTTTTTGCGGTAAAGAGGCCAACTTTCATGTGCAGCTTCTTTAGAAACTGCTGTTGAAACACTGCTGGAGTCACACTGTGGCGAGACATCATCTGACTCAATTCCATTGGTTCCACCAAAGTTATTCCCAGTATTGGGCTTCATAGGACAGTTGCTTTGGGAATGGCACTCTTCTGAGGCCTCAGATGACACAGACTGATGGCCAGAAACCAAGTGATGATCAGAAATATCAAAGCTGCTCAAGTGACTGGAAGTAACTGTATTATCCTGTGTACATACCTCAGTATCATGTCCATCCAATGCTTGATTTTCTGAAGTCAATAAATCATCAACAGCAAGTTGTGAACCTTGTACACAATTTGTTTCACAAGTATCTGTACATTGGTTGACAGAACACTCCTTGGAATGCTTCAAATAAGACCTGCATTCTCCAGAAGGTTCATTGATACTTGTGTTTGAAGTTCCATTAACACAAGGAACTGATGGTAGTAGACACCAGTCACCAAGCTGCCAGTGTGAATCCGAAAAACAAGATAATAGAGTTAAATTCTTTGGGCTCTGCTCTTCAGATGGAACAGCAGCTGAATTAGTGTGAACACCAAGATATGCTGAAGCAATCCAGTAAACAACCACTGAAGCTACCTCTACTTTGGTAACAGTGCCTTCAAGACGATTGGCTTTCCATAGTCCATACAACCATCTTGAATTTTTGAAAACAGAAGAAGCAGCCTTGACTCGCTGACCTGGATAGTATGGACAATTTGCATCGTCCACGACAGGCTTGGAGACTGCCTTAAGTCGCATGGGATCTGCCTTCAGAACTTTGCAGACCGATCCATCATCAAACATGACAGTCACATTATCTAAAACATCATTAACTCGACCAAGCCAAGGTCCAGAAACTACATAATCACCCACATAGAATTCCCTTATGCGTTTTAGGTCTCTAGAGGGAACACCTTTTATCATATCTCCATTTACAGCCTGCAAATCCACTGAGATATTAACATCCACAACAAGACCTAATTGTCCTGTAGGATCAGAAAGAGAAGCAATAATATCCCCATGCAAGAAGCCCCTATCTACTAACTCAATGTCACCAAGATCATTTGTTGTCTCAGATCCATTAGCCCATATAACTCTGACTTGCCCATCTGGAAGAGAATCAGTTTCCTCAGGAGCCTCCACATTGCCACTGTTCTCCATATCAGCATCATCACCGTCATTACCCTGACCAGTGGCAGGGTTGGCACTATGTTTATCTTCATCTTCATCGCTTTCACTGTCATCAGTAACACTACCCTCAGAATCTGATTCACCAGCTACCTCCAAAACAACTCCGATCAAATCCTTGTTATGTTTACACCTGACAACATCTTGTCTATACATAAACATCTCATTGGACAGGTTGAGAGAAGGCCTTTGATATATATTTGTTTCGTCACTTCCAGAGTTACCATCAAGTATAGATTCAGAAACATTAGATGCAGGATCCATTAATTTCTTTATTGCTTTCAGTTCCACAGAATCATCAATGCCAGAAAGTTTGTCAGTATCATGAAGGTGCTCACTTTCCATCTGAAATACAAATTAATCACATGTAAAAAATATATAGTCTGGTCTTCCACATAAACATTGAAAGATAGCAGAAAGAACACGATCAAAACGGTATAATTTTCTCTATTCAACCTTTTATCATTAAATTAATATGTATACAGCAGAATATCATATATTGTGCAAGGATTGAGCACCATGCCACTGTTATTTTACTGTTATTTTACTGTGATTATTACTGGCTTAAAGATAACAACTGAAATAACCAGACATCCAAATGCAAAGTCAATGTTAGAGGCCTCACTAGACAAAATGCTTTGGCAAGCCAGGGTTAAACGTGCACAATTTGAAACACGTAATGAAACGAAAGGTTATTGGTATCTGAATGATTATTTATTTACTGTTATCTGAATGGTTATTTATTTCCATATAAGAAGACATTGAATTACTTGTGCAACGCGAGGATTAGAAACAATGTTAAAGAAATGCACTGAGATTCAGCAGCAATTCAAATGCAAAAAAGAGAACTTCAGCCTCTGAGGATCAATTGCCCAAAAGCAATCTGATGTATTTAGGATGAGATGAAACTGACATGGAAACTAACAAGTGTTAAATGCCCAAACGTGAGCAGACCATTTGGATCTGGAAAATCTATGCATAGCTACTCCTTGGTGACAGGCTTTGCTCATTTTCTTCCCCTCCGACATTATCTATGCAAACAATAAAAGATGCAATGAAGAATCAAATAGAAGTGAACAACACCATCAGCAAGACATAATAAGGATGGTGTTGGCTACAAAAAAGCTAAGAAGGTGAAGTGAAGAGACAAGGGAAAAGCTTTAAAATCAACAATGTTTTATACCATGCAGCAAATAATTGTGCCGTGGAATCAGAAACTAGACAAAGTTGAAAGTGATATATGCAAGGCTGGAAGCTAGGTATACATGAAAACATTCTGAGAGGGAGAGGGATCAATTTGAGAAATCTCTCAACTGTCATAGTCCCAAACAAGCTCACATATTTATTTGGTGTTCACATTATTGACAACGATAGTCCAGTGTAGAAAAATGAAGTCCTCTGCCACATTCAGATAAATGATGTTTAAGGAGCAGTTCACCTAAAATCTAAACTAATGGAAGACCAAAAAATAAATAAATAACTAAATAAATAAATAAATAAGACAATCAAAATTAATTAAGCCACATGATTCCTTCTCTCTTCTTATTTTCACTTTTGCCATTTCCCTTTCGAACTCTACTCTAATCTAACAGAAGGATTAAAAGAACCATATAAAGGCCAATATAAAATCATTTACTTGCTTTTTCTTTGATAAATTACATGCGCTTAGAAGGCCAAAAATAAAATAAAATAAAATAAACAAAAACAAAAACAAAATAACACTAAGTGGGAAAAAATAAATGGGAGGGATTAACATAGGTAAGGAAAGATGTCCTACCAGTTCCTTGCATGAGGAGAATGTAGATATAGAACAAATACCAGAAAGAAACAGCAGAGAACTTTAAAAGAAATGAAAATATGGAAAAGAAAGAGGAAACAATCAAAAAGAACCAGCAAATGGAGCAAAGATGCTGCTCATATGAACAAAACCAATGCATACTTGTTGGGAATTGCAAGGAAGCCATCTTCTATGATGTAGAGGAGACTGCTATTATTGATCGCAGAGTTTTGAAGTGCATGCTAGTCCAAGGATATACAACTCAAGTTCTCCAAGACATTGCTGAATTATTTAAATGACAAAAGTCCACAAAGTGTGACAAAGGCCTTTTGCACAAACATTTTGAAGCAAGATATATAACAAGACCACATGCATTTGAAATGCAAGATGAAAGACAAAATAATTGTGGGAAAAATCAGTACGAGGTTGAAAACCACATTGGTACCTACAAATCAACAACTTTCTTGCACTTATAAAATATAATGATTAACTGAATTGTGACAAAGTGTAACTAAGTACTTATTATTTAACAAAAGTGAATAAAGAATATCATATTACAAAAAAATAAACTTATGCTGTGAAATATTAGAATAACTGATAGTCCTTACGACCCTTTAAAAAACCATGACTTATTAATAAGGATTTGTTGAGTGTGATATGCTGACAACTTATGGGGAATCGTGGGTGTCGTAGAACTTCTCATAGGAAAGCATGTCTGTTAATTTGGCAAATAAAGATCTAAATATATACACTTGGGTCTCTAATGCTATAAGATTAAGCTTTTGGGGTTGAATCAGGCTACCATGATATGTTTATTTATTTATTTTTTTAAAACAAGTCATTGACCTGCACAACTGGACGAAGTACTGAGAGCCTTATAAGGGGTAGACCTCTCCCAGATAGTATGTTTAGTTTGCTATATAGAAAATAGGTAAAAATTGTATAGTCATTACCATATGGAGACATGTTTGAATCCCACATGGTCACTTTTTCATTGAGTCCATTTCAGCCTCCATTTTAATTCTTTTTGGTTTTCAATCTCGATCTTCTATTACTTTTTTTTTTCCTGTCTTCTCAAACTACACAATTTTTTTTTATGTATTTTCTTATGTTTCTTGAACTTTCAAATCTTTTTAAAGTTGATTTTCATGATTTTAAAAATTCGATTTATTTTAATATCTCTTGTCCTAAGTTCAATTTCTCTTAAAAACAACTTACAATTATTCATAACTCACAGTGTCTATATATCTACATGTAAGACCTAAAAATTTGTTATACTAAAATATTCCCCATCCCCGTAAAAACAATGGAGTCCACATGTCTATCTACACACATTTATGTGTGCATATATATATATATGGCTTGTCCATGTATCTGGTTTTAATTAATTCAAGTGTTGAATACTCTTCAACAGTTGGATACTTGACACCCATATTTATATCCTATTAATACTGGTCATTTTTTTTTTGGGTGCAATCTAAGCAAGCTTTAAGACACATGACGGCACACATAGGTGAGTGCCCAACCATGCATAGGACATATGCGTACTGCATTTTGCTATGTTATGTGGTTGATGACTACAAATAGACAGTCTTACCTGTGGCCACAGAGCATAAAAGGACTGGCTTGTGCTTGGACTTGGTTTACCCTGAGACCAACTAGGCAGAGGTTCAAGTTTATATTTGCATTTTGAGGAAACATTTATTATGAATAAGACATATGCACCTAAAGGCCCTAGAAAAAGTCACTTCTCCCTCTTGTACCACAAATTTTCTTTTCCTGCTCTATTTCTCCTCCTCCTCCTCCTCCTCTTCCATTTCCCTCTTGTACTGCAAATTTCCTTTTCCTGCTCATAATTTCTACCACCCTTATTATTTCTCTCCTTTCTATACCAATTTCCTCCCATATAAAACAAAGATGAGAAACAACACAGTCATTGCTAACTGGGTAACAAGAATCTGAACCAAGTTCAACAACTGCTCATAGTACAATATCAATTTGTAGTTTACTCAATGTTTTGAATTTGATATTAATTATTTCAAGGTTAGTGCTAAATTCTAAACACTAGGTCTAAAATCATTGCAAAAGCAGCACAAATTGACACGAAAGGGTTTCTTCTGAGAATATAGAGGACTAAACTCTTCATTTTCTAATTGGGTTGCACATAATCTTTTTGCTTCTTGTGTGATAAACAGCATATCAACATTTGAAAATGCTAATGTGATGTTTGCTGACATTAGATGCATTTGATCATACATTAAAAACAAAGAAGTTTTGTCCATTAATTATAGCACAGATGCTGGGGAGTAGAAATCCCATTTAAAAGAGATTAATAAGATAAAATACTTACACATAGTTGTTTGCATAAAAAAGAAGTTGAACTATCAAGTTTGATCAACAGCAGAACAACATGTGCCATACTTATTCCTCCTATACAAAAGGCATTATGCATAGCAAAAGTACTAACAGATTCCTTAACTGTTGCACAGCCAAAAACATTAGTTATCTATAGTTCATCATAACACCAATATCAACAAAGCAGAGAATAAAATCTTATATTGCAATTTCAGCAGATAAATTATGATGATGTGAAGGGGATCTGCTGACCTAGTTTTTGATTATGTGAATAATTGCCCAATTCCATTAACCATTTAGAAGATCATATATAAAGACTTTACATTACTCTATTGGTATTTATTTTTTCAATCTATATCCTTTGAAACTATCTATTTACATGCATATTTTTCCCCTTAGCATGACTCCACAGAACTATCCTTAATAAATCATCCCTTCCTATATGTTATAGCAAATAGTCCAAAACTCCAAACGATAAGCACTGACAATGAAACTATTTTCTAGTTCTTTAGGCCATAACAAAAAACAAGCAGTTATTTTCACAATCAATTCTCTTCCTAGCAAAAACCAAACCTAACACACATCATCAGACTACACAACCAAAAGCAAAATTTATTACAGCATTCAAGTCCCAGAGAAATTCAAAGCGCAAGAAAAAAATATAAAATCAAATTCTTTACATCCATATATCATCAAATGATGCATTCAAATAAAAAAGTCAACATACTCACGATTGACATTGCTCCCCAAAAAACATTCCACAAATATATCACACTGTACCAGCACAAAGGCAACACCTTGTCGTCACCCAAATTCACAAAATTCACAGTAGATTAAAAAACTTAAAAAATTCAATAAAAAAAAAAAAAGAAAAGCCGAAATCAAACCAACAGAAACCCCACCAAAAACTTCAAACACAACATCCAAAAATCCGACGCTGCATCTAAAAACACCAATAGAACAACATCGAACACAAAAAACAGCTAAAAAAAAATCAAAATAACAACAACAGCAGCAGCATGGATGAAAATCAATTAGATTCCAAATATTAAACACAACTCATCGATGGATCGGTGGATCAAAAGAGGAAGCACTGACCTAGATGGGCAAAGGAAGGGTGGTGAATCCGAAACCAAGGAATCGAGAGAGCGATGATGATCGGCGTCTAGGGATTGCGATCGCCGCAATGGTGGTGGCTTGGTGGTGGGGGAAAGAGAAGAGAAGCTAAGGAAGGGGCCAACGAGTTCGCGTCTGGCTCAGCCTCCCGAGCTGGATACTAAAATTGGGTAACATTTTACATTTTAGTCCTTTCAAAGTTTTTGAGGGTGTTTTATGCAAATATCTCTATCATAGGAGTACTACCTCGTTAATTTTTTTTATATATATATATATATATATGTACAAATCCCTGAACGCTCCCACTTCTTTTTCAAGCTTATAGCCAAACCTGGCTAGGGGATTGACTCGGCTAAATCTAGGGGTTGATGGGCTCGATCGAATCGAACTCGGGTTGAACCGAAGTCAATAATAAAATATTAAAATAAATATATATATAATATTAATTAATAATGATAAAAATTAATATAACTTATATTTTAATAATAATAAAAAACACAATTAATTTAATATGAGAATTAAAATTTTAATTTTATATATTCTCTCTCTCGTCTTCTCCCTACTTCCTCTCGCCGCCACTCTGGGCGCTCGCTTCTCACCACAGTTCCCAGCACTCGCTGGTCCTTCTCCCTGACTTCCTCTCGGGGCCCGCTCACTCATTTTTCTCCCTAACTTCTTCTCACCACCGCTCCTAGCACTCGCTCGTCTTTCTCCCTGACTTCCTCTTGGGGCCCGCTCACTCGTTTTTCTCCCTAACTTCCTCTTGCTGCCACTCCGGCGCGCTCGCTTGTCCTTCTCCCTGACTTCTTTTGGTCGAACGCTCTCTCATCCTTCTCCCTCACTTCCTCTCGTCATTGGTGCTCCCTTTTATTTTTTGAAAAATTTATTTATTTTTGATCTGTTAATCAGGTCGGGTTAAACAGATTCCCAGCTAAACCAGTTAGGTCATCTAGTTTTTGGCCTGGTTACTTCAAAGGCGAGTCAATGGGTGTAGCTGGACCGCCCGCATGGCCGGTTCCTGGTTTTTCCAATCGAACTAGCCGGGCCGATCAGGGTTTAACAACGTTCGTAGAAGATTTGTGCTCTTTATATATATATATATATATATATATATATATATATATATATATATATATATATATATATATTCAAATTTATATTTTTAAAAGGATTTAAATTATATATTAGATTTTGTTTAGTAGGTTTTCATTTGTTATCTGTTTAATTTTTATTTTAATTTTAAAAATATTTATGATATATAAAATCCTATGTATGATTTGAATTAAAGGTAAGTAGACAAAATTACCCATTATAATATAGTTATATATTTTTTTTTTCAAAAAAACATGATCAAAGAAAAATAAAAATAAATAGATCTAAACCTCTTTCACATCAAAATCAATAGAAAAAAAAAATCATTTAACGGAGATCAATGAACAAAGCCTTTAACAGTAAATTATATTAGCATATATTATTATGTTAGTATATAAGGATATATTAACATATATTATTATGTTAGTTTATAAGGATATATTAGCATATATTATTATTATGTTAGTATATAAGGATATATTAGCATATTAGTCTATTTACTTTTCTTGTAAAAACCTAGCTATATAAAAACCCCTTATGTGTATTTCTTTTTCTTAGAAATCCTAATATGAAATCCCCAGCCTCTGTTTCTCTGTCTTCATGCCTTCGTCTCTCTATGTCTTCATGGTATCAGAGAGAGGTTAATGGATTCTTCTCTTTGTTTGATTGAAGAAATTTTCCCTCTGATTTGTCTTTGCTTACGTTCATTTGACGGGATCCTGTCAATTCAGGGTTTTCTTTTCGATTTCTGTTGATTTGGGGATTTCGTATCTGTGTTTTTTTTTTCATCATGGCTAGTCGTAAGGATGATTCACTTCAGTCGATTAGTGTTCAGTTGGATGGTAAAAACTACACATATTGGAGTTATGTTATGAAGAATTTTTTGCGTGGAAAATCTATGTAGAGCTATGTTACAGGTGTGCGGGTTAAACCTACAGACGACAAGGCCACCGATTATGCGGCCTTGGTTGACAACTGGGAGGCTGATAATTCGAAGATTATCACGTGGATCAACAATTCGGTTATCCACCCCATTGGTGTTCAATTGCCTAAATACGAGACGGCAATAGAGGTATGGGATCATCTGGCTCGATTGTACACACAGTCTAATTTCGCCAAGTAGTATCAGTTAGAGACAGATATTCGTGCACTTCAACAGAATGATATGAGTATCCAAGAGTTTTATTCTGCCATGTCTAATCTCTGGGATCAATTGGCTCTCACTGAGTTTACAACACTGCGAGGATTTGACCCGTATATTGCTCGTAGAGAAAAGTAGCGTCTGGTACAGTTTTTGATGGCCCTTCAGAATGATTTTGAGGGATTGCGTGGGACAATTCTACATCGTTCTCCTCTTCCATCTGTTGATTCAGTGGCTAATGAACTGCTAGCAGAGGAAATTTGGCTCAAGTCTAAGTCAGATAAGGGGTCTGTCACACCTACGACTCCATCTGTCTTTACTGCCCCACAACAGTCTCCACCTGGCAACCAAAACAGATCAGCTACTAAAGTCTCTCGGGATGAATGTGCTTTCTGCAAGCAGAAGGGTCATTGGAAGGCTCAATGTCCAAAACTGCTGAATAAAGGCAAACTTCAACAACAACAACAACAACGACCACCACAACAACAACGCCCGCCACAGATTGCTCCATGGACACATCATCCACCTCTGTCCAACTATGCAGTTGCTGCCCCCTCTTTGGATCCCTATATGTTTGAGCAGTTTCAGCAATTTCTTGCTTCTCAGCCTCATGCCATGTCGGCCTCTTCACAAAAAGGTTTGTCTTTATGTGGTACCTCAGGTACATCCTCTTCCTTATGGATCTTGGATTCAGGAGCTTCTCATCATATGTCTCATGATATTGATTCCTTTGTGTCTGTTAATTCTGCCCCATCTTTATTTATCATGATTACCGATGGTACCTCAATGCCATTGGCAGGCGTTGGCTCTGTCCACACATCCCGTTTATCTCTTTCAGATGTATAACATATTCCTAGTCTAACTTTAAATCTTGCATCTGTTGGTCAATTATATAATTCTGGTCTCTCAGTTCTTTTTACTTCTACCAATTATTGTGTTCAGGACCTGTGCTCTCAGAAGGTGATTGGGACAGGCCGTAGGGAAGGGGGACTCTACATATTGGATGAGATCAAAGTATCAGATGTTGCTGCCTCCAGTGTGGATTTGTCGTCTTTTCGTTTGAGTCGTTCGTCCTTTGATTTTTATCTTTGGCATTCTCGTTTGGGTCATGTTGCTGCGTCTCGTTTAAAGTTTTTAGCTTCTACTAGAGCTTTAGGTCCTTTGGACAGTCATGATATTTTTGATTGTAGTGGTTGTAAATTGGCTAAATTTTTAGCCTTGCCTTTTTATCAAAGTATTTCTCTTTCCCTTGCACCGTTTGATCTTGTGCATTCTGATGTATGGGGACCCTCTCCAGTACTCACCAAAGGGGGTTCTAAATATTATGTTTCGTTTATTGATGATTTCACTCGTTATACTTGGGTTTATCTTATGAAATGTAGGTCTGATTTTCTTACCATATTCAGTAACTTTCGAGCTCTTATGAAGACCCAACACTCATTTGTCATTAAATGCTTTCGGTGTGATTTGGGGGGGTGAATACACTTCTAATGAATTTTCTCAGTTGCTTGCTTCTGATGGGACTATCCACCAAACCTTGTGTACAGACACTCCTTAACAAAACGGTGTTGCCAAACGGAAACATCGCCATCTGGTTGAAACAACTCGTTCATTCTTGTTGTCAGCCGAGGTTCCTAGTGTGTTTTGGGGGGAAGCGGTCCTTACCGCTGCTCATGTGATAAACAAAATTCCAATCTCTCATAATTCAGGTTTGTTTCCTTTTGAGAAGTTGTATGGTCATTCACCTGATTATTCCTCGTTGCGCGTCTTTGGTTATACTTGTTTTGTTCTACGACTTCATGTTGAGCGTAGTAAATTGTCTTCTCGGTCTGCTTTGTGTGTCTTTTTGGGTTATGGTGTTGGTCAAAAGGGATATCGTTGTTTTGATCCAGTTAGTCAAAAATTGTATGTCTCGCGTCATGTTGTGTTTTTAGAGCATATACCCTTCTTTTCTGTTCCTACTAGTTCACATCATATGACACAATCAGATCTTGTTCGTATTGATCCCTTTGATGCCGACTCTACTAAAGCTCTGTCTGATACTTTGGTTCATGAGACATCCACCTCTCATATCCCTACTCCTACGACCACCCAGTTGCCGGATGAGATTGCGGATACTCCTCCTCTATATTAGTCTACTTGTATCCGTAAGTCTACTAAACTACCTGACTTTGAGTATTCATCCTATTCTGCCTCATTTGTTTCTTTTGTTTCATCTGTTCATCGCCTTTTTGAGCCTTCATCCTACAGAAAGGCAGTTCGTGATCCTCTTTGGCAGACTGCTATGGCTGAGGAACTTACTGCTCTACACCAGACGCATACATGGGATTTGGTTCCACTACCGCCTGGAAAACATGTCATTGGTTCTCGTTGGGTGTATAAGATTAAAACTAAATCCGACGAAACCATTGAAAGGTACAAGGCCCGACTTGTTGCTAAAGGATACTCCCAAGAGTATGGCATGGACTATGAAGAAACCTTTGCTCCTGTTGCCAAAATGATGACTATTCGTACTTTGATTGCTGTTGCTTCCATTTGCCGATGGAGAATATCTCAGATAGATGTCAAGAATGCTTTCTTGAATGGCGATCTTCATGAAGAAGTTTATATGATGCCTCCTCCCGGTGTTACACATCAGTCAGGTGAAGTTTGCAAGCTTCGTAAAGCTCTTTACGGTCTCAAACAAGCACCATGTGCTTGGTTTGAGAAGTTTTCCACTGTGATCACTTCGCTTGGCTTTCTTCCTAGTCACCATGATTCGGCGTTATTTGTCAAGTGTACAATGGCAGGTCGTATTCTATTATCCTTATATGTTGATGACATGATTATTACTGGTGATGATTGTGATGGAATTAACTCTTTGAAGTCTGAATTGGCACGTTGCTTTGCTATGAAAGACCTGGGTAATCTACGTTATTTTTTGGGAATTGAGGTTGCCTATTCCTCGAAAGGCCATCTTTTATCTCAATCAAAGTATATAGTTGATTTGTTTGAGCGTGCTCGACTCACTGATAGCCAGACCGTTGATACTCCCCTTGAGACTAATGCTAGATACTCTCCGTCGGATGGTACTCCTTTGGCAGATTCCAGTCTTTATCGTACTGTTGTTGGCAGCTTGGTTTATCTTATTGTGACTCGCCCTGACATTGCACATGTTGTTCAAGTGGTTAGCCAGTTGGTCACTGCCCCTACTACAGTTCATTGGGCTGTCGTGCTTTGTATTCTTAAGTATCTTCGGGGTACTCAATTTCAGAGCCTCCTATTTCCTTCTACGTCATCGTTAGAGCTGCGTGCTTACTCTGATGCCGATTGGGCTGGTGATCCTACGGATCGCAAGTCGACTACTGGATTTTGTATTTTTCTCAGTGACTCACTTATTTCGTGGAAGAGCAAGAAATAAGATGTCATCTCTCGATCTTCTACAGAAGCTGAGTATCGTGCCATGGCCTCGACTACTTGTGAAATTGTTTGGCTACGCTGGTTGCTTGCTGATATGGGTATCTCTCTTTGTCACCCTACTCCTCTACATTGTGATAATTAGAGTGCTATTCAGATCGCACGTAATTCAGTTTTTCATGAGCGCACCAAGCATATTGAGATTGATTGTCATATCACTCGTCATCATCTACAAATTGGCACCATCACATTGACGTTTGTTCATTTTTCTCTCCAAATTGCTGATATTTTTACAAAAGCACACTCAACTTCACGCTTCCGTTTCTTATCTGACAAACTCTCGATGCTTATCGTTGTCGCATCGTGAGTTTGAGGGGGGGGATGTTAGCATATATCATTATGTTAATATATAAGGATATATTAGCATATATTATTATGTTAGTTTATAAGGATATATTAGCATATATTATTATTATGTTAGTATATAAGGATATATTAGCATATTAGTCAATTTACTTTTCTTGTAAAAACCTAGCTATATAAAAACCCCTTATGTGTATTTTTTTTTTCTTAGAAATCCTAATATGAAATCCCCAGCCTATGTTTCTCTGTCTTCATGCCTTCGTCTCTCTATGTCTTCAAATTAAATTATATATGAAAACAAACAACAATAAGTGCTTAACATTTAGTAGGTTAATTAGGTTCATTAGGCCAGCCATCATTGGTCCAAGTTTGTTTTGGTTGACCCATAAACGACTTGGTCTATAATGATGGTTCGCCGAACCGAGTTGGCCTAATGAACACAATGGGTCACATGTTACCTTATGGTGACTTGGACCTTGCAATTGCATTAGCGTTCAAAGAACCTTAATAAAGATTGAACCAACTTAGTAGGATCGAGGGGCTACGAATCAACCCAAAAATGCTTTTATCTCTTGGTGGACTCTATATTCTCTCAAGTTATGATAATTCTACATGTGAACTTCTCGATCTTCACTCGCATGAATCATACATGAATTCTTGACTCTCGACAAAAATCATGACAATAAAGCACACATAATTGAATCTTAGTTAAGTATTGAAATAAGAAAGATTACATCTAAGTCTAAAAAAACAAATAATCCTAAGGTTTATTTATGGCAAAGCACCTAACAAATTAGTTTTCCATCATTATGGAATAATAATGCAATCCAATAGTAATAGAAAACAATAATAAAGACATTAAACTCCCTTAAACCTTTTTCTCTTCGAATTGGTGAAAGACCCCATGGAACTTCCACAAATGTCACGGGGATCTTTCCTTAAATGGCTCCTTTAGTGCCTTAGTCCCTTGGTGTGCTTGTTTCATCCTTAGTTTGATGAGGAAGGGCTCTCCCAAGATTCTTCCTTTCTTTCCTCTTGTCTAGCTATTAAAAGTTCCCACAAAAACTCTTAAATGACCTATTTATACCCTTTCTCTTATGAGGTCTTCTTATGGGCATAACCATGGGCCGTATAGATCTAGATTTGAAAATTCTCTGAGTCTTAACGGTGTAGCCCAACCCATAATTTAAGTCACCGCTATTAATAGCAACCAATTCACAATTACACAAAATATTTGTTACCGTGTTGCTGTCAATAAAATTTTTAATATTTTTGATAAAACTAAATGACCACAATTACTCAAAATTTTGTGGCCAAATTATTATCAATAAAAAAATGTTGGAATTTGTGATTAAACAAAATTTTTTTGTCTTTAGTGATATTTTTATTGGTGACCATTACTTTGTTAATAATGTTTTTTAGAGATAGTGTTGACAATGGTGTTTTTATTATTGTGCAAGTAAACTTAATAAAATATTGTCACATAAGCAAATAAAAATATTTAATATTATATAAAATAAATGAAAATCACCCAATAAAAAAAATTCTAAGGTTGACTATATAAAATTGAAAATTTTACCATCTAAAATATAATTATAAAATTATCCTAAACTATTCTCTACTATAACTTTTGAGATGAAGTCCGCTATGCATTTTTTTTTTTTTTAAATAATAGGCGACAAGCACCCTTTTTTTATGGATATAAACAGTACTGAATAGTACTGAAATCTGGATGTACAGTGTATGTACAGTATAAGAATAGTATAAGAATCCCGGATAAACAATGTATGAACAGTACGGGAGAACAGTACTACAGGGGGGAGGGATTTGAACCCATGACCTCCCCCTTATACTTTGGTGTCATACCATTGGGCTATCCAATGGTTGACATCCGCTATGCATTTGAATCTCCCTATTTATTATTATAATTTCAGTAAATGTTATAATAACTCTCATGTTTCTGTATACTTTAGCTTCCATGCTTATCTTGCAAATTAGATAAAAGTTAAGAACATAGTGAAGCCATTTTAAAAATTTTAAAAAAAGTCTAATTTAATTACAACTTGTATACCGTTATTTATTCTCAATTGGGAAGAGACCAAGTTCAATACTTTAATTGTTTTAAATAGATAAAAAAATTATAAAAGGAACAAAACCACAAAATCAAAATCTATGAAATATATTCCACTTTCAAACCTAAGATTAATAAAACAAAAAACAGTTATCTCTCATGCATCCACAGCATAAATTGAAAACACTTGAAAAAAAAAAACAGGAAAAAAAATTGTAAATCTTATGATCATCAATAATGTGCTCATCTAAAGCTAATTGAGCCATGGCAGGATTGGCAAATCAAGTAGTTGTCAAACCTTATGCCACCGATATCCATACCAGTACAAGTACTCACGACTCACCATACCACTCCAAATAAGTCTTCACCATTTACTTCAAGTATTCCATTTATATATATGTTATTTTTAGTATATATATACAAATATATATATATATATATATATATACACCAATACATTATCTAGGGACGTTCAGAGGAACGGCCCCAGATTTTTAAAAGTTAGAGAGAGAATCCAAATGAGAGATAGGAAGAAAGATTAGATGAACATTTGCTTGAACAATAACCGAAGCATGGTATCATCACGGAACAGGTTGGTTTGGTGTTCATAAGCACGATAATATTGTGCATCCCACTTTTCACTGTACTACTATTTATAAACATAGTAATACTATTGAATAAATAGTATACAATCGTTGGATTGAAATCCAACTATCGATATGATCTTAGAAGATCTGTGCTCTTAATATATATATATATATATATTTAAAATTTATTTTTTAAAGGATTTAAATTATATATTAGATTTTGTTTAGTAGGTTTTCATTTGTTATCTATTTAATTTTTATTTTAATTCTAAAAATATTTACGATATATAAAATCCTATATATGATTTGAATTAAAGGTAAGTAGACAAAATTACCCATCATAATATAGTTATATATTCTTTAGAAAAAACCTTGATCAAAGAACAATAAAATTAAATAGATCTAAACCTTTTTCACATCAAAATAAATTAGGAAAAAAAAGAAAAACTATTTAGTGGAGATCGATGAAAGCCTTCAACAATAAATTAAGCTTTATATGAAACAAACAACAATAAGCATAAGATATATAAAAGCTACTAACTATATATGCATAAGCTCATGTATATTAAGAACAGATTACATTAAAACGAACAATGACTATATATGAGAATTCTTATCTAATTAGTGTTGAGGAGAAGCGGGACAATCAAAGTTACCAAACAATGTTTTTTTGAAAAAATAATGTAGCAGTAGATACGGGCTTCAATACGAGCTTCTGCGCACCCATATAACTATTTGTCTTTTTTCGATTTCAAAGTACTGTAGCACACTCCCAGTAATGTAGTAGAGGTGCTGTAGCAAGCTAAGAGATATCTTGAAACTGAAATATACACGACCTAAACACGCTCATGTAATTCTTGATTTTCACCTGAATTGTAGCACTATTATTGTAGCATTTGAAGAAAATTCAAAAAGGTACAATCTGCACGGGTTGAAACATGATTACTGTAGCAGCCATGCTCTTTTTTTTGAATTTTTAGGATCTTCAATTCTTCCCCTCTTTGAGTACAAATTTAGGATCTATTCAACACAATAAAAGCATTAAACAACAACAAGCAAGACTTGCGATTTGGCATGGAAAACCCTCTTCAATCTTAGGGTAAAAACCATGAGACCCTAAGGCCACTTAAAACCCTTTTTTACTATGTCAACAATATCTTCTCTGGATTAAACTAGAGGTACATATGCCCAATAGCAACAACATTAGTCACCAAGAGAGATTTAATAACACAATCATCATCATCATCATACATGGATAACAAAAACCAAGTACAAATCAAGAAAAATCAAACCTAATCAATAGGAAAAGCTTCTTGCAAGGATTTTCCACCAAGAATTTGAGTGAGATCTGGAGCCGTATCACCGTTTGATCGTCTTGCGCTAGCTCACCCTTTTTCTTTCCTTCTTCTTAGTTTGTTTTTTACTAATGGCTTCCTTTCCACACACTATCTTGTTTTTTTAATTGTGGACATGGGCCCCACTTATTGATGAGGCCCCCACTAAATGGAGCATGACTCAACAATTAGAAACTATTGGTTCTCTAATACCATATATATATGCATAAGCTCAAGTATATATATATATGTGAAGAAACATCTACTGGGGACGTTTTCAGAACGTCCTCAGATTTAAAAAAGGAAGATAGAGAAGAACAATGAGAGAGATAGAGAGAAATAGGTTTAGAAAAAGAAGGCAATAGTGTAGAGAGAGAGAGAGAGAGAGAGAGAGAGAGAGAGAGAGAGAGAGAGAGGCTAGAACTTTGTACCATCAACCAACGGGGTGTTAAGTTGTGTGTTTGGTTTATTTTAGCTTAATTGTAGTGCTAGTAGAAATCGGATTTAACGGTTGTGATTGATTGAGTTATTGTGTTAATTATGATTAAACGGTTTAAATCAAAATACTGTGCACAGGGGCGGAGGGACAGGGGGTAGGAGAGCAGCTATTCCCCTTTCGCTGGCGAGGTCAATGGACCCCGTGGCTTGAGACGCCCTCTGCCCCCTTTCCCCGCCCATGCTGTCCCCTTCCCCAAATGATCGGCACCCTGTGACTTCTCTAACCATGCCACTCCTAGCTCCTTTTCCATCTCATGCTATCCACCCCCAGTCTACAACAGCGCAGTTATTCGTGAAGTTTGTTCATGAGTCATGACTCAATGACCGGCACCGGAAGCGAGAACACCAAATGCTTTGGGATTAAGGTGGTAGCTAACAAACAAAAGTCTACTCAAGTATAAATTAACCAATGAAAAAGTGAAACGTTACATGCTGAAGAGAAATATCCGTTGCATGTCACGTGCTAGTGCTATTATATATATATATATATATATATATATATATATATATATATATATATATATATATATATTAATACATAGTCTATGAGATCAACATTCTTTACAAATTACAATTACACTCTTCTCAGTTCTCATCCATTTAAAAAAACTGAGAACTTGAATTGTTTTTGATAAATAGGTTAAACAGAAGTTGTAATTTCCCATTTATTCTCTTCTCCGGCTGTTTTTTGATTTCTTCCTCCGGTGATCAGGAGGTGAAGCTTTTTTTATTTTATTTTCAAATAAAACTTCATTTATAATTAGTAAGATCTTAAATTTTAAAATTAATACAAATTAAAATTTTAAAATTAACAAAATAAATTCAAAAAAATTATTTAAAACATAGTCATTAATTTAAATAACATATAATGTTATGCCCACTAAATATAATCATCGAATTCATACGAGCATACAATATAATCATCAATTCATAATAATAAATTCAAACTTATAACCTATGCTCACTTATCATAATTCTTCTAAATAATTTTTTAATTTAAAATACTATTTATGTTTATTTAACTATAATCTATAACCATAACAATGATAAAATGTAATTATTTTTTTTCCTTATTGAATTTTAACTTATCCCATTCATCATAATTCTATTGAATAAGATTTTTTTAATTTAAAATATTATTTACATTTATATAACTAGTATGAGCCATAACTATACATGTAGATAAAAATATTTATGTTAAGATAATGATAAATTGTGATTATGCCTTTATTTTATTTATTGAATTCTAACTTATTGATCTCAAAAAAATTAAATTTATAGTATAGTTTTATTTTGAATAAACTCAAAGAGGGGGCACTAGTTCTCCCTCTCTTAATAATATCTTTCATTCCTAAAGAATTCAAGTTTAATAGGATAGTTATTTATAATCATTGTTATATGATAACTAGTTAAAGTATTTGCAAACCAGTTAAAGTTATGATAAAAAACTTATAACCTCATATTTAGATAAATGTTTAATTTAGTATTACACATATTTGATTGGATAATTTATGAATTTATGATTTAGTTTAATTCATTTATATATTTAATTTGATTAATTTCATATGGAGAGGTTTTTTAAATCTATACCAAAAAGTATTGAAGCAAGAATGAGTTCCACGTTTGATGTAAGTACTGTTGCATAAAAGAAAAGTTGTGTTGAGCTTGATCCGAGTGATATTATTGCCGACCCAGGGCTTTGAAAACCAATTGAGGAATATGACACAGGAACAAGTGATCAAATAAGGAGAGAGTATTTGTTAATTGGTTCATGTCAACCAGTTGGCTACAATTTTCCTAGAAAACAAGGAAAAGTTTTGAGAAGCTTTAAAGAAGTGTGGTTTTAGAAATTTGATTGGTTGGAATATAGTGTGGAGAAAGATGCAGCTTATTGTTTATATTGTTATCTTTTTAAGCAGCCAAGGGGTGATAAACTTGGGATTGATGCCTTCACAAAGACAGGGTTTAGCAATTGGAAGAAGGCAATGGAAGTTTTTACTGAGCATGTTGGTGTAGTTAATAGCAACCACAACAATGCAAGATGACATTATGAGGATTTCAAAAATCAGAGGCAAAGCATGTTGCATATATTCTCTTCTCATAGCAAAAAAATGGAGATTGCATATAAAGCTCATGTCATTGTTGTTTTACGTGTTGTTAGATTTCTTCTGTTGTAAGGTCTTGCTTTTCGTGGATATGATGTATCTTCAAGTTCCACTAATAAGGGAAACTTTTTAGAGATGCTGAATTGGTATGGAATAGAAGTTGAAATTGTTGGTTGTGTTATTAATGAAAATACTCCTGGAAATAATCAAATGACTTCTCCACAAATACAAAAAGATTTAGTGAGGGATTGTGCAGATGAGATCACGGGGGCCATTATTAATGAGATTAGAGATAGTCATTTCTCTATACTTCATGATGAGTCTCGTGACAAATTAGTAAAAGGTCAAGTAATTGAAAGATTTCTTGCTGTTGAACATGTTGCTGATACTTCAACCCCTTCATTAAAGACAGCTTTGGATGGATTGTTTGCCCGTTGTGGTTTATTTATTTCTAGATTGAGAGGATAAGGATATAATGGAGCCTCTAATATGAAAATAGCAATTTAATGGGTTGAAGACATTAATTTTGAATGATAATCTATTTGCTTTTTATGTCCATTGCTTTGCCCACAAATTGCAGTTGGCTGTCCTTTTTTTGTTGCGAGGAGCATTTTGGCTATTAGTGATTTTTTTCAGCTATGTCACTATGATTGTGTATATCGTGGGGTGCTTCATGTAAAAGGAGAGATGCGTTGCTTCAGAATCACCATGATAAGATTGTGGAGAAATTAGAGAAATGTGAGATCTTTTTAGGAAGGGGCCAACATCAAGAGACTAATCTTGTAAGACCCGATGATACTCGGTGGGGCTCATATTATACAACTTTAATCCACCTATTTACCTTGTGGGAGTCAGTATTAGAGGTATTAGAGGATGTGTGTAATAATGGGAATGTTGACAGAGCAAAGAGGCATAGCATCGGGTTTGATACAAAAGGTGGAGAGTTGTGAATTTTTATTTATCTTGTATCTGATGATCAAAGTATTGGGATTAACTAATGACTTGTCAAATGCCTTGCAACAGAAAGATCAAAACATTGTTAATGCAATGGGGTTGATTGTAACTATGAAATTACTTATGCAAGATTTGAGAGAAATGGATGGGGTACATTTTTAGAAGAAATCAGGAGCTTCTATGTTAAAATGTCAGTTTCAATGCCCAATATGGAAGATAGTATACTAGTTCGAGGTCATTGGAGACGTGGAGGGCAATTGGTAACTTTTTACCATCATTATCATGCGGAGATCTTTATTGCCGTGATTGATTTACTTACTATTGAGATGAATAATTGATTTAGTGAAACTTCTACAGAGTTATTAAGATGTATTACTTGTCTTGATCCAAGAAACTCTTTTTCTATATTCAATCATGGTATGCTTGTTTGACTTGCTCAGATTTACTCTGATAATTTATCCATATTTGATCATCTTATCTTGAAAGAGCAACTTCGCATATATATATATATATATATATATATATATATATTCATAATGTGAGAAGAAATTCTAAGTTTTCAAGTTGTTATGATCTTGCAAGTCTTGCAGTAAAGATGGTTCAATTTGATAACTATTTGATTTTTCCATTGGTTTATCGCCTTATCGAATTAGCATTGATCTTACCAGTAGTAACAACAATAGTTGAAAGAGCATTCTCAGCAATGAATATCATCAAAACATATTTGCGAAACAAAATAGGCGATGAATGGTTAAACAATATGAATCGATGGTTAAATAAAATACATACCACTAATGATTGCGAGAGGGAGCTGAATCCTTCAATTTTAGCATATATCATATTGTTTCGATCTTTCCTTGGTTGTTTGTTTGGTGTTTTAATTGAGTTCTCCTTGGTTGTAGTTCGAGGCTTCTTGTCGACGGTTTCGGGTTATTTTTCTGGCTTTTTAGAGGTGTGTGGGCTGTGCACAAGCCGCATAGCCACTCCAGTGGCTTGTGCGGCCTCCTATGCGGCCCGCACACCCCAAACAGAGGGGTGTGTGGCCTGGTGTGAGGCCACTGTGCAGGCCGCACACCAGCCTGCACACGCACGTGTTTTGTCTTTTTAAACCCGTTTTGAGGTGTTTTTCACTCCCATCTTCTCCCAAAACCCACTCATCCCTTCCTCCTCTCTTCCTCTACTTTTCTTTGGAGTTTAAGACTAGTTTTGGAGGAGTTTTTGTTGTTGTTTGAGGAGCTTGTAAATCATTCCATTGTTTATTCAAGGTAAGCTTTTTCTACTCTCCTTCCTTTCTTCTTCTTTGGATGATTGAGGCTAGGGTTAGTTAGTTGGTTTAGTTTGGAGCTTGAACCTTGTTCTCCTCCATGTTCTTTGTTTGTGAAGCTTGAGGATCTCCTTCCTCCCCTCTTGTGAATATTCCTTGAAGTTTTGAGAAGCTTGGAGGTAGGGTTTTTCTTCTTCTTCTTTCCCTCCCTTTTTGTGGTGTTTCCTTGAGTTTCTTTGGTGGAAATCTTGGTGTGTAGTTTCTTTTGAGTTAGAAAGTGTGAATGATTATATTTCCCTTGATTTTTTAAAGATTGGGGGAAATCCTTCATCATAGAGATTAGGGGTCACTGTAGCTCCGGTGAGTTCTTCTTGGTTTCCTTGGTTTTCTTGGGTTAGTGAGAAGCTTAAAACCCTTAGATCTCCTTTTGTAGCCTAAGGTTTTAGTTTGGGAAACCCCCTAGAGTTTATTAGGGTTGTTTGGTAGAAGAAACCTAGGGTTTCTTGCTTGGCCTTTGTATTAACAATTGTTGTTCGTTGTGCTTTGGCAAGAAGGGAAGCGTTGGCTCGAGGTAAAGGATTATCTGAGGATTAGCTTGCAAGATAGGGAAGTAACCTAAGAGTGAGTGGGGTTATGTTGTGCACATTTTAGTAGAATTTGATTTAAATGATGTCTTTGTGTGATTTATAATCATGTCTTGGTTTTATCGTATTCGTTTTGTTGTGTTGATCAATTTGAATGTTACTTCCTGGACTTTGAATTGTATTTGGAAAACTCTTATTGGTTAATCGAAAGTATTATACTTTTATTGCTATATTCCTTGGGAAATCAAAATGGTTCTTGCGAGCATGTTTACTTGTTATTGAGCTTTTACCATTGAGACTTGTGGATTTAGTTTTCATCCCAGTTTGGAAATGGTGTCATGGATCTGGAATGCATGCTTCTTACATATATATTGTACCATTGAGCTTCCACAGGTTTTGATGGTGACTGGATGGTGCCCTTCCCTACTGCAGTAGGCGGTTCTCACGGCTAGCCTGTTGAGGTGGCGTGAAGACCCAAGTTTATGTCCAGTTCAGGTGGCGCATAGAACCTTGATGGATACATACTCAGAATTCAGAGTCACCACACAGGCTCTCGGTGGGCCAACGTCAAAGTTATGAACATTTTGACGGCTCTCGACTTAGTCACGACGGCGGCTAAGTTAGAGAGTGGTTTTAGGCCATTGCTCATTCCCTTAAATTGAATTTTTCGTATTTGAGAAAACTTTGATTTCTTGAATTCAGCCTTTTGAGTAGCATTTTCTTGTTTACATTCTAGATCGTTGTTTTGATGACTTATTTGTCTTGTAAACATTACTGAAACTTGTTTTGTGTAAGTCCGTGGAGCCTAGACTGTTGAAGGATCTTTTGATCAAAATGTGTCTTTTATGAGAGTTATTGATTTGATTCTTGTGTATTATGTTCACTCATTTTTTGCTTGTGAAATGTCAAAATTCTTGTTTTAATACAAGATGTTGCATAAGAAAATCCTTTGGTTTATTCTATTATTCTACTAAAGCGTGCTAACCCATTCACTGAGTAACTATTGTTACACACCCTCCTCTTTCCACTCCCCAGGTGTTAGTTCAACGAAGCAATGCAGACATGAAGTGCATGGCAAGAGTTGGTTTTAGTGTAGTTACTTGAGTTAATTGTGCATGTTCTTAGTTATTGGCAGAGTGTGAAATCCCTTAATTTAAATCAATAATCTTGTTAACTTATGTACTCATTTCTGCATCTTAAGAACCCTTGTATTAGTTGTGGTCTAAATGTTGAGAGATCATTCTCAGTGTTTGGTTTGTATAAAATCTTGTATTTTGAAGTGTGAGTACTATGTCCCCTATTGTTAGTTTGTCAAGTTAGTCTTGGGTAAAAAATTGTTACATTCAGTTTATTGTAAAGTTTGTACAGGGAATAGGTTAGCCTTACGATGATCCAGGGTTGAGGTAGTGTTTAACCTCCCTTGAATTATAGTGACACTATGTCACGTGTGGGATCTGCGGGTTGGGGCGTGACACTACCACCACCAATAGCTTTTGACCACTAACACACAAAAACTAAGGAACAACCAACCTAACTTTTGACCAAGTTACATGACTTAATTTTATTCACGTGTTTAGTCAGCAAGGTCTTTATACAATGAGGTTCTAAACATCTTCAACATCTGTGTTTTGAAGCTACATATACCAAGTAAGGACCTGAACCAAAACAATTTCTGTGTTGTTAGAGCTTTTGTCTTCACATTTGCAACTTGATCATCAGTAATGCAATGTATAAGTTCAATCGAACCAGCAATTATCAAATTCCGTATAAAATGGAATCTAGCTAATATCTATATGTTTCTTTCTCCCACGATGGGTTGGGTTTCTTGCAATGAAGATGGTCAATTTGTTGTCACAATATATTTGAGTTGCTCCTCTCTGCTCTTGATCAAAATCAACTAACAATCTCTTAAGCAAAATTGCTTGCCAGGTCAAAGAGGTAGTAGCCAGATACTTGGCTTCTGTAGTCAATAACACAGTGATTTCTTGCTTCTTAGAATTTTAGGTGACAGCTCTTGAACCCGGTGTAAATACACTCCTTGAGATGCTTCTCCTATCATCCAAAGAACTCGCCCAATCACTATCCGTGTAGCCTTACAATATGAATCCAGAAGTGTTTGTATACCAAATTCCTAATTCTAAAGTTCCAGCTACATATTTAAGGATCCTTTTGGAAGCCCCATAGTGATGCTTGGTAGAATTTTGCATGAACCTTGACACAACATTGACAGGAAATGAGATATCAAGATGTGTATGTGTCAAGTAAAGTAATCCTCTCATAAGACTTCGATATCAGGATGTGCATGTGATCAGGTTTGTTATTGATTCAGTTATGCATATTTCTCTTTCATAATATTTAAATTGACCCGACATTCACCAAATTAACCCAGTGGTTGAATCGATAACCTGATGACACGACACCTTGACCGGTTCAATGTCTGGTGCGGTTCTATGACATTAGTAATTAATAATTTTATGAATCAATGAATTATGAATAATATAATATCTCAAACAATTAAATTGATTTACAAAAATTAAAACAATAAATACCATTAAAAAATGTCTTTCCAATAAAAAATAAAAAAGAAATATTATTTCATCATCATAAACATTTTCTAATAACAAATTCAAAACCACGGCTGAGGGCTTATGTTACCCACCCCTTTGAAAATAATTGTGGGTTCCACTAGTTTTTTAATTGTTTGGTTTCCTAACCCTATAGGTGTGGTTATCTAACCAAACAAATGTGGGTTTTGGGAGTGAAAAAAAAATTAAAAACTAAGGCAATCAATACCATTCTAACCCCGCAGGTGTGGTTATCTAACCAAGCAAATGTGGGTTTTAGAAGTGAAAAATTAAAAACTAAGGCAATCAATACCATTCTAACCCTGCAGGCGTGGTTAGCTAACCAAGCAAATGTGGATTTTGGGAGTAAAAAAATTAAAAATTAAAACAATCAATACCATTAAAAAAAAATATATATTTCTTTCCACTAAAAATAAAAAAGAAAACTTATTTCATCATCATAAATATTTTCTATATTTTTATTTTTATTTTTTTAAATCGCGAATGTTACTAATCAATGTTATCAGAACTGGACCGGATCGGAGGTCCTACTGGTTAAAATGTTTCGGTGCCAACTGATTCGATTCTCTAGTTGGACCGGACTTTCAGTTGAAGCGGTAAAAACCAGTGTGAACCGATGATTTTTTAGTTAAACCGATGAACCAGTTGGTTTATATGATTGCTTGTATGATTTTTTTCTTCTTCTTTACCAGCATTTTTAGTTTTTGGTCGACCAACGAGAACTTCAGTATTCGTGGATTTTGGTGGTGATAAGGTTTATACATATTTCTCTTTCACAATATTTAAATTGACCCGACATTCACCAAATTAACCCGGTGGTTGAACCGATAGCCCGGTGACATGGCACCTTGACCGGTTCAATGTCTGATGTGGTTATGTAACATTGCTACTAATTTTATGAATAATTTAATAAAAATTAATTATTATGAATAATGAAAAATATGATTGTACAAGCCATATATCAAAGGTGTGCATACAGACCGAAAATTAATTGTACAACTCATAATTAAAGACTTTTTTAACAATTATTGTGTCCAACCAGATTTAAACTCGAGGATCTTAAATCTCCACATGAATATCTTTCACAATGGAACTGAAATAACTGGTTTAAAGCCCTTTGATTAAAATAATTTTATATTTAAAAAGAATTCTCTATATAATAATTATGTTCACACATTTATCAAAATAAATTTTTAAAAATATATCTTACAAATTTAAGTTTTATAATTGAAGTAAAAAAAAATAGAAGTAATTTAATAATTTTTCTGATCAACTGCTAAAATCTCTCTCTGATCTCACACAAACACACACACACGCACACACAATATTTGCCATATATAAAAGAAAATTTTGAGAGTACATATAAATGTAAATTTGGATTTTGGTACAGATCAAAATATATACAGACAATGGTGCTTCAACATTTTTTTTCTTTTTTAATTTTAAGTCATAAACGACTTACTTAAATTAAAATGGAGAGGAAAAAAACTAGGAAAAGAGGAAATTAAGAACAGACCACATGAAAAAAAAGAACAATGAGCACAAGATATATAAAAGCTACTTACTATATATATATATATATATATGCATAAGCTCAAGTATATTAAGAACAGATTACATGCAAATTAAACGAAAAACGACATATATGAGAATTCTTATCTAATTAGAAACTGTTGGTTCTCTAATACCTATATATATATATATATATATATGCATAAGCTCAAGTATATGTATATATATATTGAGATATATAAACTAACACTAATTAGGAGAAATATTAATTAAGAGTGTAGGATTTGTACAGTTTATATGCATGCATCCTCCAAATTGAAAAGTAAACCTCAGCTATCAAAGGTGTCCTCATGGGCACTTAACACGATAAAATAAATGAATTAATCACCAGAACTTTTAATTAATTCTGTTACAAGAGCATCATCATGATCAACATTTATGCAAGTATAGAAACAATTTTTTAAAAACAAATGACAACTTGAATCAGACCATTTATTTAAGTTGACAAAGAAGAGGAGAAATTAAGGGTCAGTCCTGTAATTGCTCATTTTGATCACTGTTTCTTGGAAAGATGGTAACTCGATGAATCAATGTACAACATGCATGCATTTAAGTACTCTATATATACGAATCATATTTCTGATCATATTTACATCATGTTGAAGAAATTAAAAGAACTTTAATTCAAAAACTATTGGGAGGACATGCATGTACTTGTTCAGAAGCTATACTGCTTGCGCTTAAGCTCACTCTGGATTTGAACCAGTATTCTTCTCAAGTATATATCCTAAGAACCTGTTCAAATGAATGAATCTTTTGTAAGAGAGACATGCACATCAGCATGAACATTTGGGTCTGGAGATTAATTGCAGACTTGAATGGAACCTATTTATATAATTTGAGAAATAATAAGGGCTTAATTCAAACTAGTTATATATCTAACCTAGGATAAATGTAGAATAATAAAAACCAAAACAGAGGAACATAAGCATGCAGTTAATTACACGTACAAGAAATGAAGACGTTGACAAATTAAACAATAGAATGAAGACGTACAGAAGAGTATTAAAATACTATATATACAAATTAACCAAAATTACTGTAGGTGACTAATTAACTATCATTAATATATTTTTATCTGTGACTTACTTATATGTACAGATTAATTAACAAGAAACAAATTCAGAAGAGCACTTAATACAAGAAATTAATTAAATATCCAAAGTTATGAACAAAAAAAAAAATCAAGAATTAATAAAGAAGAGTACTTAATTACCTACCTTGCATGCATCACAGTGAACCAGGAGGCGATATCCAGCCAATCATTTGCCATTGGTTGTGACCATAACCTGAACCCCAGAAGCTTGAAAATCTCAGAAGCAGGCGATCAGGATGATAGTTTGCAATGTAGTAGGCTTTATTTCTCCATGTCACACTTAGATCATTGGATATGAAAATGTGCTTTTCTTTCCTCCTACATTGTGGAGCTTGAAAGTCACTACAAGAAAAACAGAAATTTGGCACAGTAGATTTGGCACGGATTTTGGCAAAAAAAACCGTGACAAACTGATTTTGGCACGGATTTTGGCACAGAAATATAACCGTGCCTATAGCATGTGTGACAAATATAATTTCTCACGGAATAGTAAAATCGTGCCAAATTTTGTCACGGTTTTAGGAACATTTTTTGGTACTATTTTTGCCACAGTTTTGTTTTGTCATGGTTTTAGGCACGGTGTTTTGTCACTATTTTTGGCACAGTTTTATTTTTCACATTTTTGGCACAATGTTTTGTCACAGTTTTTTGCACGGTTTTATGTTGTCACGGTATTTGTTACGGTTTATTTGGTACCATTTTTGGCACAGTTTTATGTTGTCACAGTTTTTGGCACGATTTATTTGGGACCTTTGTTGGCACGGTTTTGTTTTGTCACTGTTTTTAGTAGGGTTTTGTTTTGTCACGGTTTTTAGCACAGTTTTGTTTTTTCACGGTTTTTAGCGCGGTTTGTTTGGCATTTTTCTGGAACGATTTTGCTTTGTAACGCTTTTTGTCACGGTTTATACTGTCAATTTTGTCACTGTTTTTGGCACATTTTTTGTCATGATTTTTGGCAGTTTTAAATATAATATAGTTGTTGGCACATTTTTTGTCACGTTTTTAGGCACGGTTTCAAATTTAGTAAGGATATTGGCATGGTTTTTGTCACGAAATTTGGAACATTTTTCTTTAAAAAATTTATAAATGGATTTATTTAATAATAAAACCTGTATTTAATTGGATTCTATTAATTAATTTTTTAAAATAAATTTGGTAACTATTTAATTAATTGTGATTTTTTTCATGGTTTTATCCTCTGTTTTTATTTAATTTATTATTTTAATATTTCATGACAAATTAAAGAAAACTGTTCCAAATTTATGTATAGTATTATAGTTCAATGCCAAAACATATCCTTAAGTTCATTGGATTCTTGTTTATGCTGAGCAAATTAAATCAACAAGAAGACGAGTGGTTTTGGCTCCAGTGATGTTTCATTGCTTGCTAAGAAATAAAGAAACAAAAGGAGTCTTGTTTTCAGATATCTTATGGCAGGCCAATGTTGGACCAGTACAAAATTACAAATAACAAAACATTTATCATTCTTGCACCTTTGTAATGAGAAAACTATCTTAGAAAACCAAGGAGACATATTCTCATTACAAAGATAGTTTTCTTTAATATCTTATCTTAGAAGCCGCAATTGTGGCAGCTTGGACAATGAGGCCATGAAAGCACCTTTGTTGTTGCCCAATGTCACAGGCCTGTACCCTAAGAGAAGCTTGGAAAGAAAAAGGACAGTGGCGGAGTCTCTCAAAGAAGGGCAACAGGGCCTTCTTTGCCCCCACTGACAAGCCACTTAAGGGCAAGGCTGCCATCAAAAACTGGCTAGGCTAATGGAAAAATCAAAGAAACTTGAATCTTTAGCTGGAAAAATGAAGAAAAAAAAAGACCAAAATGAGTAAAGA
This sequence comes from Dioscorea cayenensis subsp. rotundata, assembly GCF_009730915.1. Lineage (NCBI taxonomy): Eukaryota > Viridiplantae > Streptophyta > Magnoliopsida > Dioscoreales > Dioscoreaceae > Dioscorea > Dioscorea cayenensis. Next base: position 2,191,451 of record NC_052472.1, on the reverse strand, counting down.
AGAATAAACCCCAAAGCTAGAAAGGCCGAATACGAATTATCAAGCTGATGTTTGAAGGAAAACAACAACAATGTGGAAATAAAAACAAAATCAGAAGCTTTACTAGAGATAAAAAAAAAAAAAATCAAGATTCTGAGAAAGAGATTCACACATGGACAAGCAAAAGCCTTGGCATTTTAACAAAGTAATCGATTGGAATAGCCTAGCACAACTTCCAAGAATCACAGACATTAGAATTCACAAAAGAACCTAAGCTTCAAAAAACAAAAACAAAAATCCCAATCAATGCCTTGATTTCTCTGAATGGAATCCAAAGGCTCTTTGCAAGCTTTGAATCAAGCCCTAGCAACTTCTCAGCATACCTAAAGTTCCGGTTTGTGACCGCAAGAACAAACATAGCACAGATTCAAGGACAAAAAATAGACAAAAAAATACAAGAAAAATAGCAAAAGGAAAGGTAAAAACAAATACCTGGAGCACCCGCCATAGGGATCCCGACCTCGGCTACTGATCGTGCGATGATGGGGGCCTTCAGCTTGTTCTTAGACCCCGCCGAACGGCCAAAGAGGCGGCGAGTCGGTGCAATCAAGGTTGAAGGCTCGTCGGTACAATCAAGGTTGAAGGCTCGTCGGCTTCGGCGCTAGCGTCCTTTCTCGTTGCCGAGGTTGAAGGCTTGTCGAATGGGCTCTTGGGTTGGTTGGTCGGCAAGTGGTGGGTGGGCGGAGAAAAAACCCAGGCGCGGACCAGAACTAGGGTTGGGAAATTTTGAGATTTGGTGGGAAACTAGAACTATGTTTTCCCAAAAGAATGAAAAGCCTTAAATTATTATTATTATTATTATTATTATTATTATTACTATTATATAAGAAGAAGAAGAAGAACCAAATAATGATAAAACAAATAAAAATAAAATATATATATATATATATAATATAAAAGTATATAAAAAAGAAAATAATAATAATAATTAAATAATTAAATAACAAAAAATTAATTAATTCAAAATAAATAAATAATAAATAACAAATAATAGAGTAACAATAATAATAATAAGTGGATAATAATAATAATAATTCATTTATTCTTTAATAAATAAATAGAGTAAAATTATTACGTAATTATTATAAATAAAGTATAATTATTATAAATATAGAATATCATTTGTATGGGTAATTAAATTATGCTACCAAATTCTCATATATTTTTGTGAAGAATAGTAGAGATTTTGTAAGAAAATATTATGCAAGAAACAATTTATGTTTTTTATTTGGTACATAATTATTATCAAAAGAGTAAAATTATTATGTAATTATTATAAATAAAGTATAATTATCATAAGTATAGAATATCATGTGTCTGGGTAAATAAATTATACTACCAAATTCTCATATATTTTTTTTGAAAAATAGTAGAGATTTTGTAAGAAAATGTTATGCAATAAACAAATTAAGTTTTTTTTATTGTGGGTACATTATTATTATCAAAAGAATAAAATTATTATGTAATTATTATAAATAAAGTATAATTATTCTGAATATAGAATATTATGTGTATGGGTGATTAAATTATGCTACCAAATTTTAATATATTTTTGTGAAGAATAGTAGAGATTCTGTAAGAAAATATTATGCAAAAAAAAAAAGTTTTTTTAATGTGTGTACATAATTATTATCAAAAGAGTAAAATTATTATGTAATTATTATAAATAGAGTAAAATTATTATAAACCGTGCTAAAACCCTTGACAAATAAAGGGGTCATGTGTTTGTCAGGGTTTTTGGCACGATCAATCTTAAACCGTGCCAAAAACCGGGTCAAATACCATGGTCTCCATTGTCGCAGTTTTTGGCACGGTTTAAGGTTAATCGTGCCAAAAACCATGACAAAAAAGAGATGATGTGTTTGTTACGGTTTTTGGCACGGTCAACCTTAAACGGTGTCAAATACCATGGATTCCATTGCCACGGTTTTTAGCACGGTTTAGGGTTGACCGTGCCAATACCCGTGACAAAGAAAGGGATGATGTGTTTGTCACGATTTGTGGCATGGTCAACCTTAAACCGTGCCAAAAACTGTGCCAAATACCATGGACTCCATTGTCACGGTTTTTGGCACGGTTTAGGGTTGACCATGCCAAACCCGTGACAATGAAAGGGATGATGTGTTTGTCACAATTTTTGGCACGGTCAACCCTAAACTGTGCCAAAAATCGTACCAAATACCATGGACTCCATTGTCATGGCTTTGGCACGGTTTAAGCTTGACTGTGCCAAAACCTATGACAAATAAATGTATGATGTGTTTGTCACGGTTACTGGCACGGTAAACCCTAAACCGTGCCAAAAACGGTGCCAAATACCATGGATTCTATTGTCACATTTTTGGCACAGTTTAGGGTTGATCATGCCAAAAACCGTGACAAATAAAGGCATTATATGTTTGTCACGGTTTTTGGCACGGTTTAGGGTTGACCGTGCCAACAACCGCGCCAAATACCATGGACTCCATTGTCACCATATTTGGCACGGTTTAAGCTTGATTGTGCCAAAAATTGTGACAAATAAATGTATGATGTGTTTGTCACTTTTTTTTGGCACGGTCAACCCTAAACCGTGTCAAAAATGGTGCCAAATACCATAGATTCTATTATCACGTTTTTTGGCACAGTTTAGGGTTGATCATGCCAAACACCGTGACAAATAAAGGCATTATATGTTTGTCACGGTTTTTGGCATGGTTTAGGGTTGATCGTGCCAACAACCGTGCCAAATACCATGGGTTGCATTGTTATGGTTTTGGGACTGTTTAGGATTGCATGTGCCAAACATTGTGACAAATGTGTTTGTCAAGTTTTTTGGCATGGTTGTTTGTCTAAATTTTAAACGAAAAGATAAATGGTGCTAAATACCATGACAAAATTGTCATGATTTAGTAATCGTGCCAAACGCCGTGACAACATTTTCACTAAATTTTGTTTCGTGCCAATTTCCGTGGCAAATTTGGCACGGAATCAAAACCGTGCCAAATAAATCGTGCCAAATTCTTGTTTTTCTTGTAGTGAGTATTCAAGGGCCCTGCTGCTCCTTCTGGTCAGATTACAAGGGATGAAGCAGTATGAATTCCTTTGGAAAGAGGATGTGCATAGAAGATGGATTCTTCCATTGAGCCCTTGCATAAAACGAAGCCACAGTTGAGGATCTGAAGAAATACTTGGAAGCATCCCTTGCAGCAAAAACTCCAATGAATGAAGCCTTTGCCTGTCAAGATCAACCTGCTGAAGCTTTCCACCATAATTTGCATACACCCTCCCTTCTATGCCAAGAACATCATCAGGTGTATCTCTTAAATCGAAAAACCTCCATTGGTTATCCCGGTAAGGCCGGATGTAATTTATCCGACGAGCATTATAATATACAACAGTGAATCTTGGATTGTCTTGTGTTGGTGGACCAGAAAGAAAAACCCTTCCATTAGCTTTACTCTTCAGAGGTAGAAGAGACATCACCCCTGAGTTTTCCATGAAAGGATTTATTATTGTGATCTGAAGCTCTTGCTGTTGTTGTTCTTGTTCTTGTTTGTTGAGACCTTGAGCATCGTCATCATGATCTCTTTTCCTCTTCCCACCCGATCCAATCACCTGATCAGCTAAGGCATCTTCTTGAGCATCAGCTCCATTGGTGTATCTTCCCAAGAACAGGCATCCCAATGACGAACCAAGATAGAATGAACCATAAACAATGTTGGCAAATTGAATCCTCAAAGGGATCGTTACTCTTGCTTGAATATTGAAGAAGCACATGTTGGTTATAGCTCCATTTGTGCTGCTCCAATCCACCAGAATAACAAGAGGGGCTGGATCCTCCAGTGCTTTGTTCCACTGCTTGCAGACTGTCCTTAATTTGATATAATCTTGGGCGCTTAGGAAGCCAGCAGTGACGCGGAGAACGTCACTTGAAATCAATGACCAGTCACGTTCATGATGAACATCCATCTTGCTGTTTCCTTTTCTAATTGAACTTCTTGGAAATTGTAGCTAATCAGTGCATATGTATGTAGTGTAGGTGCATGTATATATATAGATATATATGTAGCACGTGCATGCTTTGACGTGCATGCTTTGACGTGCATGATTTATGTAGATATATATATATATATATATTAATGAGATCAATTTTTAATTTTTCCCCTGCATGCATTTTGCAAAAAATATATATATATATATATAATTAGTAATTTATATGAAATGATTATAATCTTTATTTTAATATGAGTGTTTATAAAGTATTTATTTCAATGTTTATATAAAACACTTCTTTTTTAACGTTTACTAGCTCCAAATTTTCCCTCATGCTATTTTCAAAATTTTAAAATAAAAAAAAGTATTTTGTAAAATCAGCAGTGAAATTAATAATATTGTAAGAAAAGAGAGCAATTTTTTTAATTTTTTCTATTTTTTCTAAATATATACAGATTAGATATTTATTCACAGATGTTCTTTCTAGTTCACTGGACTGTGACTGTCATTTTTTTATGTATTTTTTAAATAATTTATTTAAATCAACTCATATTGTAAATGAAAACCGTGATTCAATTCTTTTTCTGTCATCTTATAATATTTAAATTAAGAAAATTCTGTGTACGTATGTATTTAGTAAATTCAAATAGTCATATAATGGGTTTTGTTATTGTGTCGATAAGGGCTTCCTCTATATAATGTACACCTTTACACCACAAAAATGGCTTTTTGCTTTGTATTATTCACAGGTGTGTAATCCATCTAATTGCAGAAATGCCACCACAAGCAAGAAGGTTTCGTTTAAATGCCAAGAATATTTTCTTGACCTATCCTCATTGTCCTTTGACCAAGGAAAGAGCTCTAGAACAACTGTTGGCCGTATCTCTTCCGAGCAACAAGAAGTTCATTAGGGTTGCCAGAGAACTACATGAGGATGGGAGTCCGCATTTACACATTTTAGTACAACTGGAGGGCCGAGCACAGGTAACAAATCCCAGATTGTTTGATCTTCGTTCATGTAGTTCTTCTTTGGTATTTCATCCGAATATACAGTGCGCCAAGTCCAGCTCCGATGTGAAGGCGTATATAGAGAAAGGAGGTGACTACGTCGACTGGGGTCAATTCCAGGTTGCTGGAAGATCGTCTAGAGATGGAAGACATGACTTGTTAACAGTCTATGCCGATGCACTAAACTCCGGATCCACAGAGGCTGCTTTACAGATTATTCTCGAAAAGGATCCTAGGGCATTCACTTTACAATACCATAATCTTAAACCTAACTACGAACATATTTTTCTTAAACCGTTGGATCCTTACAAGTCATATTAAGATTATTCTTTGTTCGAGATTACTCCGAGTATGCAGGCATGGCTTGAGCATAATTTCTAGATTAATGGCGCTACATGGCCGGACGGAAATATAATAATTCATAGACAGGAATGTTTGTGGCCAACAAGCCTTATCATCGAAGGACCAAGCTGGATTGGGAAGACTGCCTGGGCCCGTTTGCTAGGTAAACATAACTACATCTATGGACATTTAGATTTCAACCATGCCACGTTTTACCAAGATGTGTTATACAATGTCATTGATGATGTTGCGCCAAGTTATTTACGTATGAAACATTGGCGGGAATTGATTGGTGCTCAGCGTGATTGGTAAACTAATTGTAAATACGCAAACCCATCCAAATTAAAGGTGGCATCCCGGCTATTGTTCTCTGTAACCTAGCTCATGAATCCAGCTATAGAGAATATCTAGACAAATTCGAGAATACAGCTCTTTGTGAGTGGACATTGAAGAATGCTAAATTTGAATTCCTTAATGATCCACTATATACAACAATTAGCAACGGTGACCGTGAAGGTTCAAATTAAATAGTCTACTAGCATCTTTATGGATTACAGGACCGGGGACATCATCACCGAGGAACAGGCTAATACGGGGGTATTTTACTGAGAGCTACGTAATCCCCTGTATTTCCGGGTTAAGAAACACATAGACCGACCCTTCTATAACAACTGGGATCGTATAACAATGGAGATTCGGTTCAACTATAATCTAAGGAGAGCTCTAGGGATTCACAAATGCTGGCTGTTTTTCCGAATATGGATTACCTTACGTCCTCGGGCTGAGAATTTTCTTCATGTTTTTAGGTGTAATGTTATAAATTTCCTAAGTAATTTTGGTGTAATTTCTATTAATTCTGTAATCCGGGTTATTCAACATTTCATGGGCCGTTTTCAACGGCATATCCTTTATGTTGATAACTCAGCCTATGTTCAATTCAACATGTATTAGTTTATTTTGACTGCTGTTGTTTTTTGCTTTGAGTTTTTGAGACTACAGAGGTTTTCTGGATTGAGATCTATGTTAGAAACCTTTTATAATTATGAGAGAGCACCTATGGATTCTTCGAATGTTTTGTTTTTGAGCTCTTCTGATAGCCCAGGAATGATGTTAGTATCCAAGCCTTTCAGTGGCAGGGGCTATGGTTCTTGGAAGAGAGCAATGGAAATTGCTATTACTACCAAGAATAAGTTTGTCTTTGTGAATGGCACTTGTAAGAAGCCAGAACCTGATTCTCTTGATTTACAAAGTTGGGAAAGATGCAACAACATGGTTATCTCTTGGTTATTGAATGGTCTTTCAGCTGAAGTTTCTGAGAGTGTTGTTTACTTAAAGACAGCATGTGATATATGGAAGGAATTAGAAGTAAGATTTGGTCAACAGAATGGTCCGCTACTATATCAATTACAGAATAAACTCAATCAAGTTTCACAAGGATCAACCTCAATTACTTCTTATTTCACTAGAATTAGGAAAATTGTGGGATGAAATTCAAAGCTTATCAAAGGTTTACCCATGCAATTGTGGTTCATTACTTGAGCAGCAGAAGCAAGAGGAAACTCAAAAGCTATTGCAATTGTTAATGGGACTGAATGAGAGTTACAGTGTAGTAAAGAGCAATATTCTGATGATGAAACCTCTACCATCTATTATAGAGGTTTATTCTTTGTTAATCCAAGAAGAGAAGCAGAGAAAGATATCATCTAGTGTTCAATTCTCTTCTGAAGTAGTTTCGATGAATGCAGGCATGTCTTGAAATTCAACAAATCATGTCAATTAGCAAATTTCACAGTTGACTCAGAGGAATAAATTGGATTACAAAAGGATGATGTGTGAATATTGCAAAAAGATTGGGCATACAAAAGACAGATGTTTCAAACTGTATGGTTTTCCAAACTCTCACAAGACAAATAGAGATAATGGGAAAAGGATTGCTGCTCTTGTTCAACGAAATACTGCTGGAACTTCTCATATACCAAAATTGACTATTGCTCAGCTTAATAAATTGATGGACATGCTAAATGATACCTCTAAAGATTCTGCTCAACATCTGGATGCTGTTCAAATGGCTTCTCTTGGAAATGGAAGTGCAAATACAACATCTACTTCTTCAATTACTATGGTAGGTATAACTTCTGATCCTCTCCCACATTTAATCAGCTCATATGTTCTTAATAGTAGCAAGCAATTCCTTACACAAAATACCTGGATCATTGACACTGGTGCATCTGATCATATGTGTTATGATATTACTTTCTTCAATACTCTACATGCTCTACCCAAATCTTCCATATTACTCTACCCACAGGTTTTGAAATCACAGTTTCTTATATTGGCATAATCATTCTTACAGACAATTTGAGTATAACTCAAGTTTTGTTTGTTCCTGATTTACATTTCAATCTTTTATCTGTAACCAAGTTAATTCAACAACTTGTTTATAGAGTCACATTTACTTTTGATTTTTGTCTTCTGCAGGGCCCTTCACTGAAGAGACCACTGGTTCTTGGTAAGGCATACAAAGGACTCTATCTTCTTCATTTACAGACTAAAGGAGCAATTATTTTTGTAGATCCTGTTATGAATTCTGTCCCAGTTCCACAAAAATGTCTACAATCTACTTATTCTTTGCTTCAAAACAATTTTATTACTTCTTGTAATAGTACTGAATTTGAGCTCTGGCATTCCAGATTAGGACATCTTTCTTTACACAAAATAAAATTATTCTCTTTACTGAGCTCTAATATGAATCTGATTTGTCAATCATTTGCAATGTTTGTCCATAAGCTAAACAGCACAAGTTGCCTTTCCCACATAGCCACATTCACACCTCATCAATCTTTGAATTAATTCATTTAGACATTTGGGGCCCTTATAATACAGAAACTCATCAAGGTTTTAGATTTTTCCTTACAATTGTAGATGATCATAGTAGAGCTACTTGGACTTTTCTCTTAAGAACTAAGAGAGATGCCTCTTTTACCTTAAAAGAATTTCATCCAAATGGTAGATACTCAATTTCAAACAAAAATTAGGAAAATTAGAACTGATAATGCATTTGAATTAGGAAATTCAGAAGATCTTAAAACTTTTCTTTACAAATAAAGGGATCATTCACCAAACAACTTGTAGCTACACTCCACAACAAAATGGAGTTGTGGAAAGAAAACACAAATATATATTAGAAACAACCCTTGCCCTTTTATTTCAATCAAAAGTGCCTATCAAATATTGGGGTGAATGTATCTTAACTGCAACCTATTTGATCAATAGGTTTCCAAGTAAACTCTTTAAAAAATAAGACCCCTTATGAAATACTTTTTGGAGTCCAACCTGATTATTCTCATCTTAGAGTTTTTAGTTGTCTATGCTTTGTGACAAACAATGAAAAATTCAAGGACAAATTTAATTCTAGAGCTAAACTTGGTGTTTTTCTTGGATATCCTTTTGGTAAAAAGGGTTACAAAGTACTTCTTTTTGATACTCATGAAATTGTTGTTTCTAGAAATACAGTTTTTCATGAAAGTATTTTCCCTTTCAATGAAATCAATAACAAAGAATCTAGTGATTACTTTTACTCTCCAACTTCATTGCCAGATAATTTCCCTAACACAGTTTCACAGAAGTTATCAAATCCAAATGATCATTTCACTACTGATGAAAATTCCAATTCTCATTCTTTACCAACTGTTGTGTCAAATTTCGAACCAAGTACAGATTCCAATGTAACAAATCAAATTCCTATGCCTCTCAGGAAATCTACTAGATCACACAATGCTCCATTCTATTTGAATGACTACACTTGTAATATTGCCAAAACCGATAGTTCATTGAATTTTTTACCTAGCACAATTGATTGTGATCATACTTTTACCAATACTTGTGTTAGTCCTAAACACATTTGTTTCTCTTCACTTTCACATTACAATCCTAATATGCTTGCACTATTATCTACTATAATTGAGCCACAAACTTATGAAGAGGCAATTAAAAATTCTGCATGGAAAGAAGCAATGCAATAAGAGTTTAAAGCTCTTGAAGATAATAACACTTAGGAGTTGGTACCATTACCTAAAGGAAAAAACCCATCAACTGCAAATGGGTTTACAAAGTCAAACACAAATCAGATGGTTGTGTGGAAAGACTCAAAGCAAGGCTAGTAGTCAGAGGTTTTACCCAAAAATTTGGTGTTGATTATACTGAAACCTTCTCTCCAGTAGTAAAAATGACCATAGTGAAGAGTTTGATAGCTGTTGTAGTAAAAAAGCATTAGCATTTTTTCCAATTAGATGTAAACAATGCATTTCTACATGGTGATTTACATGAAGAAGTTTATATGAAATGGCCACCTGGACTTAATATTGAAGCTCAGATTTTGGTTTGCAAGTTAAAAAAAACTTTGTATGGCCTTAAGAAAGCTTCGAGGCAATGGCATTACAAACTTTCTGAAGCATTGAAGGATAGAGGATATCATAATTCTAAGAATGACTATTCTTTTCTGCAAAAGGGCCAATGGAAGGAATGTTTTCTTTGCAGTATATGTAGATGATATATTAATGATTGGAGATGACTTGGATGAAATGCAGAAATTGAAAGAATGTCTAGATTAGAAATTCAAAATCAAAGATCTAGGCACTTTACATTATTTCCTGGGAATTGAAGCAGTACATCATGAGGAGGAATTATATTGACTCAAAAAAACTTCACACTGGATTTACTCAAAGAGTTTAATTGTGTGGATTGTTTAATAGCTTCAAGCCCTCTAGTGCTAGGATTGAAATTGATTCCTGTTGTGGATGATCCATTGACTGATCCTTCAATACATAGAAGGTTAATTGGGAAGTTGAATTATCTCACCAATACTAGGCCTGATTTAGCTTTTTCAGTGTAGCATCTTAGCCAATTCATGGCAACTCCTTGTACAGCCCATCTTAATGCAGCATTACATGTTCTCAAATACTTGAAGACAATCCAAGTTAGGGCATATACATGAATTCCAATTCATCTTTTCAGCTTCAAGACTTCTGTGACTCTGATTGGGCAACTTGTCCACAAACAAGAAAATCAGTTAGTAGTTTTTATGTCATCATGGGACAATCTCCAATTTCATGGAAATCTAAAAAAAACTACAGTGGCTTTGTCATAGGCAGAAGCTGAATACAGGTTAATGCGTCGAGTATGTGCAGAAATTTCATGGCTTACTAGATTGTTAAATGAGCTCACTATGGATTCAATTACTCCAATTTCATTAAAATGTGACAATCAGGTAGCTATTCATATAGCAAAGAATCCTGTTTTTCATGAATGAACCAAGCACATAGAATTGGACTACCATTTTGTCGGAGAGCAAGTTCAAGCAGGGTTAATTTCTCTACATCATGTTCCTTGTCATCTACAGTTAACGGACATATTTACAAAGTCCTTATATGGACCTCAACATCAAAAGATGCTTTCCAAGTTGGGAGTGTGCTAATTATTTACACTCTCCTACTTAGGGGGGGAGGAGAGAAGGCTAAGTTAACAAAAACATTAAAAATGAGGAGAAGATACATTCACTACTGATTGATCAAGCTACTGTTAGTTAATTTTCATCATTACAAATCATATGAGGAGCTGTTTTTCTTTCATTACAAAGCACATGAGGAGCATGCGATTTACAACTTATGCTAGCTTAGTTTTTAGTTAAATCTAATACCCAATTATATGTTGCTAACTCAGTAAACACTACAGCATATTAGGTCTTCCCCGGCATTTTTACTAGGCTTTTGTGGCGTTTATAAATGCCAGTAAACCACTCCATTGCGCCTTTGGAAAACGCCGGCGAAAACACCGGGCAAACTAACGTCGCTAAAGTAGCGGCGTTTTTGACCAAAAACGCCGATAATGTTAGCAGCGTTTGATGATAACACGCCGGCAATGTTAAAACCGTTTCTTCGAGACAACCCAGAATTTACCGGCGTTTAATAAATAAACGCCACAAATGTTCCGGCGTTTATCAAGAAAATGACGGTAAAAGAACATGGTCTAACATTGGTTTTTTAATTTATTGGCAGCGTTTTAAGTAATACAACGCCGCTGAATAGGTGGCATTTCTGAACAAAATGCTGCGAGAATACAGCAGTCTGTATATCCTTTATTGATTATGCTGCCATTTTAATTAAAAACGGCAGCAATTTGGTAAATTCTGTAATAATTTTTTTTTAGATTTCTGCTTTTAATACCTGTAATAAATTTGAATGTTACCTAAAACCCAAATTGAACTTCAAAATTGTCTATATATTAATAAAAATAAATATGAAAGCAATAAATAATGTACAATTGTGAGAACTTGAATGTCATTCACAATCACAAGTATTTAACAAAATATGATAGGTACAATTTTGAGAAAAACTCATAGACACCAAGAACATTCAAAGTTCACATAAAATCTCATAATAAATTGGGGAAAAAAATTCGAACATTCATCATGCTTGATCATCGAACCTCCTAAGAGTGCATCAATGTTGTGGAGAAGCCTGATTCTATAAGAATAATTTAGAGTATTAGTATTAAAGAAAACACAGCATTATATGTTTAATGTACAATTACCTGAATATGCACAATAGACCCGGCTGTGTTAGCCTTAGGGGTCTGATATCCGATGCATTGATTATGCAATGATTACAATTACATGTTTAAAATATAATTTGGCAACATAATTATTAGGAATGGACCAATAAATAAGTACTATAAACTTATAGAGAGTATCACTCAATCATACACACACAAACACATAAATGAAATAATAACTTAATTATGATTATGGAAGTATCCAAATTAAGTATCTGATTACTAGTTTACAAGTTTGAAATACCTGTGATTGAGAAGATGATCCACCTATGGCAGGCAGGGGGATATTCGCTCCTGGGAATTGTTGTTGCAAGAAAGTATAAAGAGCGTTGTAATTAGCACGTTCTCGCCCAAGCTCATCTTCCATCTTTTGGAACTTTTCATCCATCTATTTGCGAAATTCTATACACTCAGATGAATGACCACCATATGTCACAGGACGATGACTACCTGAATGGTCGTAATATGAAGTAGGTGTAGGACCCAATCCAAGCCCTCTTACTTGGCCATGTCACTCTTTTCCAATCACTTCAGTCAAAATTTCTGTTTCAATCATTTCCTCATCTCTATCGCCTGATTCATATTGAGATAGTTTTTCATTTGCCTTTTCCTACATTTATGTAAATGGCTTTTAACAAATGTCATTTCTAAAGAAATAAATAGAAGGAAAAATAATGGCCAAAGACTTAGTACCATAACATCTTCTGTCTCTTTATTCAAATATGATCCATCTTTTTTAGTATGAGTTGCTTTGAAAAACTCAAAATGTCCTATTTTCTTTCCACTTTTATGCTCCTAAAATAAAAAAAAATATAAATTAGTATTGGTTACCAACAAAGCGTACTCTTTGGAAAAAAATCATATATAGCGAAATATTGAATCTTGACAGACTTAACAATTTTTTACCATTTCCTTTTCTTTCCTTGCGAAACTTTTTGAACCAAAAGTGTGTATGTACTTTTGTTACTTTCTTGAGGAAACCCCAACTTTTTATGATTCCTGCATATATAATAACATGAACATTAAATTACATATGTAAGATACCATGATTATAACATTTAAAATAAACAATATATTATTCGAACCTCCCCTTTCCTTGAGTACCAAAAATCAACTAACTCTTCCCATTGCCAGCTAATAGTCCCTTCTGGATGCTTCTCTTTATTTGTTTGCAGCCTATCCTCTCTTTTGAAATATTTTCTCTTCAAATCATATTTGTTGTCCCTCCATTTCTTTCCCAAAAACTTAAGCACATAGTATTTTGGGATTTCAAGAACAAAGCGCGTCTATTTGACAACAAAAAATAATTTCAACCAAATATTATGTCCTTAATAAGATTGTTTTGTAAATAAAGAGCACCATATGCATAACACAAATGTAAGCATAAAGTTTACCTCGATGAAGTTTAATAGTTCGTCCTTCAATGTTTTTGGCACTTTATGCCAACTCTCGTATTGAAGACCAATCATCTGGCTAGACCGAGCGATCATACCTAGAAATGAAGATAACAATTGTGCCTCAAGCCCAATTGGTTGTCCAAGCCGGTTTGCACTAACCAATACTTTCTCTTCTGGAGGCAACGCCCGCAACTCCTTCAAAGTTGTTCGTCCTCTTCCTTTATGGCGGCCCGCATTATCAACTGCAACAATTCATGTGCTCATTCGTCAAGACAAAAGGTTTAATCCATTAGTTAAAAGTCGTAGTTGGATATCAGTTGCACAAAATACCTATTTTTTACATTAACCACTCCACTGGTATTTTCAAGTATGTTACCATGGTCTTGGTTTTCATCATCTCCATTACGGTTTGAATTAGTATCTGATGAATGAGTTGAGGTGCGAGGTTGAGCATTAGCCATTTGAGCAGTTGAAATCTCAACTTCATTAGTTGTAGCAGTATTGCGACTGGTATTTGTTTTAGATCGGATTACTTTCATATCCTTCAATTTTAATCTTGGCATCTTGATGTTGTCTACATCACATCAATCATAATGATAGGTATACATCAAACAAGAATAAATACTAAGCAGTAAATGTTCAAGTTAACCAATTGCTCTAATCCTCAGAATATGATATGTTGCTGAAATTATTAGGTACGTTTCATGATTTTTCTTTATTTAATTTACCTAGGACTCTAAGAGAATGAATCTGTTCTTCGCATGCACGTTTTGCAGCAAGAGCCTCTTCCTCGAGCACTTGAACTGATGACCACTTTGGCAAAGTCCAGTTTGAATTCACACCTAACTGGCCACCTGCAATGTTATGGCACCATGAGAAAAACATGATCTTGTAGCTTAATACAACTGCTTAAACATGATCTTTAATAGGCCAAAGATTATGAGAACTTGTGTGTGTGTGTACATATGCATTTTTATGTCTGGATGGTGTTGTTGGAGAGTAGAGAGATAAGACAGGCAAACAAATATATTTCTCATTAATAAGAAATATATCTATTTTTTCTTGAATCCATTGTACTTGCTTTATTTATTAGTTCATGACTAGACCTAACGTGACTGCTAACCATTCTTGGTGTTTCTCAAAACTTTTTTTATATAATTTATTATTTTTGGCGTCTTGCATGGGCCATACTTGGTGTTTATCTGTTGATTCACTTGCAGTCTGAATCTCCTTGACTCTATTATTTTTTTCAATTTCAGAACAAGCCTATGCATGAAATCATATTAACTTCTAATCTTTAGTTATAACGAGAAAATAATTTGTTGATGCAATTCCTTTTTCTTTCCACAGGGAAGTCTTGCCTGATCTGAGCTTAGTGTACCGATAGATTCTTAAGAGACTCTATAACAGTGAATAAAGAATTATAATGTTTTTGTGGGCATGCACTAATGACAACGTTCCTGCAATATCAAACTCACTATTTATCTTTCCAATGGTTATGTTGAGGTATCCCATCTAAGATCCAGTGAAGTCCTGAATTATTATCCTCGATCTTATTACCGTGGACCCAGTAGCTAATAATATCTAGTGAAGTGTTGGTGACTTTGTTCATTTGCGGGACAAAGTTTTGTTCTTATTTGTTGTTTATGATTTTCACTGCAAAGAGCAGATGCCAATTGTATGATAATTTCTTTTTATCAGCCTCCCAATGTCAATGATTAATGCATTACTAAACCTACTCGCTCCTTATCCAGGACCGCAGATCACACTACATGGCTCAGATATTTTCACAATAAAGAGGATTTTATTGATGTTGTAGAGGTAAGTTCCCAGCCAACAGCCTTGCACAAAATTTATTATCAACTATTTGAATGTTTTTCTGTCAAGACATTGAATGTTGTTAGATTTTTATATTTTGGTACTAATGGGCCCTATATGGGCTTAGGGATCTTACAACAAAAAGTCTCAAGACTTAATGGCTCAACCCCTATACCTATATATAAACCTATTACACTTCTATCACACAACCGATGTGGTACTATATTTCTAACACCCTCCCTCAAGTTTAACTCGGTCTAACTTGCTTAGACTTGTACACTAGAGGTTTGTTTACCAGGACTTGTACACTACTTTGTGTCTCAGAGGTCCTACACACATGGACTTGTATACTACTTGTGTCTCAGAAGTCCTACTCATATGGACTTGTACACCACTTGTGTCTCAGAGGTCCTTTTTTTTAAAATATATATATTGGACTCCACTATATTTCTTTGATACCATGTTAGATTTTTATATTATGGTACTAGTGGGCCCTATATGGACTCTATATGGGCTTAGGGTCTTACATCAAAAAGTCTCAAGACTTAATGGCTCAACCCCTATACCTATATATAAACCCATTACACATCTATCACACAACCGATGTGGTACTATATTTCCAACAAATGTATTAATAGCCAAATTGGTGGCATTATTGTCGTGAGGTTCAGAATTTCCTCCATTAAATTTTCTTCTCTTAAAATTTAGTTCTACAATGCTTTGCCCAGAAAGAGTATTTTCTATTATCCGAACCAAGCTGCAATCTACTATCACATGCTTTCTAAAACTTGCATGGGGATATTCTACATTGTCTTATTACTGTAAACTAGAGAGTAACTGTTAGAATATTTCACTCGCCTTCCCCATGATGGAAAGAATTATGTTTTCTGTTACTTTTTCTGTGGTATAAAATGTGGCCTCTGTATAATCGATTTCTTTGGTTTTACTGGCAGTTTTGGAAATGGGTTCAACTACTGAGGGTAAATCATGAACTTAATACATCTTTACTAGTACTGGTATTACTTTCTTAGTAGTGTTTTAGTAAATAAATGAAGAAACTGAGAAGTGGGAGAACGAGATGATCCTCTATAGTCTTTTGTAAGAACTTGCACTGATAAAATGTAATATGAATAATGTATCTGACACTATGCTGGTGTTCTGACGTAGTTCTCATAATTTTGAAGTGAATTGTATTGGTTTACTGGGTGCACACATGACATGATCTGGGGAAAACTAGATATCAGTAGTCCAAGTTCAACAATAAATTGTTGTTCTGTAGTAATATGGACAAGTCACAGAGTACCTCTCTTATTGTAGTCTAATTAATTAGTATATAAATGTATATATATTTGGGTAGATTTGAGTTTTCACTTTCTTTGTCTTTGTTTGTATGATAATATTGGTGATTACTTGGACTAGTGTATAAAATTTAAATGAAAAGGAAATAACAACAAACTAGCGTATTCAAGTGTTTGAAACATCGTGAGTAGCACTAAAATCGGATTGACACCTGACAACCCAGTCTGCTAGCTAAGGCTAAACAATTGAAGTTTGCTTTTGGCTAATTATGTAAATCACTGCTATTATAATATATACATTTAACTTTATGTTAGTGAAAAGTGCATGCTACCACTTACAAGTAGTTTATGGCTTTTCTTGTTCTAGTGCACTGAATACTCTTGCGGGTTGCTAGACCTAGCAAAAATTCATAATTTAGAGCACAAGGTTATAGGATAAGCAGTACAAAGAAAAAGAAATAAATATCATAGTTAACTACTAAGATAGAATTCTCTCACAACAGATGGCCAGGGAATTTCAACAATGTACAACTTTGAGATCAGGAGCACAGCCAAATTCACTTTCTGTATAATTTGATTCGAGCTTTGCATGGTTAGCAACTGGCTGAATTCACAACCAAAATTCACAGTGGTTCCCCAAATAATTTATAAAGTAAAATAAAACAGAAACATGTCCCTAGCTAGATACATGCTTTTCAATATTCACCTTTGTCTACTGTCTAGACAAAATTAAAACTCATGCATGGTTCCCCGAATAA
The DNA here is from genome assembly GCF_009730915.1 of Dioscorea cayenensis subsp. rotundata. Classification (NCBI taxonomy): domain Eukaryota; kingdom Viridiplantae; phylum Streptophyta; class Magnoliopsida; order Dioscoreales; family Dioscoreaceae; genus Dioscorea; species Dioscorea cayenensis. The sequence goes on along the minus strand of NC_052472.1, from coordinate 2,174,207 downwards.
GATTCAGCTTATGGAAATAAAGACTCAAAAGGTAGAAGAAAAGGAGGGAAAGAATTAAAGATAACTCAAATAATAGTGAAAGACCAACCTTCAAGCTTCCCCAGTAAAGCTCCACTTGAAATACCTCCAATTACATAGTTTGTAAGGTCATCCGATTCTGACTATTGAGCATCTCTTGCAAGTTCACATGCTCCTGAAGATGGGTAAAGGATACACATAAACATATATTATATTGATGGAACCAAAAACAACATAAGACTCCAATTAGTGGAATAATACTTGGTTCACAAATATTGATGAATTCAGATAACAGTTAACATTAATTAGCAATTTAATGTCCGTAAACAACTCAAGTTTCTCTGTACTTGGTTTTGAAGATACGGATTATTCTTTTCCCTGGTTTATAAAGAAACATGAATGAGGATACTGTTACATAGGGACCCACCACCCTAACTTCTCCATGACTGCAGTTGTGGGGAAGGGTTGGCTTAGGGTATATGAAGCTAGAGAGAATGCGTCTCACAGGCGATGTGGGACTATGGACCAGGTTAACCACTGCGTCCCAACACCCCCCCTGGGCCCACAGCGGATGTGGGACCCAAGATCCTAGCTCATCCAAGGCAGAGCCCGGCATCGACGTGGGACCCAGCTCTGATACCATGTTACATAGGGACTAGGGGTGTAATCGATCGAGTTCGAGCCGAGCAGTAGCGAGCTCGAGCTCGAGCTCGACTGAAAATTCGGTACTCGATACTCGGCTCGAGCTCGATCGAGTATTTATTTTATAGCTCGAGCTCGACTCAGTACATAAATCGAGCTACTCGAGCTCGCTCGATTAAGCTCGAAAAAGCTGAAAATAACCATAAACATCTCGAAAGTTTTTCCCCTTGATTTTTATCAAATAAATCTAATATTATATATATACATACATGCTCGATTAGGCTCGCGAGCACTCGAGCCAAGTATCATAATACTCGAACTCGGCTCGCTCGACTACTCGAGCTACTCGAGCTCGAGCTCAGCTCGACTGTGACCGAGCCGAGTTCGAGTTTTTACCGAGTCGAGCCCGAGTAGCTTGCGAGTAGAGGTGTATCATTTACACCCCTAATAGGGACCCACCACCCTAACTTCTCCATGACTGCAGTTGTGGGGAAGGGTTGGCTTCGGGTATATGAAGCTAGAGAGAATGCGTCTCACAGGCGATGTGGGACTATGGACCAGGTTAACCACTGGGTCCCAATAGATACAGATACATGGAGACCACTTCCTATCTATTTAATTCTCCCTTTGTATCTCATTTTGGATCCATATTCATCTTTTGCCATTAAACAGACATTCTCTATGATCCTCCATTTTTTGTTTGAGTTTTTGAGTAGAGAAAATAGTTTACTCCATTTTCATATTTTTCTGATCCAAAATCTTTCACTCATTTTAGAACAAGAATTCACAAGTGGAACCATGAAAAAATCAGTGCATGCTCTGGCCATAGAAAAGGCCTTTGAGTTCATAACAAAAAAAAAAGGAACATTATTACTCTGATTTCACCTGCTGAAAAGAATGTGGCATGTTTATTGCTTATGAAAACTGCAACCTATAGTTACCTACTCTTCTGAAACACTAGTCCTAAAATGACATGAAATCAGAGAAATATCTATGCAATTTCACACAATAATTGGAAATTAGTCATTAGAGGATTAAGGTAAACTCTGATCATGCAATTGGTAATCACAATAAAAATGACTTGAATGACTGGAAAAAATTAAATTAACAAAAATATTTCTTGCCGTTCTTTGATGAAGTTCCAGGATATTTTTTTTTTTTTGAAAAGCTTGGCCTGCAATCTCTAGAAATTCCTTGAAGAGTTCATTGTGTAAAAATAGTCAAAACAATAAAAGAAGCAAAGGGCAGCTACTACCATAAGCTATGAGCATATTAATTCAGTACAGAAGATGCACAACTTGTGTTCATTTAAGATTTAAAATTCTGAAAGTGATGAGAGAATAGTGCAAAATATGAAGAATACATTACAAATGAAAAATAGGAAGAAAGCAAGATTTGATGGGGATGATACTGTATGATAAGAAAGGAAAACCTGAACCATTAAGCCATTTAAGCTACTTGTGTCAGATTCAAAGTTCTGATTATCTTCACACTTAGTGCTAGATTATTTGCTGATCATAAGTTACCACTTCTGTCGAGATAAGTAGTGCATATTTTATTTTTCTTAATCTTTATTATTTTGTCAAAAATGAACCAGCTATCTCCTCAGATAATTCAAGCATTCCTTGCAATTGGTAATTACAATTTCTCTTAGGAATTTTACTGCTCAATTTTACCTATGATCAATTGTAATCATATATATTCTAATCAAATATTATTCTTCTAACAGCGTAAAAAAGCAGTTAACCAAAATCACACAATTTTAAAATTTATTTGCAAGGTATTTGATCATCCAAACTAATCAAGTAAAATGTCTTCGGTTATAAAATCAACAATTCCAGAGAAACAATTTTGGTATCCAAAACTTAAAGTATCATAAGATCAATGAGAAGATACACCCGCATTTCCCCCAACAATCTCATATGCCGAAATAAAGTCTATATTCTGATAATCAATAGCTTCTATTTCCTTTGTAAACAATGACACTTTCAATCCAATAAAATAAATTGCCTTAATATAATTTACCCAGATGGACCTAAACATTACTCACAAACTTTTTCAAAAAATAAATGAAAGCATGTAACAATTGCCAACAATGTGTGATGTAAAAAGTTTTCCAAAATTATCCTAAAATATGATCAACAAATCATCAAATTGAAATAAAAATATAAGCCATTGTTGATGTCAAACTTTATAAGCAAGATAAGCTTGCTACAAAACCTTGATCTCGCTTATTATTTATTATTATCTGAAACTTATACAAACTAAGAGAAATTTCTCCTTGATTTGGGAAAAAAAAAAACAAGTTGTACGTATCTAATGATAAACAAGAATGTAGAACAAACACAACAAGACAACAGAATCAAGCAATTAACTCAATTAACTCAATTAACATCATTCTTTTCGAAAGGCAGGCCACCTCATTCCAATAGGAAGTAACATCTAAATTATAAACCTAAAAAAATAGTTTTCAAAACCTAAAAAAGACTTTGTTTTTAGCAACTGAAGAACAGCAATCAAACATAGACATCAAAAGAAGAAGAAAAAGGACCCAGAATTTGAGAAAAAAACCTCAGTCTCTGTAATTGGATACTTGAGCTTCCTCTCTTCCAATTCCGTCAAGCTGATGCTGACCACTTACACAAGTATTTAAATCTGATTAGAAATAAGCCTCCACGTATTATGTTTTAGAACCCCTTACACATATCTGCATCAGTGTGTTGCTTTACTAATCAAATGAATGAATTACAATTAACGCAAATAACCATGATTGTTATTTGTCATTGAAGAAAACCATCACCCATGATTAGATCATCATGAAGTTTGAATACAAGATAATGAGAGGAATGAACTTATACATGCATAATTATCGTAGATATAGCAAATACATGGTTTATCCACTTTGATTTTTTTTTTAATATAAGAAAACAAAAAAAACAAATGCATGAATATATTCAAAGAAGAGGGCCTTGCTCTAATGGCCTATGGGTTGCAGATGTAGCAGTAGCACTCCACAGAGAGTAAGTAATTTGAGCATGCTCATTATCATGATTAAGTGAAGAGAGCATCTCAAGCACAGAGTTCATCGTTGGCCTTTTACTACTCTCCTCCTCCAAGCAAGAGATTGCTTCGAAATCAGTCTAATTAATTTCATTGGAGTAATTAATTAAGAAGACCAAGAGTTACCAATTAGAATTAAGTGAAGAGAGCATCTCAAGCACAGAGTTCATCATTGGCCTTTTACTACTCTCCTCCTCCAAGCAAGAGATTGCTTAGAAATCAGTCTAATTAATTTCATTGGAGTAATTAATTAAGAAGACCAAGAGTTACCAATTATAAAACACAGATGATTTAACAAATGCCACTTGTCAATCAGAATTAGTCTGAATTTCTGCAAATCAATCTGATTTTAAATGGAAAGTCTCAATGTTTATGCTCATAAGAAACAAGATGTTGTCAATAAACATGCTCAAACCAACAAGAGTAACATATGTATATATATATATATATAGAACTGGATCAGTCTTGTTAACACACACACACACATGTAGAGGAGAAAATTAGCTTATACCCCCAATGCCTATGCACACACATCCACTAACATCTTAAAAGTACTATTATGTCAATGCACATACTAGTCTACAATGAGAATTTGATTTCATAATAGCATTACTAAGTTGTCTGTAGTTATGGGAAAAGGTTCAAACAACAAGAAAGAGCCAAAACCTGAATTTAACTGCAAACACACTGCTTCAGAATAATCTTCCTTTATAAACCTCCAAAATATGCTAATCTACTGCTGAAGTCCCTAATAACAAGGTTACAGATATCCATTAAATAAAGCTCCAAATGGCAAAGAATGATATAAAAAAGAATGTATTATAAAAAATCACAAGAATCACAAGAATTAGCCAAAAAGACATTTTTATACAAATCACAAGAATCATTAAAAAATTATTAATTTGATCTTGAAAATTCCTAAAACCATCTTTAACCGTTGAGGGATGACATGTCGTATGAAGTCAATAGCACATTATCACCAAAAACAAAACCCAACCACATGCATTTCGATGAACCATATCATAAGCATGTCATTGTTTGGCTGATCACTAAGGAAAAATTCATCTCATATCCAAATCGATGACACTATACTATTGTGGTCACTAAGGAGAAACCAAATTAAATGATGATATGAGATGCTTTTGATTAGCTAAACAAAAGCTAATAAAAAATATAAATTAAAAAGAGTACATAAAACTCACACTACAAATTCTGAATTTGGGAATTATAACTCATCATACAAATACGAAGTCATTCACTAATCATTAAGAAGCTTATACATCTTCATTGACATCTTCACGAACCCATTGCTCATCATCATTAGAAGATAAAATCCCTTCACTACTAGTAGGAAAGCAGTCAGTTCGAGGACCACTTTCTGTCGATTCATCACCCATGTCATACACTTCCCTAGCTTGATTGCGTATCACAACATACCATCCAGATTCGGTGAGATCTTTACTATAGAATACTTGCTTCACTTGTGATGAAAATACATAAGGCTCATCAATGACATGAGCACCTGTATGGATTAATCTAGAAAAATTCACCATGGTAAATCCATATTTATCTTTCTTGATACCTAGACTATTAGTAACATCAGCCCAATCACATCGAAACAACACAACTTTGAATTTTTGAAAGTAATCTAGCTCAATTATGTCATTCAAAATTCCATAATAGTCAACATTTCCTTGCACGGGGTTAGCATCACTTGCGCTAGCATAACTCACAGTTGAAGAATTAACAACACATCCGGAATTTTGAGTTCTCCTTAATCTCTCACGAAATTTGGTATGGAAGCGAAATCCATATCCTTTGTATCACTTAACAATTCAGTTTAGATCTTCTGCAAGGAACCTAACTTCTTCGGTGACATCTCTTCCACGAGAAACCTAAGAAATTGAGTTAATATATGTATGGAATTAAAAAGCAAAGAATTTATAGAGAATTATGATTCTAATTTTTAGCACTTACAACTTCCGTCAACCATTCATGGAAAGTCTTAGCAAATTGCATATCAACATCACGAGCGGTTGAACTGCAACTACGCATTTGTTGTCTCAAGATATTCTTGTACTCACTACAATTAATTGCAATACAAATTGTAAACTTATGCCATACAAATTAAAACATATGGAAATGCTTCACTCACGATTGCAGTGTGATAGTAACGTCATGGTGTAATAAGACATATCGATGCGCTTGTGCCAATGATTTAGCATCTAATTCTGTAATTTCAAATTTGCCTATTGGTTGTCCATGACTATGAAATAAATAAGGTCCCCCAAGTGCCTCATCATGAACTTCTCCCAAATTTCTTGACGGTTTATCAAATATTGTCTCAACATCTTCCAGATATCGAGAACAAAAGGTCACACATTCCTCTGCCAAATAACCTTCGGTAATAGAACCTTCAGGATATCTCTTGTTTCACACATAGTTATGTAACTTCAACAAGAACCTAAAACATATATGTCATGTCAACTAAAAAATAAATTTAATTCTTACTAATTATAACTAAGTCTATAGTAGAAAATGTTACCGTTCAATTGGATACACCCATCGGTAATGGACAGGTCCACCAAGTTTGGCTTGCAATGGAAGGTGAATAAGAAAATGGACCATTATAGTGAAGAAAGATGGTGGAAAAATCTTCTCTAATTGACATAAAACCAGTGCTACTCAATATTGAAGTTTGTCGAGCTCTTCAACCTTGAGAATCTTACCACAAAGAATTTTGAATATATTACAAAGCTCGGAAATGGAACACGGCACTTGTTTTGATGATGATAACTGTAAAGCAATTGGAAGCAAATCATGGAGCAATATATGATGATCATGTGATTTTAGAGAATGCAACTTCGGTTCTTTTTGGTTCACGCATCTTGATATATTCGAGGAATAACCATCCGGTACTTTAATGTCCTTCAAGACTTGGTAAAACACATCATTCTCCCCTTTTTCATTGAATAAACAGCAGGAGGCAACCTTGTTCTTCCATTAGGAAGATATTCAGGATGAAGAACATGACGAATTCCCATATCTACCAAATCAAGTCTGGCTTTCAAATTATCCTTCGATTTGCCATCAACATTAAGCATGGTTCCAATAATATTTTCACAAACATTCTTCTCAATGTGCATCGCATCTAGATTATGCAGCAGAAGGAGATGCTCCCAATATGGTAAATCAAAAAAATATACTTCTCTTTTTCCACAAATCTGCTTCTTGCGATTTGTCTTATTCCTTGTCCATAATGCTATCTTCTTGAAAATTGGATTCTTGCCTCTGTCTTTTCTTTGAGAAGCTAGAAGTCTTTGATTTTCTTAGCCTTTGTTTCATTCGTTTCCCATAGCTATATTGCATATCATTTAACATCAATAAGATGTCTGACCCAGTTGTAGATAGAGGAGCCTCATGTAGCTCTAAGGTACCATCAAATAGATGTTTTTGGAGCATATATGGATGATCTTTTGCTAACCACCGGCGATGTCCCATATAACAAAACTTTTGTACATTGGATAACCATCTTGAAGATGAGTCTACAGCACAACAAAGGCAAGCGTACTTTTCCTTCGTTCTCCAACCAGATAAAATTGCATAAGTAGGAAAATCATTTATTGTCCACATTAGAGAAGCTCACAAATTGAAATTCTGTTTCCTTGATGAATCATATGTCTGAACATCAACCCATAGTTGCTTCAGTTCCTTGATTAGAGGTTGCAAGTATATGTCAATATCATTTCCTGGACCATTAACTCCAGGGATAATCATGGATAAGAGGAAAGAAGATTGCTTCATCTCTTTCCACGGTGGCAAATTGTAAGGGATCAACATCATCGGCATGTACTATAAAAGGTACTCAATAACTTGAATGGGTTAAAACCATCAGAGGAAAGTCTGAGCCTAATATTTCGAGGATCAGAAGCAAAGTCTGGATATCTCGTGTCAAACATTTTCCATGCTTCAGTGTCAGCAGGATGCCTCAAACACCCATCTTCTGTACGACCATCAACATGCCAAGTCATATCCCCAGAAGTCCTTGACGACATGATTATTCTCTGTAATCTTGGGATGATGGAAAAATAACGCAAAACCTTCGCTGGTCTTTTGTGGGCCATTTCATTATCATCATTAGGTGCATGGTTAGAATCAGTGGACAACCAATGAGAAGTGTCACAAACAGTACAAGCTTGTTGATTTTTCTTTGTCACTCTAATAGAGCATACAATCATTAGGGCAAGTATGAATTTTTTCATAACCAAGCCCTAAGTCTTTGATGACCTTCTTGGATTCATGACTATTTATAGGAATGGCAGCGGCTGGGATAAATTCTTTCATAAACTCAATTAGGTAATCGAGCTCTTTTCCAATCATCCCACACATACATTTTAGGTGGAAGAGACGAATGCAAAAATACAACCTGGAATGACCCCATGAAGTTTCTCATTCATATTGTCAAGTAACTTGTAGAATCTTGCTGCTTCCGTAGGAGGTTCTTCCTCGCCTGCCCCATCCTGGCCTTCAACTTCATCATTGACAACATCTCCAATATTAGTTTCAATGACCCCATGAACATCATGACGGATGTTAAAAGCATCACGTAACAATTCTCCCATGGCATCATGGCTACTATGAAAGGTTGAAGTAGGATGAGTGGAGCTCGGAGGCATTGTATTTATGTCATCCAAATTAGATATTGAAGAGAGAATAAGCTCCCCATGGAAGAACCAACAAGTGTAACCCTGTAGGATTCCATCACACATTAAATGTTCTTCCACTACTTCTCGTGTGTGCTAGTGAACATTCGTACACTTTCCACAAGGACAAACAATCATGTTGTCTTCACTTGACTTATCAAATTCGAAATCAAGAAATGACTCCACTCCTTCTGCATACTCGTTAGACAATCTTAACTTATGCATCCAACTCTTATCCATCACTGTTTACCATCGATGAAGTTAACACAATGCTTACAATTGTAATGTGCTAACCAATCAAGTGTCTTTCTTGGCAAATTATAGTCATCAAAACATGATACCATCACAATCATATGAAATACTTCAACATTTCTTTGTCTTTTTTCAAGACATCAAGATTTAATTTTGTTTTAAAATTTTAGAGACGTTACCATCATAATTAAAAAAAAAACACTCTCAACCATCATGCTCTCTCATATTTCACTAATGCTAATGGACCATATACTCTGGACCACCTACTGTTTATACATTAGTCCATGGAATTATGAGGTTCCGGAGGAAAAGAAAATTACAAAAGAAAACTTGATTAAATAAGTGCCAAGGTCTGAGACTCTTGGTCTTTTGACCACATTGGGAAAGGAGCTAGTCCAACCTTGCAATAAACAAACATGTAGACTGTTTAGAATCAAAGGTTTCTATGTTTAATTAAATACTAATACTATTGGTTAAGGCAATTAAAACACTACATTATAGAGCTTCTAACCAAAAAAAAAAAATTTAACACTGAGTTTGGGGCTCGATGGCAAAAAAAGGTAAATGATAAATAGAAAAAATTAATCTAAAAGAAGATCTGCAGAAAACTATTTCTATTTTAAATGAAACAGAGATGATCTGGATGCAAATAGATTACAGTAGTTTAGCAACAGAAACAACATTTAGGGCATATGGAGTAATAATAGCATAACTTGATTACAGCTTGAGGAGTATTATATTAGATGCAAATCAAATAATCAAGCATAAGAGACCAAGATACATATTTGTTTCCTTAATAGAGGTAAACATTGGAGCTCCAATGATTATATATTTAGCTCAAAACACACAACTAAATACAAACCTAAGATATGAGGATGGAGGAATAAAGTAATATGTGAATAAGTTAAAAGGAAACAGGTTTGGACTTTGCAGCAGGTAGATGCATGCCCTTCCTTCATCACAAACTACTCTTAAGTATATATATATATATAACATAATACAAAACAAGTATTGCCTAGGTCGAAAACAAAATCTCAATATACAAAACAAGTATTACCTAGGGATGAGTAGATTTTGATGGCATCTAGATCACCAAAAAACATTGTGAAAGAAGTTCATTAACTGCATATCAGAAGAGACATCAAGCTATATAAAATACAGCTCATTTAAGGTAACGTCTAGAAATCAAAGTAGACTTTCATATAATTCAAATACCATTGGTAAACTTTCAAATGGAAACTTCCTAGGTTCAATACTCTGCATTCTAAAAGTAAATGATGTGCCCACTGCTTTAATCATAAATAATTTCATTTTCCTTAGCTTTTGTAGCTCTAAGACAAAAATTAAAGTTCTAAGACCAAAATTTAGGAGAACATACTCAATTGGTTGTAACAAATTAAAGTTCTAAGACCAAAATACTCTACAAACCCCAGATCAAAACAAGCAAGATAGACGTCCAAATTCAACATCTCCACGCAAAACATGATTTCAAGCAAGACGAATAGAATTTCACCATCCAAATCAATCAAAAAAAGAAAAAAAAAAAGCAAATATTTAGATAAAATCCTAAAAGAGGAATGAGAATGAAGCAAAGAATGAGGAAAGGGTGATGGAAGTACCACTAGTGATCGATGCTCGGGAGCCACAATGAGTTGCAGATGACGGTGATTGGGCACTGGAGAGGAGAGGGCAGCAGCTGCTAGGAGAGGCTCCGTGCGGCGGCGGCGACCGGAGATGTAGACAGATAGCCCTAAAAAACATGCATCAAAGAAATCATAGCAAATTACTAATGAAACACAAAGCAAAAAGGCAATCAAATTGGCAACCTGAAGGAGAAAACTCCATCGAAAGAAGACAGGCAACCTAAAAACCCCCTTTCCAAGATCAAATAGCAAGGAATCGGAGGTGTGCTACGGCGTTGAATGGCAATGAGACCGAGGAAAAAGGTAGAGATTGGAGAAGGATTTGTGACTGAAGAAGGGAGTGAAGAGGATGGGCCGGAGCTTTTAGGCGATGGAGAAGAAAACCTGCAGACAAAGGCCAAAGATGGGAGAAAAATAATAAAGTTTCCTGGCGTTTTATCAAAAAATGCCCCCAAATCAAAGCAATTACCCTGCGTTTAAAAGGAAACCCCATGAAAAATGATACTTTCCCGGCGTTTTAAAAGTAAAAATGCCACTAAAATAAAACATTTCTCGGCGTTTCTCACAAACATGCCACAAAGTTCCAAATCGTCCATACTAGAAATTGCTTTAGTGGCGTTTTAAACTGAAAAAGCCGTATACATACCGGTAAAAACCCATAATGATGTAATGTTGCCGATGTTTCACATACACACGCTGGTAAATCAAAAGGAACATCCCGGCTTTGTACTACAAAACGCCGCTAAATCAAAACATTTCCCAGCAAATGTCCTGGCGTTTTGGAGAAAACCCCGTTGATGTTCACAAATTCTTCGCGCCATCCTTTTCCAGGCAGCGGGGGCGTGCATATTACAAACGTTTATATCATCAACGCCGCTACTGGAAAACCCATCGCCGGCATGTTTTAATGAAACGCCGCTAATATCCATTTCTTCAATCCTAGATAGAACATTCGTGGTATTTGACAGTGAAAACGCCATAGATATGCCGCGTTTTTATAAAACGCCTCCAAGAAATGCCGCTAAAACCCTACAATACTATAGTGAAATCAGTTATAACTGATTTGCTGAGTCAGCTAATTAGTTACAACAGTTTTTTCTACAACTTTGTTCTAATGTTTGAGCATATATAAAGGCTCCTCTTCTCTATAAAAATTTTAAATCCATGAAATCAGTCATTCTCCTCTAAAATTTGCTTTTCTCCTTTCCTTTCTTCGATTCTTATTCACAGATCAAATCTTTGGAGTGTTTTGTTCATTCAATGTAGCAGGATTATGGCAAGGATGAGAGTTCTGGTTCTCAGTTGTAGCAGAGATAGAACCAGTTGCAGTAGAGATTAAGCTGGATTGCAAAGCTATGTTTTTCCTCAAATCCATGAAGTCTTTCAACAGCTATTTTCAAGTTTTTAAAATAAAAAGAAGTATTTTGTAAAATCAGCAGTGAAATTAATAATATTGTTAGAAAAAAGAGCATTTTTTTAATTTTTTCCAAATATATACAAATTAGATATTTATTCATAGATGTTCTTTCTAGTTCACTGAAATGTCATTTTTTTCTGATGTATTTTTTAAATAATTTATTTAAATCAACTCATATTGTAAATGAAAGCAGTGCTTCAACTCTTTTTCTGTAATACCCTGAACATTTGAATACCTGTTGGAAAATATATTCAGGTTATTATCACAGTTGCAGTAAGATTTTTCTACAGAGCAATCTTGTTGAGAAAACCCAAGTGGAAAGAATAAGGACCTAAATGTGAAAGTTTTTAAAATATTTTGAGTTAAAGAGTAATAGAAAAAAGGATTGAAATAAAATGTTTTTGGAAACAAAGGACTGAAAGGTAAGGCGGTAGGGATCTTTTTGAAATACTGTGTTATAATCCAGGGACCGTTGGATAATTTATAAGGATCTTTTGGAAATATTATTTCATAATTCAGGGACCATTGGTGAACTTTTGAGGGACCTTTTTGTAAGAGATTGTATTTTCAGGAACTAAAAGCAATGATTTAAAAACCGGACCGGACCGGCCGGTTCAACCGGTTCAACCGGGAACCGGCCGGTAAACCGGTCCGGTTAGTAATATATACTACAAAAGAACCGGACCGGCCGGTTCAACCGGTTCAACCGGTGAACCGGTGAACCGGTTGGACCGGACCGGTTAATTTATTGATTTAATTAATTTATTTAATTAATTTATTTTATAATTAAAAACTTATATCAAGTTAATAAACTAATTAACTCCGTCCAAATTTTAAAAAGACAAAAAAGTCAAAAAAATAAAAAACAAAATGCATAAAAAATATCAATATATTATAATTTATTATTATTAATTTATTATGATTAACTTATAATTTTACACTAATCAATAATTAAACTCATTAAAGTTAAAGTGTTAAACCAAATATTTGAACGGTTTGGTTTTAATTTTTTAATCATTATTGTTGTTGTTGTATACTTGTAGACTTATATTTTATTTAATTCTTTATTTTTCAATATTTGTTGTATAGTTGTATTTTTGTATATTTGTATTTTGAAAATTTTAATTTTATGTAAAGTTAAAACTTTATGACCTTATAAAGGTAATTTAAATTTGCAATATGTAATTTTGTATTTTTTTTATTATTTTTTCTTTATTTTTGAAATTATTTTTTACTTATTTTTAATGTTTTTTAAATTTTTAAATATTTATTTATTTGAAAAAATTAAATCCGGTTGAACCGGCCGGTTCAACCGGTTCAACCGGTTGGACCGGAACCAGTTGCTTAACCGGTTCGACAACCGGTCCGGTTATTAAAACATTAACTAAAAGTGAATTTCGGCTGAAAACATAAGTTAGAGAAAAATCTAGAGTTGATGGTTTTCTTCATCTTCTTCTCCTTCATACCACTACAGTAACTCGAGAGATCAAAAAAAAATGAAGAAATGAGGAGAAAATTTGAGGTTTTTAAAGAGAGGGATTTAGAGATCGCCGGAGAGTGTTCGCCGGAATGTTTGTTTGCTTAGTAAGAGTTTTATTTGGTTAAAATGATGCATAATGTTTAGTTAAAAAGCTTGAGCAACCATGCTAGAATTTTAGCATGTTTTTGTGAGGTTTGGCTTGGATTTGAGTGGTAAAACCATGTTAGATTGTTGTGGATGATTGTTGCTTCAAGTTATTTTAGAAGAACTATTGTATTTGTGATGAATCTAGCTTCAATAGAGGATGAGATTTTCGGTTTTAGTGTAGCATTACTGTAGCACCGAGATTAGGGTTTGATTTGGTTAATTAAGGTGTTGTTTAGATCAGCTTATAGCTGACCCAAAAGCACTTATTTAATAAGTTAAGTGCTTATGAGATTTTATATTGTGTTTGGATGGACTTTTTTGAATAAGCTCAAGCTGTGAAATAAGCTCAAATACAGCTTATTTTATAAGCTGCCAAAGACTAGCCTATGGAAATAAGCTGTTTTTGATAAGCTATTTGGTTAAGTGCATTTACTAAAATGCCCTCAGTCAATCCAGTAAAAAGGTATTTTAGTAATTTTTTGTTGTAAAAGTAATTTTTAAATAAACATCCAAACATTTTCACAACTACAGAAGTGTTTCTGAAACTAATACATCCAAACGAAAAAATATGCATAAGCACTTAACTTATTCTAAAAGTACTTTTTCCAAAAGTGCTTCTACAAAATTAAAAAAAAAACACTTTTTTTAAAAGCCAATCCAAACAACCCTTAAGTTGATGATTATGATGATTAAGATGTTAATGATAATGGCTGGATTGAATTTGGTTGAGTTAGTCCAATTAATTTGGTTGGATCAAACCAAATTGGGATAAATTGGTTGAGTTGAATTGATTTGGATTGGAGTTAGATTTGGATGAGAATTGGAGTAGTTGGGTCCAATTGAATTTATTTGTTCTAGGTTTGATCTAATCAAGTTGAGTGTGGTTGGACTTGAATTGCTTGGTTGAGTGGGTTTGATTTAGTTGATTTGGGCTTGGTTTGGATGTTGGGCTAAGGATTTGGGCTGAACCAATTCAAGGAAAATTTGGGTTCGGTTGAACCAAGCTGGTTCAGTAGATTTTATATAAGAATTAGAGTTGGTTCAAGGCTGGTTGGCTAAATTGAGGTTGGTTCAGTGAAATTGAGTTTGGTTCAGTGCAATTGAGCTTGGTTCAATAGAATTGAGATTGATTCAGATTGGTTCAGCAGTGTTTAGCTTAGATTGAGTTGGTTTAAATGCAATTGGAGACCAGTTTTCCTATGCAAGCTCAGGTTTGAACCGATTGGAGTGAGTGGGCCCAAGTAGAGAGTCGGTTATTGATTTCTTGTATTTTCTGTTGGGTTCAATTATGTTTTTAGTTATCATATTTATTTATTTTTATTATGTTATCCTGTTAGGTGTTGATTAGGCTTGGGAGGGAGTTCCAGGTCTAGCAAAAAAACCAAGAGAGACCAGGTGAGTTGATAGTGACTATTATTTAAATTATTGGATAATTATTATTATTTTAGAAATAATTATTTAATTATTATTATTTTGAAATAATTATTTACAGTCTAGTATTCTGGAAATGATGGTTTAATTATTTCATTTTATTATGTCTAATTGTGTATACTGTTGAAATATACTTATATTTATTATTATTTATTTGCCGTTGATGTGCCATGACGATCGTATTGATACACATGATTTTGTATAATTATATGTATTTTCAAATAGTGGAAATGCACATATATATGATTTAATTATTCAATTCATGTATTTATTTTTTATGGTCACATATGCTTTGATTAGGAATGATTTGTGAAACCACATGCGCATATTAAAATGTTTTACCGGCAATGTTTATGGAATTGGTTTTCATTCCTGGTATAGAAATGGTATCATGGATCTGGACTTTACTGGTATTATGCACTGTTATACTTTTGGCATTGGTTTTGTGGAAAAGAATGTTTAATTCTGATATGTGAATATTTGTCCTGAATAAGGATCCTGTGATATGATTTATACCGATTGTATTATTGTTGTATCTACTTGATGATTTGGACGGTGATGGCGAGCTAAGGCCCGACTACTGCAGTAGTGGGTCCCCACCCCTTTAGAGGTGGCGTGGTGGATCTGAGTGTTGATTTCTACGAGGGCTAGTTCAGGTGGGAGCGTAGAGCCCTGACTAGATATTCATCGGGTAGTCGGGATCACCGACTGGTGAACTGATGGGTCAACGTTAAGGACATAAGTTCCTTGACGGTTCTGAACCTAGCTGCAGCCACGACGAAGGTCAGAAAGGTTTTCTAGACCATGTTATGTTGGGTGAGTGTTGGGTATTGCTTTATTTTGAATTTGAGATTTATGTTATTTTTTAATTGTGATGAGGGCAGTCTCTCACAAAATTTGTGTTTTCTGATAAAATCGATTTGATGTTGATTTCTGTTGAATTTAAGTTTCAAAAGCTCTTTAAAGTGGTATTTTGCTAAAATTCTGGTATTTGTAAAAGTTGGGAAACTATTTGAGAATTGATGTTTATATACTTTATGCACACTACACTTAATAATTTGAAATTATTGAGCTACTATCGACCAACTGAATGTGTTGTAGCTGTAGGAGCAAGACCTTAGATTGTCTGATTGAGTATAGAGCTAGTTAGGGTTGAGTCAAGACTGCAGTGGGTCCCTATTTTTTTCTATTTATTGGTGTCGTGATCTTGTAGCGGTTGTACCCGCAAAATTTGAGTTGTTATATTTGTTGTATTTATGTATTTGAATCCTATAGCTGGTGTAAAGTTATAAATTGTGATTGTAAGTCTGATTTTGTTTTAAAACATGGTGTCAGTTTCTAGTTAAAAGGGAATTTTAACTGAGTGCCACATTTACCTCGGTAGAAGGGGTGGGTGTGACATTTTCCGTCATCTAATAATATTTAAATTAAGAAAATTCTGTGTGTATGTATGCATTTAGTAAATTCAAATAGTCATATAATGGGTTTTGTTATTGTATAATTTTCTAATATTAACTGTTAAGATAGAAACTGTAAACAGTTTTTTATTAGATTGGATAAAAGTTAAAACCTTACTCTTGGGCTTTATATGAAAAACAGTTATTGATTTTTTTTTCAATCCAACCCTGAAAAATAGTAAAATTACTCATCATTCTATATGTTTTTAATATTATTATTATCATTTATTTTATTTTATTTTACTTGTTATATATGGTGAGAAAACTCATAAACATTATTTAAATTCAAACTAAAATATCAAAGATTATTTTAGATGATAAATTAATAAAATTAAATTAAATAAAAATTGCAAGCCATATTTGAAAAATAAGTGAAAATTCAGAAGTAACAAGTAATTTAGCCATTTTTACAGTGCGCTTTATTTATTAATATCGATTTTTAAGGACTAGATGATAATTTTCTCTCTCTCTTTATATATATATATATATATATATCCATTCTAATCCTCTCTCACCGCTCTTGTTTATGCAATACTTGAAGCATTTTTATAAGATTTTTTTAGTAATTTTTGTGTGGATTTTTGGGATTTAGAGAGATTTTGGGTTTTTTTTTTCATTTGAATTTGATTTTTATTATAGATTTTGGTGCTTGATTTTTTGTCAGGAATTGTGTAGGATAAATTGGTGGTTGTTTTCAATGTGTTTTTGAATAATAATTATTTTTTTTATTTTGTGAAATATTAGCTATGGTGGAATGTGACTTTTTGTAATTGGCAGTTTAAAAAAATATTAAACTTGTTTTTTTAGGAGAGTATAGCATTTGGGAGAGTAAATAGCAATAAAAATTTATTTCAATAATTTTTTATTTTTAAGTAGAATATATAGATGTGGCACATAAAACATTTGCAATGACTTAAAGTTATAAAAAATAATAAGATTTTTTTAGCCTAATTTAGTTTTGCAAGAGAAATTATTTGTGACAAAAAAATCATCAAATAAAGAGCAATGTTATTTAGGCCGAAATGATAGTTCGAATGACATGGACATTCATGTCATTCTTTATTATTTTGGAAAAAAAAAATATTTTTTTTTATAATCTAAACCCTTATGTTTTATAATTTTTAAAGTTTAAGGATTTATATTAAACTCTAAACCCTAATACCCAAAATTCTTAAACCCAAATATTATAAAAGCATATACCCAAAATTCAAAGAAACTAAACACTAAATCCTAAGCCCTAAATACTAAATCCTTAAACTATGCTTGGGAATAGTAATTTTCTCTTCCATTTACAATCTTTTACAAGGATGGGCTATGGGATAATTGACCAAATAAAAAAGGAATACTATTTTTCTTTTCCATTTAAAATTATAATTTTTAAATATTGATTTGATTATATGTATCATCCAAAACCCTACATGTTATGTAATTCCTCAGGGGTCTATTAATTTGTGAGAATTTTCTTCCGTAGGGACAAAAGGTAAATTCCACATTAAAAATTTTGATGATACAGTGAAATGATATCAAGCGGATGATTAGTTTGCAAAATAAAAATAGTGTGGAAGAGATAAGCACATTAATATTGTTTATAAAACAATGCACAACCGTTGAATTGAAATTCAATGGTTGATACGAACATTTTCACAAAATACAATAGTGTACTAGTGAAGTATAAAATCAAATCAAACATAAAATTTGATAAATGATATTTGTTCTGCTTAAGTAATTGAAAAAAAAAAAAACTAAGTAGATAAAGAAGGAAAAAAATGACTAAATATAATTGCGTGATGCTTACCATGGATTAACATCTATGAATATTGGTTGCTTTGCTGGATAGTAGTTATTGTGCCAAGGGAATGGTGTGATGCTTCCATCTCTTATATTGTAGATACCTGCGTCATTGTATCCATGAATGTGATTTGCTTCAATATTATCATCATTGAAATAAATAATATCATTTTTTGTTTTATCCTCCAAAGTAGTTGTTGACATCAACACGGCATGATTAGTACCCAAATACAAAACATAACCATTTATGCTTTTTAGCTCAACAAATTGGTTATGTTCTTGATCATGCTTAAATAGTATGAAATGTTTAGTATGATAATAGTTCATATTATTTATGCCATTCCGGTAATTATCGGGGTGAATAATCCTATAAACAAGTAGTAGATCTCCCATAAAATCTACTATATACTTTTTCTTTTTATGTAAGTAGTCATTATCATGGGAAGTAATTTCTACGAAATCATTATTCATACCAAATTCAACTCGACATACTTGACTATCCTCTCCAATAACATAAAATGCCTCATTATACCATATGATATCTTCAAGCAAAAAATCGCTATCTAGCACAGTCCATCTCAAGTCACCTGGCCTCCAAAATGCTAAATTATAAGCGGTTAAGTAAATAGCCGCTACAATATATTCAGAACTTTTGGAAGGATCGGCGGATATCACTGCTTTATATATGAATTGACCATGTTTTCCTATGGGCCAACAGTGATCTGGCAAATGAGGTAACTTAACCCGAGCTTTAGAAAAAGGATTCAACAAATTTATATTGAAAAACCGATCTATTGTAACTAGCCAGCCATGTGAAGAACCAACACAATGCTTCTTGTGCAGTGCAGGTATTTCTATTTGATAAGTTTTCTCCTCTAAGGGATTGAAAAACCTTGGGGAATCAACATCAAAGAAAAGCAACCAAGGATATTGTTTTTGAGGGGAGTGATATCTCTCTTTTGTCACCTCAAACCAATGTGAACATACTGCACCAAATCGAATGTAGTCTAGAAATGAAAGATACTTTGTTATCTCTAGCAATATGTCCTTTGGAAGATTTGCATAACTTGCCATACCTGTTGTGGGTTCAATGAAAAAGAAAAATTATAATGTTTCTGTAATTTCAAAGAGTCAATATTTATTTAAATCATTGAATTCTAACCGAGATAGAAATGGTATATATGCTCTCTAGTTTATACAACCGGTTTATTTGATTTAAACATTGTTTTTACATTTAATTTCGAATTAAATAATTCGTTGATGTTTATATTACACCTTATTTCACCTTATTTAAAGAAAAAATATAACATATAATAAAATAAAAATCAATAAAGACAAGGGCACCTTCAATAGAATAAACGGTTATGAAGCACATAAAAAAAAACAGATGTCAAACTAGGAGAGGAGAAACAATTGTTCTTTTATTAATTTTTAATTATTTAATCCTAATCAAATTTTAATTATAATCAAACTACTGTTCAAAGTTATATATATATATATATATATAAAATTTTCTCATCCTACGCAAGTTTAATCAAATCATAATCATAACCCCAACTTCAACTCAACCAAAATAAATTGTGTTTTTAAAACTTCTGTTAACAATAAACAATTATTTTAATTTTAAAAATTATTTTATAAAAAATCTTTATTTATTCACTTAATTTGCATAAACTTACATAAGATTTTTTTCCCTTTCCTTTTGACAGAATGCTCAAAACCCATACATAATTTAGTTTAGCTTTGAATCCTCCAAATTTTAATAATTACCACTATATATATACATAAATTTCACTTAATTCTTCAAGATATATATATATATAATTCATTAGAACTCGCATGTAAACACATGTTACACATCCCAAAACCAGGGAATTTAGAGCAAACCTTCCAACACAGAGGGTTTTAAAATTAAAAAAAAAACAACAAAGTTATATTCTATTATGAGGAAATTAAATGATAGTTATTCCTTTGAGGCTCAAATTTAAATCAGAACTTAAATATTAATATAAAAATTTTAAAAAAAATTAAACAAATGTGGTGTTATACATAGAAACTTCCTGATGTTCTATTATTATTATTTTTTTTAAGATTGATGGTAAATATTTATTGCTTATGCTCTAATATTTGTTACTTAATTCATTGTTTTAATACCCTAACAACAAGATAAATAAATAAAATAAATAAATAAAATCTTTCTACATCTGCCGTGGCTTGTTGGGACCAAAATGGTTTTCTTTTTCCTTATAATATCAGAAATATTATAAATTTATGATGCTTGTTGTTGCAATGAAAAGAAAACATAAAATAAAGTATAAATAAATAAAAACATACCTTTACTTTAATAGAATAAAAGGTTATGAATCACAGTCTAAAAGCAAAAGAAGATTGACAGATTGTAAGTGAGATGAGAGAAGAGGCACAATTGTTCTTTTACTAATTTTTTATTTTTATTATTATTCTTAACCACTAATCAAACTCTAATTATAATCAAAACAAAATTAAAATTTTTATAAAGATCGTCCAATATTATCTTATCTTAATACAAGTAACTCTAATAAAATCCTAATCATAATTAAATAGATTTCAACTGATGACCGGATAAAGTAACTTAGTTTTTTAAAGTTTTATCCACAACAAACAATTAATTTAATTTCTGAGATTATTTTATAAAACTCCTTATTTATTCATTTAATTTTCACATTGTTTTTAATTTTTAATTCATGAATTACGCTTTTTTTAATTATTATTATCTTATCTTTAATTATTATTATCTTATCTTAATACAAGTAACTTTAATAAAATCCTAATCATAATTAAATAGATTTCAACTCATGAGTCATGGCCAGATAAAGTAACCAAGAGTTTTTTTAAAGTTTTATCCACAACAAACAGTTAATTTATTTATGAGATTATTTTATAAAACTCCTTATTCATTCATTTAATTTGCATATTGTTTTAAAATTTTTGTTTATAAATTACACTTTTTTTAAATAATCAATAGGTGAAAGAAAGGCACATGGTCAAATCTCTACTACTATTTCAAATAGGTCTTGTGAGTTTTCAATGGGAGGTATTGTATTTCTCCCCTCCAGTATTACATATGGTAAGCGAGTTTTAAGTTCTAAAAAAGTTATTAAACCATTGTAACCAGTCCATTTTTGTACCATCTTATCCCTTATCAACTCTTTTGTGGGAGGGCGTTGTCGTCTTTATCAAAAATAATAATAATAATAATAATAATAATAATAATAATAATAATAATAATAATAATAATAATAATACAATTGTTACATGGTTAATTTAATATGAAAATTAAATATAATTAAATCTATGAAATATATATAGTGAGTTATACATGGAAACTTCTTGGTGTTCTATGATTTTTATTTTTGCTATTTATGAACTTAATGCTAATAATTTATGGCTCATCCTCTAACATTTGTTTTGTAACTTATTATTTTTTTAATGACATAATAACAATTTTAAATAAATAAAATAAATTGTTTACGTCCTTGATAACCATGTGTGGCTTGTAAAGGATTTTTTTTTAAAAAAAATATAAATCCTCCTTGTGGCCCCAAGTGGATTATTTGATAGGCACCAATTTATACTTTTTCATTTTGGTAGTTAAACCGAATTTGCATGAGAGTGATCACTTAACAAATTAGTGATAATGTGTGCAGTGATTCTCCCTCGCTAGAACCCATGTTTTGAAAACCGGACCGGACCGGCCGGTCGGACCGGAAAAACCGGGAACCGGCCCATAGCCCGGTCCGGTTTTAGAATTAATGTTGACCGAATTTTGAACCGGTCAAACCCGGCCAAACCCGTGAACCGGCGGTCGGACCAAAAACCGGATGGAACTCGGTTTTCAATTTTTATTTTGTTTTTGTTTTTTTATTGTTTTTTTGTTTTTTTGTTTTTTTGTTTTTTTAAGAAAGGACTTAGGGGCATGAATTGGCTCTTTTTTCTTGATTTCATGATACTCTTTTGAGTCTTGATTTGTCGAAAAATATTATTTGGATTTTTTTGGAAATTTGGAGTTTAGAGGTATGAGAAAAATTAAAAACTTGTAAATTGTTTAAGAGGTATAGATCATTTAGGACTTATTTTTATTTTTATACTTTTTATTTTTAATGGTAATGATGATCAAATATGAGAATTAAATTAATCATACTTAGTTCTAGTTTTTGTTTTTGAATTTTTTGTTCATGCCTTGTCTCATCCTCACATAATTAGTAATTTAATTAGTTGTTTAATTTATGTAGTTATCATCATCCATTTATGATTAATAGATTAAGAAATAAAAGGTTTAGGGAATTATATTTGTTGCTTTATCTAGATTAATTATTTGAATCTTCAATCATTTTGATAAAATCATAATAATATTAAAATAAATATTTAAGATAATTATGATTAAAAATATAATAAAGTTTGTTATTATATGTATATATATAATATATATATATAATATTTAAGATAATTATTTATTTATGACGTCATCCGGTCCGACCAAAACGGGTCATCCGGTCGAACCGACTGACCCGTGACCCAAATATGAGACCGGTTTGCTATCCGGTCCGGTTTTAAAAACATTGGCTAGAACTATGTGTTCAGGTGTGAACGAAGAAGGAAAAAACCAGCGGGAGAAGATGGAGAAAAGAGAGAAGAAAGGGAAGAGAAATTTGATGATGTGTATTGGATCAAAGTGATGTGGATCTCTCACAGGCGATGTGGATTAAAAACTCTTCGCTGGTTAGCATATGACCTGTCAAAACATGGAAGGTACCCTCCCATTGAAGCCGATTCAAAATCTGGTACTAAAAAAAAAAAAACAAATTGAAGTTTGGTATTTATTTTGATATTTAACCATAATTTGGCCACCTCTAATATTTTTACCGGTTGGATGTGTTTATCAGGTTTTTTTTGGTTTGTTGATTCATTACCCAGTTGATGAGCCTTTTAGAGATGTAATTAGAATTTTTTATTATGTAAAATTTTTTTTTTCTATCCCATTTATATGAGATTTTTGAATTTGTACTTTATTGAATATTGTTTTTGTCAGCTGAATTTCTTCTCAAGATTATGTTGTTCTAGAGTATTATTTATTTTTTTTTGACAAATTGGTGAACAAGCACCTTTTTATTTTTTGCATTGTGCTTGATAGGTTTTAAACTCGAGACCTTTCAAACATAAGCAAGGTAAAAAACCACTAGGCTATGCCTTGATTCCTCTTTAAAAGGGGTGCAACACGAGTTTTATTTTCTTCTCAAGATTATGTTGTTCTAGAGGTTTGTGCTTAGGATAATTATTTTTTTTATAAATATAACAAATGCTATTAATAAAGCGAGTGCACAAAACCAATAATCGATCATTTAATCTTTTATTTTCACTTATATTTTCACTCAAGACGCAATCCTCTGATGGCAAGTCCAAACTTTTATTGGGAATTTGTTACCATCATGTTGCAACAAGTTGAAATCAGAGTAATGGAAATTCTATACCTTTATCATTTGCATAAATTGGATACTATTTTTATATATTTATTTTTCAATTTGTAGCCACTCGCATAAAAAAAAAAGTTATTTTCGTTTTCCTGAAATTAGAAATTATTTTAGAATTCTTTGGGAAAAAGTTTTTTTACGGTTTTAATTTAATAAAAAAAAAAAGCATTCTTTCTTTCTTGGATTAATTTCTTGAAAAACCACCCAACCTTATTTTTTTTTCACTTTAGTCATCCAACTTCAAAATGTATCAAAGTGGTCACTTAGGTTACAAAAACTTTCACTGGACAGTCACCTGAGATTTTCCGGCACCCAATAGCCTACGTGGCAGCCGAGTCAGCTACTAATGTCCACGTCATCAAGCTTAGTAAAACAACGCCTTTTTTCTTCTTCTTCTTCTTCTTCTTCTTCTTCTTCTTCTTCTTCTTCTTCTCTACCCTCTACTTCTTCTTGTCATTGTTCTGAAGATTTCTGAATTGGTGATCAAAGTTTCTCTACCCTCTTCATCTTCATTCCAACGACTAGATCTGTGCAACGACGATGAGCAGGAGTGAGCCTCTCTTTCCTTTGCCCCGACTAGGTATTGGAGGGAGTCGATGACGAAAGGAATACAAACTCGCGCCCGCGCACTGGAAGACTAGCTGCATACCATCAGTGACCAGCTAGCCCGCCACGATTCCATAATCTCTCAACTTGACTCCTTTTGCACCACATTCCAACACCACACTACCACCATGCAACAACATACCGAAACCATAGATCTGGTACAAAAGTCATTGGCGACACAACAAGCGGTTATGTCCGAGATGATGTCAAAACTCACCAGAATGGAGACAAACACATCTCCAACCCCCTCCTACCCTTACCTCCACTGCTCTCGATCCCAAACACCTCCGTATCAACCCTCCAACAACATACCCGACTACCCAAACTAGAAGTTCCTGTGTTCACCGGTGACAATGTGCTTAGTTGGATCTTTCAAATAGAGCATTTCTTTCACTTCCACCAGATCACTGGTGATTAACGACTACACATCGCAACATTTTACATGAGTGGCCAAGCACTCCAATGGTACCATTGGATGCACGCTACAACACAACTCACTAGTTGGGAGGCATTCGTTCGACAAGCAGAGCTCCGTTTCGGACCTTCTTCGTTTGTTAACCATGAGGCTCAACTGTTCAAGTTGAAACAAAGAGGTACTGTCACAGCTTATCTCGGTGAATTTGAAACAAAGAAGTACTGTACGAGGAATTGGTAGTGCCCCTCATGTGTGCGAGTGTTCCTAGTCCCTTTTCATCGCCGGTCCTTATTCAACCAAGTACTAGTCCCTTTTCATCGCCGGTCCTCTTAGTGAAAAAGAAAGACGACACATGGCGTTTTGCGTGGATTACAGGGCTCTGAACGCAATCACAATCAAAGATCGCTTCCCGATACCCACCGTCGATGAACTACTCGACGAACTCTCCGGTGCTACTGTTTTCTCCAAGCTAGATCTTCGGGCCGGATACCACCAAGTTCGTGTCCATCCATCAGATCAAGAAAAACGGCTTTCCGCACACATGAGGGGCACTACGAGGATTGTGTTGCTGTTTGTGGTGGGTTGGTTCCTGTTTCTACTTGGCTAATTTATTGTGGATTTGAGTGGATTGATGGAAAAATGGGAAGTAGGAAAGATGCGGAGATGTTTAATGCGCTTCCCTCCATTGTTCTCGGTATAGGAAATGATCAAATTGGTCTATTTTTAATGTGGTACACATATTCATAATAATCATAGTGATGAATTTGTCATTGGTTGGTTTTGTAGGTGACTTTGTTTCTTTTTGTAAGGTGGTATAAACTTGGTTTTTCTGGTGATTTTCTTGCTGTTTGTACTGTGTTTTATCTTGTTTCCATTTTGCCAATTTATTATTGGCTTTGACTGGATTGATGGAAAAATAAATGGAAAGAAGGAAAGTTTAGAAGATGTTCTCTGTGTTACCTTCATTTGTTGTAAATGTTGTTTTGTTCATCCAACCAAATGCTAGAAGACATTTATGGAGGGATTTTGGAAAAAAAAAAAGGTTGTGGAGGAATGGCTCCTAGGAATATTAGTCAATTTTATTGGTCTATTTGTTGTTGTAATTGTAGTTAGCATATTTGTTTACTCATGGTTGCCAAACTTGGGTATCTACTTGTGTTGGAAACCTGTCTTAAAAAAGGCCTGTGCTAATGATGGGTTATGAAGTAGATTCATGTGTCTCAGTCTATCTCTAGGCCACTATTCTATTGTCTGAGTCAACCTCTAGTTTTGATTAAGTCTTAAAACCATGTGATTGGTCTGAGTCAACCATGGTTATTAATAGTTGGTTTTATCAAGGTCATCATTTGTACATTAGATGGCGCGACCATACTATCTACAGCGTTAGTTGCCTCTCTATTTTTCTTTATTTTTTTTTGTCCTTTTTTTTTCTCAATTTAGCCATCAAAAGACATTTATAGGGGCTATTCTCCCAAAACAATGCCATTTTGGTTAATACCCTAGTAATTGTCTAATGACAAACCAGCAGGGACTGATCTCCAGATGACAGGTGTATCTATTTTCCTTTTATAATAGGAAGGATGCCAAGTATAGCAACTTCAGTGCGCTCCATATTATTACATTAATTAAAATTAACTAGGTAACTCAGAATGTGTTAGTAGTAGCATACACATTTCTTCATTGTCTATTAAACTTGATAGCTTTTCGTTTGCCTTGGTTTACAAAAAGAACTTTAGGTTGCCATATGCTGACTTTAATTGGAAAATTAAGCTGATCTCTTGACTGTGACACACGTTCTTATTTTGTATTTTTATTTGTCTCTGCATTGGAACGCTTTGTTAGGTTGGTATAACCTGAGTGGTTTGATTTGCACCTCTTTCTGCAGTTTTAAATTTGACCTTATATTTCTGAACTTGACCTCCCAATTGTGCTTTTCATGAGCTCTTTTCTATGATGAAGTGAAATATATCAGTATATTATGAAGGTTTATGCTAGTATCAAACAGCATGTTAGAAGAGTTTAGTGTTATCATTAGTTGAAAATATTTGTTATGTTTTCTAAATTCTAATATTAAGATTATGTAATTAGTTTGTATGATATTAAGTAAGGACTCCTTGTAACATATATTCTTTGGTTTTTTTAAATATATATATATATTTTTTTTTCTCTTATTCTTTTATTTATTTATATATATGTTTGTTTCTCCATCCATTGTGAAGATGATCAATTTTCATGTAATCATTCAGGTTATGGTTATGTGTTTTGATGGGATTATTAATTATGAGTTTGTGTTTAATCAGAGATGTAATTGTATGGAATTTGATAAATTAGGGCCCATTCAAAGGAGCTTTCAAATTATTCTTGTGCTGTGTTACATCTGGGTGTTGTATAGATTAGTGTGCTTTGGTAGGTTTCAGTACTAAGTGTGTGCTTTGTTTTTCATGATTTATCAGTTTCTTTGTGAATAAAGAATATCAATTTCATAATGTTGTTGTTTTTTTTCAAGGGGAAATTAATAAAAAAAAATTCCTTGAGAAATTTAAATTTCCATAAATGTCTTTGTTTTTATAAATCCACAAAATTCTCTGAATTTGAAGCATTGCATTTTGTTTGTATATTATTTTGAAAAAAGAGAATGATTGATAAGTAATAGAATAAATATTTACAGAGATTATTTGAAATTTGCAAGAAACTAATTATTTATTTATTTATTTTTGGCTTAATGTTAGTGGTTGATAAAATGTGTTGTGTTGGACTTGTTTATTAGGGGCTGTTTGGTTGTCTGTAAGTGAAATTACATGTAAGTGAAATTACAGTGTAAGTGAAAATGCTGCATTTCTATTTACATCACTGCTGTTTGGTTTGCTGTAACTGAAAATGCTGCATTACTTTTAATTTGTTTGGTTTAATGTAAGTTAGAAGATATGGTTACCATGTAAGTAGAGGGGGTAAGATTACCCCCAATATACTGTATTATTATTAATTATTTAATGCATTTTAAAAAAATAATTTAAACTAAAATAATTAATTTAATTTAATTTAATTTTTAAACTAATTAAATGATTTAATAAAGTATTTATTACATTTAAAAATAATAATCAGAAACTTAAATAATTAAACACTACCTCTAAATAATTAATTTAGTTCTCCCCATCTACTCTTAACACTAATATAAATTAATTAATTAATTAATTAATTTAATAATAATTTTATTAAATTAAAAATATATAAAATTCTTTAATTTTATATAAAAAATATTTTTTTAATTAAAATTAAATACAAATTGGTATATTTTAAATAAAAAAATAAATTTAATAAAATATAAATAAGTATAAGTTTAATTATATTAACAATTGATTACATGTAAGTTTTCATTTTCTTTTAATGCATAAATTGGAGAGTGAAAAATGGTAATTTTAGCCCAAACGTTTTGCTGCATTTCAACTTAAAGCAAATTTTGCTGTAAGTTGAAATGCAACAAAAATACACAAAACTGCAAAACTGTTTACATGTAAAACTGATTTCACAGCAAACCAAACAGCCTTTTACATGTAAAACCAGTTACATTACAGCTACTTACAGCTAGTTGCAGGTAACCAAACAGCCCCTTAATACAATGAGTTAAACAAACAGTTTTAACGAAACCTAAATATAAAAAATGGTTATTTATCTACCACAGAAGTACCTCTATTAACTCTCTTTTAATTTTATTTTTGTTGCACTTTTTTATTATAAACTATAACAAGTAACCTTTTTTTTTTATAATTTTCAGATAAAATACATATTAATATATATATATTACATAATTACTTGTAATGAAAAGAAAAACATCAATTAATGAAGAAATTATTGGTTTTTTTAATTTCTACAAAAAGATGATATTCTCTCATGGACTCATTCTATATATAATAATACCTAATAATATTAATTATTAAAAGGAATTTCTTATAAAAATGGTTAAAATATAATTCAAGCCACAACACAAAGAAAGTAGTACTCCAATACTTAAACAAACATGCATTTATAAGAAGCGAAATCGACACGATTTAGTAATTCAGTTTTTATTACATAAATTACAATACAAGAAAAAATGCTATTTGCGACACATATATTTGCGACACATAAATGTGTCGCAGATTTGCGACACAAATTGCAACCATTTGTGACAAAAAAATAAAAACGTTGCAAATTCAACCAAATTACGTCGCAAAAAAATGACCATGCAAAAATGTTGCCAATTTTGTCACAAAAGTTTTGTACCTACCATGTAATGGTTTGCGACACAGGTTGCGACACCGGTTGCAACACATTATTTGCAACGATCTATTGGTGTCGCAAACGTTATCGCAAATGTTGGCACTTAGCATGCAATTGGTTTGCGACATAAATTGCGACACATTATTTGCAACGATTTTTTGGCATCGCAAACTGTGTCGCAAAATTTGTCGCACATGAAATTGGTTTGCGACACAGTTTGCGACACATCAGTTGCAACGATAAATTATTGTCGCAAAATGTGTCGCAAATTTTAATAATAAAAAAAAATATTTCTCCCATTCAAAAAGGTAAGTTTTGGTTTATGGGAAAATGCAAGAGAAGTCCTTCAAGCCCTTAACCTTTACTCTTCTTCATTTTCTTCACAAGTTTTTAGATTTCTTGAGGTATTAGAGCCTCCAAAACCTTATTCTTGGTGATTTAAGTTGGTATGTCTCTCTATCTCTCTATCTCTATCTCTTTCTCTTTCTCTCTCCTCCCCTTTCTCTTTTGAATTTGCTTTTAGGGTTTCATTTAGTGTATATAGTAAATTTGTGATGATTTGAGTTATGAATGTTCTATTAATCGACTTATGTTATATATTATTGTTTCAAATTAGTGATGATTATAGTATTACTGTTTTAGTTTGGATCATTTGTCGATTTTACAAGAGTTGGAAAACTGGGCTGAAGTTTGCGACGGTTTTTGCAATATTTTGCGACAAGACTGTTTTTGTGTCGCAGAATTCAGCAAAATGTGTCGCAAAATTTTCTGCCTACATATTACCCTACTTAGTTATATTTGAAAAATATTTTTGATTTCAGGAACAATGTCTTTAAGAGAATCAAGGAAATGGATGTATAACAAGAATTTGCCCGGTTATGGTTCCCTAAATGATGAATTTATTGCGGGTGTAACTGAATTCATTAAATATGCAAGTTCACAACATGAGCAAATGGATGGGTCGTTAATAAGGTGCACATGTAAGAAGTGTGATAATTTGAAATTTTTTAGCCCGGATGAAGTGATGCTTCACCTTTGTCGCAAAGGATTCACAGCCAATTATTTCAACTGGACATGTCATGGAGAGAAAATGTGGCATGAAGAAGAACAATTTGTGGTTAATCAATTGCCACAACAAACTAATTGGTGGGATCAAGGATTTAGAAATTTTGAAGACACAGGTTGTAGCTTTGCTGCACATTCGGACTTTGATGACGATGCTAGTAATTATTGTCATGAAAATCCATCTCTACTGCATGATGAAGCTGGCCCAAGTATACAAGAACCACGTGAAGATGCAAAACCATATGTTGATGAGGTAGTTCGTAGTCCTCAATGTGATGATACAACAGATTTGTGTGACAATTTCATTGGTTTGCTAAAAGATGTTGATAAACCTCTATATGATGGATGTGAAACTTATACGCAGTTATCTCTGGTTGCTAAAATGCTAAGCATGAAGTTTGAATACAACCAATCTGTGAATCACTTTAATGAGAATGCTAGAGTGTTTAAGAACTCACTGCCTCATGAAAACACATTGCCTGAGGATTTTTATGGTTATAAAAGGTTACTACGTGACTTGGGTCTGCCTGTGGTAAAAATTGATGCTTGTAGAGATGGATGCATGTTGTTTTGGAAAAGTGATGAACATGAGCAATTTTGTAAGTTTTGTAAGTTGCCAAGGTATAAGCAAAGGGAAGGGACACTTAATAACCCTATGCATAAAAGGGTTGCATATGCTATATTGAGGTATTTGCCATTAACTCCAAGGTTGCGGAGGTTATATGATTCAAAGGTAACGGCACCGCATATGACATGGCATGCTACTCATGAAACAAATCAAGGGGTCATGTGTCATCCTTCTGATGCAGAGGCATGGAAACATCTTGATAGAACTCATCCCCTATTTGCTTCAGAACCTCGTAACATTCGGTTAGGCCTTTGTCTTTGATGGGTTTTCCCCTCACGATCAATATGGGCAAGCTTATTCATGTTGGCGATTATTACTACACCTTACAATCTTTCTCCAGGGATGTGCATGAAGAACCCTTATATGTTTTTATCTTTAATCTGTCCGGGGCCTAAAAATCTGAAGAAGAATATAGATGTCTTTTTACAGCCCTTGATTGAGGAGTTGAAGCATTTGTGGGAGGTTGGTGTTGAAACTTGTTATATCAACTTAGGTAAAAAGTTTAACATGAGAGCTGCACTTTTGTGTACCATTAATGATTTTCCTGCTTATGGAATGCTTTCTGGATGGAGTACCTCTGGTTTGCTTGGGTGCCCGATATGCATGGAGAAGTCTAAAGCTTTCTATCTACATCATGGTAAAAAAGTCAGCTACTTCGATTGTCACAGGCAATTTTTACCAATGAATCATTCATATAGAAGGGATAAGTCGACTTTCATTCGAGGTAGAGCAGAGATGAGTCGTCCCACCTCAAGATTGACGAGGAGATGAGATTTGGAACCGTGTGTCACAATATAA
This sequence comes from Dioscorea cayenensis subsp. rotundata, assembly GCF_009730915.1. Taxonomy (NCBI): domain Eukaryota; kingdom Viridiplantae; phylum Streptophyta; class Magnoliopsida; order Dioscoreales; family Dioscoreaceae; genus Dioscorea; species Dioscorea cayenensis. The sequence continues at coordinate 2,142,893 of NC_052472.1, read as the reverse complement.
AAGCTGTCATTGAGGATCCTTGAGGTAAGACCCTTCACTATGGCAACAATCACAAATGGAATAAAAAAAGTATTTTTTGGGAATTACCATATTGGAGGGCTAACATGATTCGACACAATCTTGATGTTATGCACATTGAAAAAAATGTGTTTGATAATATCATGGACACAATATTTGATGTACCGGAAAAAAACTAAGGATAATTTGAATGTACGGAAAGATCTTCATATTCTCTCGTGATCGTCCCCGAACTTGATGTTCCTATTGACAATACGAGTGCCTCGTAAGCCAAAAGGCAAAAGTACACATTGACAAAAAATGAAAAAATTAAGATTTGCAGTTGGGTGAGGGCTTTAAGGTTTCCCGATGGCTATGCATCAAATCTTGGTAGATGTGTTGACATTAATGAATGTCGGTTGAAAAATATGAAGAGTCACGATTGTCACGTGTTCATGCAAAGGCTCATTCCGTTTGCATATAGAGAAATATTACCTGATTTCATATGGTCTACATTAACTGAAGTGACTTTGCTCTTTCAGATCATATGCTCTGCACTGCTTGATTTGCAAAAGCTTGAGGAATTGGAGAAAAATGTGGCTATATTGTTATGCAACTTGGAAAAAAATTTTCCTCCAGCGTTCTTTGATTCCATGGAACATCTACTTATTCACTTGCCATATGAGGCTATAATTGGGGGCCCTGTTCAATATAGATGGATGTATCCTTTTGAAAGGTAATATTTTTCTCATATTTTCTAGAGTTAATGTATGTGTTTATGTTATCAATTTAATTATTCAAGCTCATAGATTAATTCAAATTATATATATACACATATATTAGGTTCCTTCATGGTCTAAAGAAAAAAGTGAAGAATAAAGCTCATGTGGAAGGTTCAATATGTGAAGCTTACATTGTTGAAGAGATGTCATTCTTTGCAAACCATTTCTTTGAAAAAGATGTTCCACCTTACAAGAGAATGAGAGTTGGAAGAAATGAAGAGGGTGTCGATAGGAACATTCTACCTTGCTCTATCTTCAACTATCCAATTCGAAGTCAAGGCCGAATGACAGAAAGATGGCTATCTCAAGAAGAGTTACATGCAGCACATACATACATATTACAAAATTGTGAAGAAGCTCAACCAATTTACCAGTATGTTTAGTATCATATGTGACTTTATTAGTTCAAATGAATATGCATGTTAATTAAATATCATAACTAATACTGTTTTTTATTTTATAGGATGTTTGTCACACACCTTCAACACTTAGATGCCACACTCATTGAAAAAATGGTTGATCTACATTTTACCGAATGGTTTATTGGTTATGTGAGTTTCTTAGATATATTTTTCTTATTGCATACTTCCTTATTCAATAACGAAATATATTGATATTCTTAACTTTGACTAATTTTTGGTAGTATCACTTTAGGTTCAAAACCCGGATAATCAAAGTTCTTGATCAATTGTTGCTCTGACTCTTGCATGGGGTCCATCCGGTCAAGTCAAAACTTGGTCGGGGTTGCTTTTATAAATGGTTATAACTTCCACACTCTTGGACATGGTGAAAATAAGTCAACTATGAATAGTGGTGTATCGTCCAAAGTTCTAGTGGTGATTTTTTTATGGCTTATTGGAAGAAATAATTCAGTGGAGTTTCCAAGTAGCACACCAAAAATTTGTTGTTCTCTTCAAGTGTCGATGGTTTGATCCAATACATGGAAAGAAGGTTCACCACAAGTATGGTATGGTTGACATTAATAGAAAGCGTTTTTACACAAAGTATGACCCCTTTATCTTAGCATAACAAAGCGATTCAAGTGTATTATTCTGAATATCCAAGTTTGAAAGCGAGATAAAGCTGATTGGATGGTCGTATGCAAAACAAAAGCAAGAAGAACAATTGAGGCACAATGGCAAGAAAGGGATATCCCACCCTACCAAATGGATGAAGTTGAAGTTAGACATGATGTTACTACATTTGATGTTCTTCCATCATTACATGATAATTTGAATGGTATTGATCTCTTTGTTGACCTATCCGATGTTGGGGACCTAACATCTCAAAGTAGTCAGCCAATTCTTACAACTATGATGGAAGAAGAAAAAAATGAAACAGATGAAGAAGAAGACAAAAACGAAGAAGAAGAAGAAGAAGAAGAAGAAGAAGAAGAAGAAGAAGATGTGGAGGATGAGGAAAATGACAATGAAGATGAATTATTATTTTAGACCTAATATGTAAGTTACATAATTTACGAATTTAGTTTATCGTTTTGTCTTGTATTAACAAATGCATTATATTGTATAACTTATTTTGGTGGACTGATTTATAGTTTGGCAATGTATATTTTTTTGCCTAACTTGCATTTGATATGATTTCTTGTTTTTTCTTTTCTTGCAAGGGTAGATGATGGGTACAAGAACTCTCTAATTTCTTGTACATGGCAATGATGATTGTAAGAATTCTATGACAATGCATCGAGGCATGCTTTATGGTATGACCTCGAATCAACGGGTGTACTGGCGGGGCAATGGAAGGGGCAATAGTTCCCTTAACTTTGCAGCCAGCAAGCATCTCGTTTTGTTTTAGGAGTGCCAACATTTATTAACATATAATAGCCAATGAAAATGCAATACTTTTGTGATTCTTATCACCTGAGCCATGTCAACACTTTTGCCGCACGATGCAATGGTTTCGGAGTCAAAAAACTGTTAATTTTATTGATGATGAGGCATTGAAATTAGTGTGGGGATTGAGCCACCAACAATTGCAGTCCGGGTTGAGAATTTGAATGTAACTGCATAAGCTTATGTGGGAAGCAGAGGTGCTCCAACAGTCCTGAATTTTTTTGGTAACAAGATTGAGGTATCTAAAAGCTTGTGTGTGTTCTATTAATGTGAATGCATTTGTCCGGAATTTATGCATATTACTTTATGATTATTGCAGGCCTTCAGGAGTTCATTTTAATGTTTCTATTGACATAAACTGTAACATGTTTCATTCAAGGACAAATTGTAATTTTTTGTTATTGCATATAAATTATTACTGTAATTTGCCTAGGTTCTTATTTCATCAGAAGTTCACCAAAATATCTTCTACTAACTACAATCATTTTTTGTTATTGCATATAAATTATTACTGTAAATTGAGTAGTGTTGTAGGATAAGATGCAGGGAAATATGTTCATCAGTAATTACGTATGATCTGCAAGGATGTATTCTCAAAAATTGTCCAATATATATTTAAAAGATGAAGCATTTTGATTATTTTACCATGTGACAGAGTGGAAGAATAAGGTCTGCATTAAGAACTGGGAATTTGGTCCCCAGTTCTTAAAAACCAAATCATCTATGAGAATGGATCTGTCCTTAAAATTCCAGAAATTCCAGATAACTTGAAAGCTATATACAAGTAAGGATGTTGTGCTATCTATTCATGTGTTCTAAGAAACTTTCAATTGTGATCTCACAATTGTAGCTCCTAAAGTTTGCTTATATTACCACTTAACCATTGTCTGATACATTGCTCCTCAGACATACTTTTCTGTGTACAAAGCAGTTCTATGCTTGTTATAACTCCGCATTGGGCTGGGCAGAAAACAATTAAGCATGCATGTTTAGTTAGCATTTACTTTTCTTTTCCTGTTGAAAATGAAGATTTTGATCTTCTCTTTGGATATGATAATGTGATTCCTACTTCAATTAATAGTACACAATAGATGTATGATGTATGCATTGATATTTTCTTACAACTAATTTTACATTTTCTCCTTCTGCTGAATTGTTTAGGAAAAAGAAGAAATACTTCACTGTATGACATCTAGGTTTGATGAGAAAGTGGATTCTTTGAATTACCAGGTGAATCTTGTTCCACTAAAATTTTGATCATTTTAATGTTCACTATGCCAGAGTCAATTGTCATCAGGTGCACTTGGAAAAGAGAAAATTGCCATCTCGAACACAATGTTGGGGGAGGGTTGCGTGTTTCACAAGTTAAGGTAAATATGTTGTCAATTTTTGTATAGGAAAACATCTTCATTCATTTTTGCTCCTTGTTGTCATGCATTGCTTTAATATTGACAGCATATACTTTCTTGTTAGGTGTGGAGTGCCACTGTTTGAATCATGGCATTTCCCTCTGAGTAGGTTTTTTTCTTCTCCTCACTAGTGATTGTCTCTATGGCTGGTACTTTTGAATGACATGAGATCTGTAGGCATTGTTGTAACTCCATAAGTATCCATTAGCAGAGAAAATTCACTTGTAATTAGTGGAAACAACCCTCCTTAAAAAATTAGGAGTTTATTTTTTTTTTTTTTGGGGCATATATACTTTGTAAAATCTCATAACATTTGCGAACATTCACATGGAGCAACGCAATTTTCCAAAGTTAACTTCCCTGGATTTCCATGCTTGGACAAACGTATGCCATTATCACCATTTCATAAAATAATGGGCATGAGATGAATGAATTTGTCCCTCAAAGGACCACTGCATACATTAGCTAGCATGATGTGCATCTAGGGCATTGGAACTCGTTATGGTAGGTTTTAGAGATGCAGATGCATATGCTCTCTCTCTCTCTCTCTCTCTCTCTCTCTCTCTATGTATCTATCTATCTATCAGTAGACACTAGGTTTTCCTTTTTCTCTACATTCACATGAGATGAATGAATTTTTTTTTTAATTAAGATTGTTAGTTTTTTTAAAAAATGGATGCACACTGATTCATGAAAATAAATTATCATTGGAACTTGGAAGGACTCAATGGATTGTTAATTGGTTTTAGGTTTAAGACTAGTTAAAATCCAAAAGGGTAGCTATGATGCATATCTTTAAATATTCATGCAGGATCGGGCCCACTTGTTCAAAGTTTTTAAACATGGCAGCGAGTGCTCCAAATGCTCTATCTGTTTTTTATATTTTGTTTTGTTATTTGTTGTTTTTTATTAGTCTTCACAGCTAGTAAATTTGGTTATTTTATTGATTTTTTTATTTTAATATATATGATTCATCTATCTATATAAAAAAAAATTAAAAATAAATATATTAATAACCTAATGAAGTTAATTAAATGGTTGCAAGTGAGGTTAAATTAGAATTTTGACTGTTGGCGACCATGGTTGGCATTATATATTATTATTTATTTATTTTGGGTGACTAGATAAGACATGATAGACATCAATCTGGATTCATGACTCATGTTTCAGTTTCAGGCATGAGAAACTTGTGCCAATGCATTTAAGAGTGTTTATCTTATTTATTTATTTATTTTAAAGATAATAAATCAAACACTCTCTCTTCATCCAATCCATTCTTCCATCCATCACTTACCTTGAAACCCTAGAGGAGAAGAGCCGTCCCTTTTTCATCAATCCATTTCTTCTCTTGAAACCCTAGCTGAGAAGAGCATCCCATTTTCCTAGCAATGAAACCCTATCTGAAAGGAGCCGTCCCTTTTCCTGGCAATGGGGATTGATCGCTACGGCTGCTCGCCTCCTAAACGGAAGCCTCCGCTTGTCGATCATATATACCTCGCTTCTCTCCAACACTGACCCACAGCTGCTCCAAGGGTTTGAAACCTTAGCATTCGAGTCCCGGAGAATCGCTGAGCATCTCGACTCTGTTGCACAAGCCGCTGCCGCCCGTGCCCGCGAGCTGGACCAGGAGCTATGGATTGCGCGTCGATAGCGCTCCCTTTTTGTGGATTTCTCGCGCAACTGGCCCAAGGTCGATCTTACGCTGTCTTTGAGCACGATTTTTTTCTTTTTCTTTTTTGGTTATGCTGATTTTGGGGATTTTTTGTTCTCTTTTTCAGTACAGGAAAGAGCTGAGTGATTTATCACGAGAACAAAAAAGTTTGAACGACTTCAAATTTAACCGGTCGGGTGGTGTTTAAATCTTTATTGTTCTAAATTTTTCCTTAGATTACGATTATATTTTTCTTTTTTTATGTGAAACAGTTCTAGAGTAGTGACTATATTTTTGGTGGAATGCAAAGTGAGAAATTGATCCGGATTTGTTTTTCTTTTTTTGGCCTTTTTTTGTTCTCTTGCTTGATTCAAACGTTGATAGGATCGGAAGGCATCGGTGTTTATGCTCTGGACGTGATTTATTTGAAGTTTTTTGAAAAGAAGGTCCAACTCCCATAATGCCCGTATATAATATATATTAATAATTGTAAAAAAAAAAAGAATTGTTTGATTAAAAGAAGTTAGTTGTTAAAATAAAGAAAAATGTTGAAGAGTTTGAAGTACTGGTGGTTTTATATAATCTTTATATAAAACAAAACTGATTGATATTTTCACTCAATTGGGTTTTGAGCTTAATGTCATGATGATATCACTAGCATCAATATTAGTCAAACACTTTGTTTATTTATATATATTTATAACTGAAAAAAGACTTTTCATGGTAATGTTGTATATTTTTGTTAACTTTTTTTTTCTTTTTTGTTTGAAAATTGTTTATCTGCATTGTGTTCATATTGCTTCATTAGTTTATTGAAAATAATAGTAGTGGCATTTTTTCAAACAATCTTGCATTGTGTTCATATTGTTTATCTTTTATTATTGAAAACAATGCGAAATGGTATGAGCAATAATTATATTAATCAAGGTCTGTTGCATGGTAAAGCGGTACTACTTTCCCAAGTTCATGTATATATTATCTTCATTTGGACTAGATTATGTTTATTTATAGGGAAATGGGACGAAAGCGTGTTGCATCATATTTTCATTCTAATTCTAAGCGAAATACTTCTCCGACTCCATCTTCTCGTCCATCTACTGGGAAAGTACCTTTAAATCCTCGGCGAACTACGAGCTTAGGATCTCATTCTTCAGCTACTCATGGGCGTACAGGTTCTCGAGGCTCCTCGCAACATGTTGATACACGAGCCTATATTCCAAAATATGTCCCACCTCCAAACAATGAGGTCCCACCTACTGACGAGGCCCCCGATGATGTTCAAATGAATCTTGAAGATGATTCTGACTCAGAAACAGATGAATCCCTTGAGGAGGGTACAGAGGCACATGATGGTGGCACGATGCAGAAAACTTTCATCGTCCCGTCAAACCTACAGTAAGATTACTTATTTATTATTTTATTATTATATAGGCTTTATTGATATATATAAACCTTATAATTTTTCTTTTTGTAGTAAGAAATTTGTGCTTGATATCTTGAAAAGAATTATAAAGAAGTACTACACCGCACCTTGGAAGACATGGAAAGAAGTGTCCAATGATGGCTACCTATGTTATTGGCAACAGTTTCAGGTATATCTTTTTTTTAAGTATTTTTTAATTAGTTTTTTTAATTTATTAATTTTTTATAAGTTTAATTATCTATTGTAGTCCCATTTTACTTGGCAACCGCATGATGTTGGAGAAGTGAAAAAAATGTTTAACAAGAAGGCTGCTGAGTGGTTGCGGAGAAATCTAGGTCGTGCTCGGGAGAAGCGAAAAAGACCAAAATGGATTAGGCACAATGTCTGGGAGCAGTTGTTATTGATTTGGAATGATGCAAAATATAAAAAATACTGTGAGAAGAATAAAAAGAGCCGGCAGTCGAAAACTGAAGGATCTACAACAATTTATCATGGTGGTTCCATCTCTATGATTGAACATAGAGATAGACTAGTAAGTTTTTATTAAAAATTTTGCTCAGTAAATTTTCATTTTTGCTCTCTATGATTGAACATAGAGATAGACTAGAATGATAATAATATGATATATATTTCCTCGCTATTCTGTTTCCTGAATTGATGCCTTGATGAATTAATTCTTTAGTATGTTTAATTAGAAGTTTCATTGAATGCATTATGAAGTATAAACAAAGAAGTAGGTGCTCAAAACAGTGCATGGTTTAGCAAAACAAATAATTCAGCAATCTATTAACTGTTTGATTTAATGTATGACTCTTGTCCCATGTTGCTCACATTAAGACTGTACAAAAAAAAAACATGTTCTATCATTATTTAGCTCTCTTAAAGTCCAAACAAACAACGAGTTGTTGCCTAATGCTTGCCATTCCTGTGTCTTTTTATTTATTTATTTATTTATTTTTGGGATTGTTAATTATGTGAAAGATATTTTTGATTCTGAAAGACAATGTGAGCTTAAAGTTGATGCATGATGAGTGGGATATGAGTCATAAGTGTGGCTCTTTTTTGGTATTTTGTTTTCTCTTGGTAGGACCATATAAGCGCATTGTGCATCTCCTCCTAGCCTTTCTAAAGCACAAGTAAGACCACATAAGATCAAAACTAGTGCCTGTAGAGAATTGTCCCTAAGCTATAATTCCTATAAATGAAACTCTAAAACTAAAAATTAAAAGATAGAGAGAATGGAATGAATTCTTCCACTAGACATTTAGTGAGAGAGAGAGAGAGAGAGAGAGAGAGAGAGAGAGAGAGAGAGAGTTGAAATTGAGTGCATGAATGAATTGAGAGGTTCCAAATGCTCATGTGATAGCGTATGCAAGGATTTTAATTATTTTATTAAAAAAATTAATTTTATTATATATATACTGTTTGATAGAAAAATTGAAAGGGTGCACATGATAATGAATTTAAAATTTTCCATTTAGATGGAACCACCATGGTGTCCTTGGTTTCACAATTTTGCTCAGTAAATTTTCATTTTTTTCTTAATATATACATTTAAAATTTTTCTACTAGCTAACTATTTACACATGTATATATGTATATATATATTTTAGGAAGCCAAATTAGGCCGCAAGGTATCCATGGCGGAGGCTTTTAAAGAAGTTTATCAAAAAGATGATGGGAGTTGGAATGAGCAGGGGGCCCAATTAGCACATGTATGTGTAAAATTAAATTTTATTCTTAATTACTTAATACTTTGTTTATCATAACATATAAATAATGACTAACTTTATATTATGTAGGAGAAATTTGTCAAAGCTCGCCAAGACGTGTTGGTTAGAGAAGGCCAGGGGTTACAAATTGATGATGATAAACTATGGTGGGACATATTCGGGGTTGCTAAAAATCGATATTATGGCATGGGAAACCTTGTTGAGGAGATAGCTTCTGATTATTCTCATTCGCAATCGCAGCGGTCTACTTTTGGAACTCAACAATCTATGCCTTCTATGCCTCCAGAGGTTATGAGTAAGTTGGAATTTTTAGAGAAAGCATACGAGGAGCAGAAGCAGCAGAACCAGTACATCATTTCTCTATTAGAATCTCGAGGTATTCAGGTAAACTTTGAGAAAACTCCTCGTACTTCTCATGCACCTGCCAGGACCGGAGAGTCTGCTTCCCATGCTCCTCACACTTCAGAGGATGTTGAACAGCCTCAGCCTATCGATGATATTGCAACAAAATGAATGTGGTGTTTTGGATTATTACATTAGATACTTGGATTATTACATTTTGGACTATTACATTTTGTATTTGTTTGTTGTATTAGATGTTTGAACTATTATATTTTGTAATGCATTGTTATTCTAGATGAATGGTTATTTTGAAAAATATTATAAACTTTTATTGTTCAGGATTGTAAATTAGGCTTTAAAATAGGTTTGTGAAATAATTAAAAAATTATTATAAATAATCATGGTTATGAATAATTAATTTGCGACATAATTTGCGACAATAAAATTGTGTCGCATAATATCTCACTGAGATGCAACACAATTTGCAACAATCGAAATGTGTCTCAAATTTTGTTGCAAAACATCGCACATATTTGCAACACAATTTGCGACACAAAAAAGTTTTGCGACAAACAAAATGAGTAACAAAATTTGTTGCAAAAAGACTCAATATTTGCAACACAATTTGCGACGCGTAAAGTTTTGCGACAATTAAAATAAGTCGCAAAGAATGTTGCAAAAAGTCTCAAATAATTGCAACATTTATTGCGACACAGAAATTGTGTTGCAATAAACTGTCGCATATCGTTGCAAATTGAATGGCAAATATTTGCGACATCTGAAACGCGACACATTTTATTGTGTCGCAGATTATGTTGCAAATTGCGATCTGCGACACATTTTTGATCTTTTGTGTCGCAAAAATATGTCGCAAATTGCGTTTTTTGTTGTAGTGTTAAGCTGATAATTCATCAATCTTCTTCAGCAACAAAACCCTAAAAAAGATTCAAAAGTCCAAAAAAAAAAAAACAAAAAATCGAATAAGTTCTGCCAAATGTTTTAACTCATACTTAAACAGCAGTTGTGGCTGCGTTTGCTACCATTACTACATCTTCCTTAAGTTTTTGAGGGAAGCCATTCATCGAATCATCCGCATTCTGTTCAATGTGCCAAAGAGCCAAAGAGCTATCTGTTCAATGTGCCAAAAAGCTATCAAAAGATCTGAGCGTGAATAAACTTACATATTTCTAGTCTCGAATAAATCATCACGTAGTTGCAGATGTATCACCGTAGAGTGGCGAGATGTTTGAATCCAAAAGACCTAAAATTTGGGATTTTTTTTGGGTTAAAGATAAGGTTATGATATTTTTTAAAAAAATAATAAATATAAAAAGGAAAAATTATTTTTTAGTCCCTGAAACCTTTTAAATATCCCCTGCAGTCCCTGGGACAAGTTGGTATACTTTTTAGTCCTTACTTTTTAACATTCTTACCAATTCGTCCCTGCCGTTACTTTGCACCGTGAATATTTATGTTAATTCCAAAAGTGCCTTTGTATGTTTTAGTGGGAAGAATGATGCCAGGTCTTGTCAGGTATGGTTGCATGTCCTCCCAGCCGTGCATGAGAAGCTTGCTTTCATCATCATCATCATCATCATCATCATCATCACATCTTCTTCTTCTTCTTCTTCTCCTTGTTCTTCCTCGAGTTTACAGCAGACACCTCATCTTCTTCTTGTTCTTGTTCTTGTTGTTCTTATTGTTCTTATTCTTGTTCTTCTTCTTGTTTGCAGCAGACACCTCATCATCTTCTTCTTCTTCTTGACTAGGGTTTTCCTTGTTCTTGTTGTTTACTAGTGTCCCTTATTGTTCTTCCCTTCTCCTGCTTCTTCTTCTTCATTACTAGGGTTTTTGCAGGTGCATGTGAAGCCGACAATAAAGTGACAGTAAGAAACCCTCGTGGAGATGGTTGTTTTTGTTGATGTCGCCCCTCATTCATGTATTTTTTTCCTTAATGTGTAGGCCTTGGATAGAGACATTTCATGGTATTGCCCGATATAAGGGTGAGGGCTATGTGTTGCAGTTCACTTTTTTGACTGGATGGGAGCAAGTACTTGAGGAATTATACAAACAATGGAATCTTGAAGTTTCTCGGGTGAGAGTGAAATATTTACTTCCGGATGAGCACAAGACGATATCTCCAATTAACTCCGAAAGTGATTTCAAACGGATGTGTCATATTTACCATATGTTCAATAAAAATGTAGCTGATATGGTTGTAGATGTTGTGGATGGAATGATTGGCAGTTTGGATAAACCATGTTCACCATCGTACGTTACACTAACCGTTTACATAATAATCTTGTTGTTTACGATTTTTATCTTTTCTTCTAACATTCATTTTAAATACTCATTTATAAGGTATTATATTTATATTCATACATTAGTGTATACGAAATTTTGAAAGTATTTATTTTCTATAGTTATTGGTCACAACATCTATTTATCGTTTAGTATAACATGTATTTGCTCATAATATCACTAACTATTTGTCACTAATATTGCCATCAGGAGGGATCCTGTCTCACTAAGCTCTTCATCAAATCCCTGGCCCATATCGTCATCAAATTTATCTGTGCGAGCTGTCCCAATCTCGAGTTCTCATGGAAGCTCTGATCATGATGTGACAATTGTTGGCCAACGTAATGAAGATGCAAAACACTTCAAGGAGGCACTATGTGATTTTGCTATCAAACCCAATTTTAATTTTCATTTCATAAAAAATGACAACGATAGAGTTACTGTTGTATGCGCTGCGGGTGACTGCCCATGGCGAGTCCATGCCTCAAGAGAAGGTAATCTTCGTACGTTTAAAATCAAAACATCACAGGGTGGTCATACATGTGTTGGAGGCATTGCGACAACATCTCATCCAAAAGCTTCAAAGAAATGGGTTTGTAAGTAGGTACTTAACAACCTCCGGGATCGTCCTCTATATCGGGCTGTGGATATACAACGGGATATTCTATGTGATCACGGGGTTCATTTTCAATACAAACAAGCTTGGATGGGTAAAGTATTGGCGCGGGAGGTTCTACATGGAAGTGATATAGCAAGCTACGATCTATTACTATGGTACACGACCAAGGTTGCTGAAACTAACCCTGGAAGTATTGTCAAAATTGATAGGGATGGTGAGCAGTTTAGGCGTGGTTTCTTCTGTTTCCATGCGAGCCTTCATGGTTTCCGAAAGGGCTATAGACCACTGTTATTCCTTGATAGAACTCATTTGCTTGGCAGATATAGCGGTATCCTACTAGGCGCCACAAGCAAGGATGGTAATGAAGGTTTCTTTCATTTAGCTTTTGCTATTGTGGACAATGAGACAGACGAGAATTGGACGTGGTTCATATCGACTTTAGGTGATGCGTTATACGGTGAAGAAAACTATGATAAGATCATTACGTTCATCTCAGATAGGTCAAAAGGCCTTATCAATGCTATTGCAAGGGTATTCCCTTCCTCCCCACATGGTTACTGTCTACGGCATCTACAAGCAAATTTCCTCAAAGCAAATAGCCGACTGGGGAGGGCATTGAAAGATGAATGCTAGAGCCTGATTGTAAAAATTGCTTATGCTTGCATGGCTTCCGAATTTGATGACTATACTAACCAGCTCTTACTCTTGTCTATATAAGCGAACAATTGGTTGTATGAGAAATCAGATGTCATGCATTGGAGTAATTACTTATTTAAAGGTTCTCGATGGGGTGAAATGTACTCCAATGTTGCTGAGTCTTTTAATGCCTGGATCAAAGAAACTCGACATCTTCCAGTGTGCAACATGGTCGATTCGATAAGGTGCGTCGAATATTATTACAATATTGGCAAGATATGTCAATCCCTTTCAATTTTATTCTTAAGTGCACATTTCCATAAATAAGTGATTATCTACGGTTGATACTATTTAGAATCTGACTTTTCTGTTTATTATATCATACACCAAATGCAATATTCAGTACATAATTATAAATACTCTAACTATACAAAATCATCTGTTAATATATATAACATGATTTGTATTATTTGCTTATCTTGCTTTTTGTTTATTTTTCTTCAATTTTGTATAGTACACAATGTTTATTGATTACATTACAGATTTAAACTCATGAATATGATGCATAGAAGGCGTGAACAATGACAGAACTGGGACACACATCTTTGCCCTGTGCTTCATAAAAGGATTGAGGAAAAGGTTGATGAAAACAGAACCCTAGTCGTTGGGTGTTCCAATGAGGAACAATTTGAAGTTATTGACCATCAGAGTAACACGGTCAATTTACGAGAGAAAACATGTTCTTGTCGACGTTGGGAGATGTACGACGTACCATGCAAACATGCATGCACTGTAATTATGAAAATGGATACTAATGTTCATCGTTTCATTGATGATTATCACACTGTCGCTGCTTACAGGAGAACATATAACAACCCAATATTCCCGATAGCACACAAAGACAAACCTAAGGACGATAATCGTATTCTTCGTCTTCGCCCACCTATCTCGAAGAAGTGACCTAGCCGACCAAAGCATCGGAGGATTGAGTCACAGGCATTCAACATTCAGGAGTTACGATGCAGTCGTTGTCGTGAAGTTGGCCATAACAGAGCTACCTGTAACTCTGTAGTTGCAGATTGAATCATATCTATCGAGAACGTCTACTGAAGAAATCAACACTTGAAAAGTTAACCAGTTTCTAAATGACTTTATATGTTGGTAAACAGATCATCTAGTATCTACTGAGTTTTTTGTAAAAGTAGACAATGACCTAGTTTTGTGAAGACATTTATCTTATTGTAAGGATTTATTTCATTTTGCAACCATATAGTTCTTATATTAAATATATCTTGTATATTTAACCCAGTTTACAGGGAAATACGCATATGAAAGAGGTACTATGTATGTTTGGTGATAACAAGTAGATGGACCATTTTATACCTGATTGTCAAAATATTAAAACAGAGTTCAAGTTTTTCAAACAAAAAAACATCAACAACTAGATAGATGGAGTCAAATTAATGCCGACAGTACAATTTTCATCACATATAAAACATGTTAGAATAACTATCATCATGCATCAGGTGGGGCTTCACAAGTGTCATTTGTTGCATCAATCGCATTTAAAGGGACTTGAGGGACTTCAGGTACATTGTCTTTACTGTTCGGTGACCCTGTTAGTAATACGACCTCACCTTTGTCATCCATTGTAGCCACTCCTATTGTTGCACTGGGGTCATCGATCTCTTTACTTGTAGTTACCTCGACCACTACGGGTGGGTCATCCAAGAGTGCTTCATTTGTCTGATCCTCGTCATTACTGGTTACAGAGTGCTCTTTCTTCATCGGCATTCGGCATAAACCATCAGCCAATATCTGCGCAGCATATTGCAGGCGAAAATAGGCAACATCATTAGTGGTCAAATGGAGTTGCTCTCCCTTGAGTATTTGTTCTATGAATCTCATAAGGTAAACGGAACAATCAATGCTATCTTCCTTTTGTTGCGGGCATTCTCGCACATGTGACATTGGGTAGGAGCTTGTGTCAGTGATGCACAACTTAATCCGCAAATAATCTTCGAAGAGTGCACGCTGAAAAATCAATGGAAGAAAATAAGGAAGAAGTAAACAAGAAATTTATTAAGTATGAATATGTAAATAAAAACCATACCATAGGACATGCCGATTGGTCATATATCGGGCTACTTACTGACGAATAGTAAAGATACTCCTTCCTGTCCTTGTCGAGAACGAGTAGATGGTAGTGCTTGTGCCTCACAATTGGCATGTGCACTATTTCAACTGTTGGGTAGTCGTCTAATGCGGGGGCCAGCATGTTGTAAACACCATCGGATGAATGAGGCTGCTCAGATAGGGCGAGTATCATTGGTCTAGTGATTGTGGCAGACCTTTTGTAGAGCGATGGGAATTTCTTCAAGGATTCTAATAGCATCGGGACGGAGACGTCAACAACATCATCAGCCACAAGTTGCTTACCGTCTAGGAAAGCAAACAAATGTGAACGGCATGTGTGCCCCCGTTCGTTGCTCCAAACAATGGTTCTGATAATTAAAATTATGAAAACAATTAATATAGACATGCTTACAAACAATAACATCAATTATTAAATAGTTCATAAAACTTGTAAATGTTTACCTCTAAATATAACCAACAAATCTGGATCCTATGCAGATCCAGGCAATTGAACACAATACCACAAATAATATTAACAATTATGAAACACTAATTAAATATTCCTATATTAATTATTTTTTATAGAACTTTAACTCAAAAGGCATGCCACGCATAATGGACAGACATGTATCATGAAAACAAAAGCTTACTTGTCTATGCGAGAATTTAGGAAAACAGACACAGTCAACTGTTGTATCTTGTCTAGGCGTGCAAACCCTGCCGGCCGCTTGTTTGGAGGAATGAAATTTACAAGTGACTTATTAACTATATTCTCAGCTGCACCGTCACCACATTGGTTGATTTCAGTTGCTGCCAACCGAGAGGGTTCATTGTCAGTAATTGGTTTGGCATCTTTCAAGGATGCAAGAGACTCTATTATTTTCCCAACATCTTCTATTGTTTCACTATCTGCTACACTTAAGTCAGATGGTTTTTGTGTAGTTGTCTTCGTCCCCTTTTTGTTTTGGATCAATTTTATCTTTCTTCGGGGGCTTGGGAGCAGGGCATGCAGATTGTGCTACTCTTGCCCTTGCAGCTCTTGTAATAGGCTTCTCATATTGGGTCTTGCTTTTTTCCTTCTGAACTTGGGGTTTCTTTGGTTTATTAGAAACATTCTTAACCTTCTTTAGAGGTGGGTCAGAGTTGACTTCTTCCGATTGAGCAGGGCTTGTCTTGATTGCTTGTGATGGCACATCTTGATTTTCAGCACGTGCGTCCACCCTTTCTTCAAGATTTTGGACCATTGTCCTAAGAGCTCTAATTTCATTCAACAACATTAACTGAAATTTGTCACCTACCATATCGTTGTTCTCGGGACTTGAGGACCGAGAATGCATGGCAATCTTCAACTGGGAAGACTCTGATTGCATAGGTTGCTGATCTTTGGGGTGAGAAGGTCTTTTCTTCACATGGTCCTTATCTTTGGGCTGTCTTGACTTACTAAAGCTTGATGCACGAGGGCCAGTCGATGCCTCCGCTACAGCCATTTGACCGGTTAGTGCTCCACTTTGTCGAGAACCAATGAACTCAGATTCAGTCTGGTTTACTAGAGTCAATTCAAAGAACTTACAAGGAACAACAAGTATTAGAACAAAAAAAAGTAAAGGGTTCGACAATATCAACATATGAAACATGAACAAAATGTCAAGTATTTGAAAATGAAAGCATAAAAACCTACATGGTTTCTGAAATAAATGAGTATGTATACAAAATTATAAACACTTCATCAAACACTCAAATGGTTATTGTGTTTTATAAAGGTATATTCTATACCTTATGACATAAAGGAATTTTATAAACATAATCATTAAATGTTGACCATTTACAGTCCATTATGCATGAATTAAATGCTGGAATAGCAACTCCTATGAGTAATTCCAATCTAACATAAGTAAAATAATTATTTACCTGGCTTCCTTTCAGAGACTCAACCAAGCCAGTCGCACCAGCTTGTTTCATGTAGCTATTTTGGCCATAGAAGGGAATTCGTGGTGTTTTTCCAAACTTCAATTTCTTCCCTGTTCCTGTTACCTCATAAAACCAAAGATTCAAAGCAACAACACATTCCTTTAGATATCCTGTCCTTACTGTCTTCCCAAAACACCTGAGCTTCACTCGTGCGGCTGCACTAGGCACATCCTCCATGAGCCATTTGTGAGTGGCTTGTGCCCATGCATACTAATTCAACTTTGATAGCTCATCGAAATAGTATGGTAACCACGTAGGTACTGAACATGTGGTGGTCGGGAAGAGCAAATTGCCCAGAATGTACACCAACAGTAACTTAATAAAACTTCTCTCCTTCTTCGCTTCTTTTTCCTCTACTAACTTCATTAAAGTTCTGACTTGGCAATCCCTATCTCGGTCTACTGTCTTTGTGAAGTACTCCTCCTCAAGTGCGCAGCGTTCCTTTCTCTTTTTGAAATTTATGGCATCACCATCACAATGTAACCCTAGTATTAACGCTACATCCTCTGGCCTAAATTGCAAATAACTATTGAACAGCTTGAACATTTTTGTGCTTCCATCAAACACTTGCATAAGCATATCCAGTAAAGGTCGTTCTTGCGTTATGGGCTCCGAGTCCATGAAATGGCTAAAAGGTGTCCGTCGGAGTATTTCCCAGTGTTTGCGTGCCATCTTCTCTCTCAAATCCCTTATGGTAGACACGATTGGTTCAAGAAACATCTTTCATTGACATAATTTACAGACTTCTTGGCCATCTTCCTCTTACATGCACAACCAAAACATTTTATTTCAGTTCACAAATTGCAAATGATGCTAATTACATGACTAAAGTACTGAATCAATCATTCATTATATCATATCATTGCCTGAAATTAAATTATAAACAGCAAATTTGGAAAGTGAACAAAGAACATATAACTACACATTAAAAAGTGATTGTAAATGGTTTACATTATGTTGATCAGGAATGAGAATTTTCAGTGTACAAATAGTAACAATAATCACAGTCGCGTCAAACAAAAGAACATTCTCAGGATTCCTATATTGTTCTAAACCCTAAGTACAAACTAAATAAAAAATCAACAAATCTTTGTTTATCTCTTACTCAAATTAGGGCATAAAAAACTTTTTTAACTAGTATTACACGATCTTGAACTAAAAATTAACAACCACCTTGGATGGCTTCAGGCGATCATACCTCACGGCCTTGCTAATATAGAAATGTTCCAGAGGTGCACGGCTTCTTCTTCGCTTTCCCTTCCCACTTGTTCAGCCCGTGACGGAAGGTGCACGGAGAGAAAAGCACAAGACCATCCTCCAAGGTGATGTTTCCCTCCCTCTGGCGATGTATTTCTCCGGTGAGGCCAAGCTCTAGTGTTGTCTTTGAACTAGGGGAGAAGACGAGCGGGTGATGGAATCGATGATGGAGTTCTCGGGAGATGAAGAAGAGTGATGGATTTGATGGGCATTAATTGGTTAACAGTTTCAAAAACTGATTTTTTTTTTTTTCCAAACTTTTAGAAGGGCAAACTTGTAACTTCACCCTCATTTTAACCCCGTTAACATGTTTTTGGACTAAAAAGTCCAATTATAAAA
Organism: Dioscorea cayenensis subsp. rotundata; assembly: GCF_009730915.1. NCBI lineage: Eukaryota > Viridiplantae > Streptophyta > Magnoliopsida > Dioscoreales > Dioscoreaceae > Dioscorea > Dioscorea cayenensis. Next base: position 2,124,450 of record NC_052472.1, on the reverse strand, counting down.
AATGAGAGACTTATTTGGGGATGTGAAGTACTTTAAGGACTTTTTGATTAACTGACAACAATTGGGGGACTATTTGAACAATTTCTCATATAAAAATGAGTGATCATGTGGAGTAAAGAATGAATAAATTATTAAAAAAATTCATGTAGCAAAAACTGATTGGATGGGTAATAAGTTGATGTGATATCCGGTTACATTCAAGGTCACACCCCAAAACTTTTTTTTTTTATTAGTATTTTTTTTATTATCTTCTGTAAATTAAATAGTTTTGTTGTTTTTCTCAATTAACAAATTTGAAATCTATATATGTAGAAATTTTCATATTGACATTTACATGGGGGTAGTATAAAAGGAAGGGTATAACATAGATTTGACTGAATAGATTTTTAAAAAAGGATGGTAATAATGTTTTGATTTTTTGTTCAGAGTGTTGTGATAGAAAGTTATAAAGTGCAGTTTGGGGTGGACTTATCAGGGGTACCCACGAAGTTATTGTCCATTAAATCAACGGTCAAGATCGCGTTTCACAACCCTGCTATATTCTTCAGCGTCCACGTGTCATCTACTCTACAACTATACTATTCTAACATCGCCTCTGGCCAAATAAGCTATTTTATTTATTTATTTATTTATTTATTTATTTTTTGCATGTTTTTCACATCTTTTAAAAACTTCATTGAGTACATCCCCAGACAAATGTTTTAATTAAATAAATGATTTGTGAGTATTAACAACCTAAAACATGTGCAGATGGAAGATTTCAATGAATCTCATAATAGTGGTTGGATAATTATAGTTGCAGTAAAAAGGATGCAAAGTGCCATTGTACGGGTTGGTGAGGCCTCGTCAAAGGTGCCGCTCAACCTAACACTGATGGTGCGCGCGAGAGCTAATGTTCTCGGTCAATTAGTTAAGTGTAAGTTTTATCATCATGTTTGGTGCTCGCTTGTGCTCAAAGAAGTTTGTCTTGGTAAACCTCTGCACAATGTTTGCCGGTACCATAACTGATGGACAACCACAGCCCTTGCACTTATGTTTTTTAATTTATTATTATTATTATTATCATCTATATATACTATTAAAGTAGATGTATAATCTACTCCGAGAGCATTTTAAAGAACAATTTTAATTTTTTTTTTAATAATATTTAACTTTTTATTTATATTACTTATAATATTAATAATTGAAAAACATTAATTACACCTAATTATTTATGTAATAAATATCTATAAGACCTTTAAAATTCAAGGTATAAAGTAGTTTTTATGATAGGAGTTGTGTATTTCATATATGATATTGTCTCAAAACTCTTCAAAAAAAAATTGTAAAATGAAAATATCTAGTTATTATTGTTGTTGTTGCTTTGTAGTAAGTTATAGATGTGGGTTTTTCCAATGGTAAAGTTGAGTATGGGTGAGAGAGTTGGTGCATGTGATTTTGGTCTTTGTTGGGATGGTATACCATTGGAAGGCTCCGTAGCGTGGTGGGATGGAATTTAATTTATTAAAAAATACTTTTAAAAAAATATTAAGATGTTTCACTAAAAATTTAGGTTAAATTAAAAAAAATCTCAACATCAATCAACATAGTAAACTTTTTCATGGTTTTTTTAGTTTTAGTTTGTAAAAAATTAAAAACCTTTTAATGAAATGCCTTCTGCTACTATCTAATATTCATATTTAAACAACAAAATAATAATAAGAAAATATAATATAACAAACTCAAAACCACGCTTGAGGGGTTATGTTACCCACCGAAATAATTGTGGATTCCACTAGTTTTAATTGCTTGGTTTCCTAGCACCGAAGGTGTGGTTATCTAACCAAGCAAATGCGGGTTTTGGGAGTGAAAAAATTAAAAACTAAGGCGTCATTTGGCATTGTTGCTAATTCATGTTTTTTATTTTCAATTTCATATTTTGGAAATGAAACTAAGAAAACATGTTTGACATTTTGTTTTTGTTTTCAAAAATTTTGGCAACAATCCTTATGTTTCCAAAAAAACAAGAAACAAGATTTTTATGTGTTTAACATTTTTGGAAACGTTTTCAAAATTCTTTCTTCTACTATGAAACTCTTCATCTTCTCTCTCTCTCTCTCTCTCTCTCTCTCTCTCTCTCTCTCTTCCTTTTTAATTTTTAATTCCTTTTATTTATTTATTTAAAATATTATTTTTTTTACAAATCACTACTAATAATTTTAAAAAATATATATAAATAAAAATATTTATAAAAATTTATTATTTGGACTTGATATTTTACAAATTACTTTATATAGTATAAAAAATTATATTTTTATAATGTATTTATGAAAATTATTGTTTTACCCTTGATTTTTAAAAACTAGGATAAACATACAATATATATATATATTAAATTTTTTTAGACAAACTCTAAAATATTTTTTAGTTTCAAATGGTACAATTTTTATGAGATATTTTTTACCCATAAAATATTAGTCTATGTTATTAATTTTATTTAATAGTACAATCAAGTAAACTAATATAAAAAATAAAGTTTTATAAAAAAAATTTAAAAATATGAATTTGAAAAGATGATAAAAAAGCATCATAATAATACAATAACTTTGTGCTAACCAAATGTATTTTTTTTTTCATTTTTTAAAATACACAACAGTTAGTGTATTTAAATATGTTTTTGTTTTCAAAAAATTGAAAATAAAACAAAAACAAAACAAAAGCGAAACAAAAAAAACAAAAATGATACCAAACGGCCCCTAAGGCAATCAATACCATTCTAATCCGACAGGTGTGGTTAGCTAACCAAGCAAACGTGGATTTTGGGAGTAAAAAAATTAAAAATTAAAACAATCAATACCATTAAAAAAATATTTATTTCCACTAAAAATAAAAAAATAAAAGTTATTTCATCATCATAAGTATTTTCTAAATTTTTATTTTTATTTTTTTAAATCACGAGTGTTACTAATCAATGTTATCAGAATTGGACCGGACCGGTGGTCCTACCCGTTGAAATGTTCCAGTGCTCACTGGTCTAATTCTCTAGTCGGACATAACTTTCAGTTGAAGCGGTAAAAACCTGTGTGAATCGCAGGTTTTTTAGTTAAACCGGTGAACCGTCCAGTTTATATGAATGCTTGTCTGATTTTTTTTCTTCTTCTTTACCATCATTTAGGAGGCGTTCATTTCAGGGAAAGTGGGGGGAAGTCGGGGGAAGTGGTCTGACTTCCCCCACTTCTGGTGTTCATTTGTGTTGAAGTGGGGAAAGAGCTACTTCCCCCACTTCAACACAAATGAACACCAGAAGTGGGGGGAAGTGAGCCAATCTATAAAGTGGGGGGAAGTGAGCCCACTTCTGACTGAAGTGGATTTTGAACTAAACCCACTTCAGTATTTTTTTTTACTGAAGTGGGGGGAAGTGAGCCAATCTATAAAAAATAATTTTTTTTCACTTTTAAAATCATTTTTGAACTTATAGAACTTGATACACTTCCCCCCACTTCAGAGAAGTGGCACTTCCCCCACTTCCTGGCTTCCTTTCACTTACAACAAGATGAACGCCCCCTTAAAGTTTTTGCTCGACCAATGAGAACTTCAGTGTTCTTGGATTTTGGTGGTGATCATGTTTATGCATATTTCTCTTTCATAATATTTAAATTGACTCGACATTCACCAAATTAACGCAGTGGTTGAACTGATTGCCCTGTGACACGGCACCTTGACGAGTTCAATGTCCGGTGCGATTATGTAACATTGCTACTAATTTTATGAATAGTTTAATAAAAGTTAATTAATCTAAATAATTTAATATCTCACACAATTAAATTGATTTACAAAAATTAAAACAATAAATACCATTAAAAAATGTCTTCCCACTAAAAAAAAATTATTTCATCATCATAAACATTTTTTAATAACAAATTCAAAACCACGCCTGAAGGGTTATGTTACACACGCCTTTGGAAATAATTGTGAGTTTCACTAGTTTTTTAATTATTTGGTTTCCTTACCCCGCAGGCTTGGTTATCTAACCAAGCAAATGTGGGTTTTGGGAGTGAAAAAATTTAAAACTAAGGCAATCAATAACATTCTAACCTTGCAGTAGGGATGGCAACGGGTCGGATCGGGTGCGGGTATTATCATATCCATACCCGAACCCGATACCCCGCTAGTATACCCGAACCCGAACTCGAACCGGAACCCGACGGGTTTTAAAAACCCCAACCCACACCCGCACCCGACGGGTAATCGGGTACCCGCGGGTATATCCGCCCCCGCCCCCATATTAAAAAAATTAATAAAAAAAAATATATTATTTTTATAGAAAAATAACTTAAAAGTAATTATAATTTTTTATAAAATAAAATAAAATAATTATAAAATTACAAGACTAATCAAAGAGGAAAAATAAAAAACCCTAAATTGTTAAGTTGTAGAACATATTATTGTATATATATATATGTATATATATCTATATATTATATAAATATTTTAGTAATTTTAATTTCGGGTCGGGTACGGGTTCGGGTATAGGTCGGGTATTAGAATTCCCATACCCGCACCCACACCCGTTTCATACAAGTCGGGTTTTACGGAACCCGCCGAAAACCCAGCCAAATCGGGTTTTACTGCCAAACTCGGGTCGGGTCGGGTCGGGTCGGGTCGGGTCGGGTCGGGTATGGGTATTATAGCCATCCCTACCTTACAGGCTTGGTTAGCTCATCAAGCAAACATGGATTTTGGGAGCAAAAATTAAAACAATCGATACCATTAAAAAAAATATTTCTTTCCACTAAAAATAAAAAAAAAAACATTATTTCATCATCATAAATATTTTCTATATTTTTATTTTTATTTTTTTAAATCGCAAGTGTTACTAATCAATGTTATCAGAATTGGACCGGACTGGCTGTCCTACTGTTTGAAATGTTTCAGTGCCAACTGGTCCGATTCTCTAGTCGGACCTAACTTTTAGTTGAAGCGGTAAAAACCAGTGTGAACCGCCGGTTTTTTAGTTAAACCGGTGAACCAGTCAGTTTATATGATTGCTTGTCTGATTTTTTTTCTTCTTTTTTACCAGCATTTTCGGTTTTTGCTCAACCAACGAGATCTTCAGTGTTCATGGATTTTGGTGGTGATCAGGCTTATGCATATTTCTCTTTCATAATATTTAAATTGATCCGATATTCACCAAATTAACCCATTGGTTAAACCAATAACCTGGTGACATATCACCTTGATCGGTTCAATGTTCGGTGTGGTTCTGTAACATTGCTACTAATTTTATGAATAATTTAATAAAAATTAATTATTATAAATAAATTATGAATAATGAAATATATATATATTCGTGTGTACGCGCACGTGCATTCCTTTCCTCATTTGGGTGTCTGAACTTTAATTCTATTTCACCGACATGTCACCCAAACGATTTTGGCTTATATCTGTTTATGTGGAGGCTTTGATTTCTCAATCAACATGTCTACATCACCAATGTAAACCATATCATTTCATCAAGCAAATGATGATTCAGAAATTCCCACTTCCACATCAATATATATATAGGCTACAATTGTTTGGGTGACCTGCAAGTGAAATAAAATCAAAGGTGGATACCATGTATAACCTCTTTTTGATTCATATTAAAGTTTGGACACCCAAATAAAAAAAAAAAAAAGGCATACTTTGGTGACATACCAAAAAATTTACTTCTAAGTGAGCATTAGAAATTCTCTAACTCCTAAGTTCAGAAATGGCAACTTTAAAATTTCTCCATCATTCCTACAAGTGTCTATAAACTCAAAGTGAGTTCCAATGAGCATCTATGACCTCAAAGCGAGCATTAGAAATTTTCAGACTTTTAATAGGGTTCACGACCTCAAAGTAAGTTAAAAAAAAGGTCTTTATCTTTTTTGGTGATCATATTTTTTTTTCACGCTACTCCTCGTTATGAGAATTTGTTTTTTATGAAAAATTTTCCTGTTTTTGAATTTTGAATTTCATTATTATTACCGTTCTCTACTTTTATGGTCTATTTGATTCGAGAACTGCACAAGTAGTACAATACAAATAGTTAAAGTACGCTTGTGTCATTCAAAAAATAGTAAAATTACAATAATACTTTTATACTATTCTATATTTGTTTTATGGTAAAAAATTACAACAATATTTTATGAAAATCTAATCAAATTCTACCACAAACATGATAAGTTAAAAAAAATCATGCTATCATAACATAATTTTCAAAACATTAAATTCACAAAAAAAAAATAATAATTAAAATCTTAATCCTAAAAAACAAATAAATAAATAAATTAATAAATAAAATGAAATAAATAAATCATGTTCCACTTTTGTAATATAGTAGTGTAATTTATAATTTAAATAGGGACAATCTTATCATTATGTAATCATGTATTCATAAATTTTTTGTAGTGTGAATTTAGCGGTAAAAAAAAATTAACTATACCAATTCGATCTCACCATCTATATATTTTTATTTCTTTTTTATTCTCACTCCTCCCAGATCTTCATTATCCTATTTTTATTGATTTTTTTGGATCCTTACCCTTTTTCGGATTTAATTTATATCTTTTTTAAACTATTATTATTTTAAAATAATAATAATTATAATTATTAGATTTTTATCCGGGTTCCTTTTTTATTCCTGCGCAAAACAGGAATGATATTTTTTTAATCCATTTTCTTATTCCTATTCGAAATAGGTCGAAATAGGGTTTGAGTTTTTTTTTGGCACCTTATTCTTTTTTTTAAATTTTTATTCCGAACAAAATAATGCTTTTTTTTAATCCATTTTTGTTTATTTTTCTTGTATTTGTAGTTTTATAATATTTACTTTTTTTAGGAGAGTATAGTATTTGTGAGAGTAAATAGTAATAAAAATTTATTTCCATAATTTTTTTAGTGAGAGTATATAGATATTGCAAATAATAATTTGCAAGGACTTGAAGTAAAAAAAAAAAGTTTTGTGAGGACAATTTAGTTTTTGAGGGGAAATTATTTGTGAGAAAAAAATCATTAAGAAAAATATTATGATATGAAATGTCAACCAAATAAAAAGGAGTAGTATTTCTCTATTCTATTTACAATTATAATTTTTAAATATTAATTTAATTATATGTAACATTTATGAAATGCCTCATGAATAGTTTGAAAATAGGGTGGAAGAGGGTCAGAGAAGGGAGTAAGTCAATATAGACCAATGTTCAAGTATTCATAGGGAGGGGAAGAGACCTATGTTGCATATGTACCATATTATAAAAATATACATACATATTCAAGAGCAGATGACTTTAAAAATATAGTTTTCATGTATTAATAAAAAAATATTGGTATTTAAGTTTCACACGACAACAAAGTAGCATGGTATGAAAGTATTAAAAATAAAAAATCGAACATTGAAATTTGCTAAATGATATATGTTCTGGTTTAGTAATTGAACAAAAAAACAAAGAAATTGAATAAAGAAAAAAATCCACCAACTGATACTAATTGAAGACTTTGTAGTTTTACATTTAAAATAATCTAAACTTACCATGGATTAACATCTATGAAAATTGGTTGTTTCGCTGGGTAGTAATTATTGTGCCATGGGAATGGTGTGATGCTTCCGTCTCTTATGTTGTAGATGCCTGAGTCATTGTATCCATGTATGTGATTTGCTACAATATTATCATCGTTGAAATAAATAACATCATTTTTTGTTTTTTCCTCCATAGTGGTTGTTGAAATCAATACTGCATGATTAGTGCCCAAATACAAAATATATCCATCTATGCTTTTTAACTCAACAATTTGATTCTCTTCTTGATCCAGCTTAAACAGCATGAAATGTTTTGTATGATAATACTTCATGTTATTTTTGCCAATCCTGTAACTTTCAGGGTAAATAATCCTATAAACAAATAGCAGATCCCCCATAAAATCTACTATATACTTTTTCTTTCCCCGTAAGTGGCCATTATCGTGGGAAATAACTTCTATGAACTCGCTATTTATACCAAATTCAACTCGACACACTTGACCATTCTCTCCAATAACATAAAATGCTCCATTATACCATATGATATCTTCAAGAAAAAAATCGCTCTCTATATCAGTCCATGCCAAATCACCTGGCCTCCAAAATGCTAAATTGAAACCCATAAAGTAAATAGCTGCTACAATATAGTCATAACTCTTTGAAGGATCGGTTGATATCACTGCTTTATAAACAAGTTCATCAGGTTTATTTGCCGACCAAAACTCAAATGGCAATTGAGGTAACTTGACCTTAGCTTTAGAAAAAGGATTTAACAAATTCATCTTGAAATGTAAATCTATTGTAACTAGCCAACCATGTGAAGAACCAACACAATGCCTCCTATGCAACTCAAGTATTTCCATTTGATAAATTTTCTCTTCTGATGGGTTAAAAAATCTCGGGGAATCAATATCAAAGAAAAGCAACCAAGGAAGTTGTTTTTTAGGTGAGTTGTTTCTCTCTTTTGCTATCTCAAACCAATGTGAACACACCGCGCTAAATCGAATATAGTCTGGAAATGAGAGATACTTTGTTATTTCTTGTAGTATGTCCTTTGGAAGATTTGCATAATTTGCCATGGCCCCTAAACATAAAAAAAGAAGAAGTAAATAATAATAATAATAATAATAATAATAATAATAATAATAATAATAATAATAATAATAATAATGTTTCTAAAATTTCATAAAAAGTCAATATTAATTTAAATCATTGAATTCCAACGGAGGTAGAATTGGTATATTTTCTCTCTAGTTTATACAACTGGTTTATTTGATCTAAATATTATTTTTATATTTAATTTGGACTCAAAAAATTGGTTGATATTTATATTTCACCTTATTTAAAGAAAAGAATATAACTTAGAATAAAATAGAAATAGATAAAGAAAAGGGTACTAGCTTTAATCCTAATCAAATTTTAATTAATAATCACACTACTATTAAAAGTTTAATAAATATTTTTTATTATTATCTTATCCAACACCAGCACGAACCAAATCCCAATCATAACCCAACTTCAACCCAACCATAATAAATTGGGTTTTTTTTAAAAAAAAAATCATGTTAACAATAAGCAATTAGATCAATTTTAAAACAAATTAAAAAAAGGAATATATTCACTTAATTTGCATAAGTTTCCTTAAGTTCTTTTTTTTCACATAACTGTATTTTTTTAATAGAATGCTCAAAACCCATAGATAATTTAGTTAAGTTTTGAATCATCCAAATTTTTTAAAATTGTCATGGGATACATACATAAATCCCAATAAATTAAAAAATAAACAAATAATACATTGAAATTCACATGTAAACACGTCCAAAGATGCCAATAACCTTAAGGTATATTGGCACTTGTGTCCCCTGTGAGATTCTCTTCAATGTTGATAAAAAAAATCCAAAGACTAGAAAATTTAGATTTATATATTTACATGTGGGTTAAATACATAAATAAAAATTAGATAGTTATTTTTTTATACTCAAATTTAAATCAGAACTTAAATATTAATATTTAATTTTAAAAAAAAACTTAAACAAATGTGGTGTTGTACATAGATACTTCCTCACATTCTACGAATTTTGTTTTTCCTTTTCTAACTTGATCATAATTATTTATGGCTCATACTCTAATATTCGTTCCTTAATTTATTTATTTTTAACAACAAAACAACAATTTATATAAATAAATAAATAAAATCCTCCTAAACTTGTGTTGCTTATTGGGCCAAATTGGTTTTCTTTTTGTTATAAATTTTTTAATAAATTAATGACAAACATTTTTTTTATTTTTTATTTTTGCATTATATTTGGTTGGTTTTGAATTCGAGATCTTTCAAACACAAGTAAAATATGAAATCACTAGACTATGTTTTGATTTGTTTATCGTAAAATTTATTTTTGCAATGGAAAAAATAAAAATAAATAAATAAAGAAAGAAAGGCGTACCTTTAATAAAATAAAAGGTGATATGAATCCCACTCTTCAAAATAGATTGGAAATTTGGAAGTGTGAAGACGCGCGCACACACACACACACAGAGAGAGAGAGAGAGAGAGAGAGAGAGAGAGAGAGAGAGAGAGGACAAATGCTCTTTTATTGTTATATATTTTTTTTATTTAATACCAACCAAACTAAAGCTAAAAATTTTATAAAGATTTTTTTATTATAAGCTTATCTTAATACAAATCTAATAAATACCAATCAAACTAAAGCTAAAATTTTTATAAAGATTTTTTTTATTATAAGCTTATCTTAATACAAATCTAATAAAATCCTAATCATAATCAATTAAATTTCAACTCATGACCAAAGTAACCTAGGGTTTTAAATAGTTTTATTCACAACAATCAATTAATTTAATTCTGAGATTATATAATATATTTTTTTAGCATATATATCCCCATAGAAATCTGGAATTACACTAGATTTCTGCTTTCATAACTTTTACATTGCTACTATATATTGTATTTAATTATTAAATTATTTTATAAGTAATATATATATATTGTCAATCATTGGATTATTCAATGGTATGACACAAAAATATAAAAGGGATAGCAAAGGTTCAAATCATTCTTCCGATAGTACTGTTTACAATCTGGATGTGAATTTCATGTAGATTAACCTAATTGGCGTACCTTAATATTTGTTCCTTTGACAATCTATTTCTATAAATTTATTTTGTAAATAATTATAATTATAATTCCCGTACAATAAAGCTCTTTTGAATTTGTCTCTTTTGAATTTGTGGACAGATCTTGTAAGGGGTTGTTTGGTTACTGTAAGTAGCTATAATGTAACTGGTTTTACAAGTAAAAGGCTGTTTGGTTTGCTGTGAAATCAGTTTAACATGTAAATAGTTTTACAGTTTTGTGTACTTTTGCTGTATTTCAACTTACAGCAAATTTTGCTATAAGCTGAAATGTAGCAAAACATTTGGGTTAAAATCACCATTCTTCACTCTCCAAATTATGCATTAAAGGAAAATGAAAACTTACAGGGTAATCAGTTGTTAACATAATTAAACTTATACTTATTTATGTTTTATCAAATTTATTTTTTTATTTAAAATATACCAATTTGTATTTAATTTTAATTAAAAAATAATTTTTATATAAAATTGAAGAATTTTATATATTTTTAATTTAATAAAATTATTATTAAGTTAATTAATTAATTAATTAGTTTACATTAGTGTTAAGAGTAGATAGGGAGAGTTAAATTAATTATTTAGAGTTAGTGTTTAATTATTTAAATTGAATTTAACTATTTTTGTTATTAGTTTTTTTTGAAAAAAAAAATTATATTAGTATATAATTGAAAGAATGGAGATGAGGATTTTTTTTTTTTCTCTTAAATATAAATCCCAAATAAAACATATAAAATCCTTCATTTCCGCGTACAAGCAAACCATGGAGAATCGCATTTAAAGATTAATATGATTTTTTTTTTTTGTCTAAAATACGTGTCCCTTACAATAATTAAATTAAGTGCAATTTTGCACAATCTGAATGAAATTATGGAACTTGGATGCATGCAAAATCAATCTGAATTCAATCAAATACCACACTAATTTTCAAAACAGTAAATCTGAAATCTCAAACTAGTCTGGAGTAGACGCTCTCATTAATAATAATAATAATAATATACTAAACGCCCAGAGGAAAACCTTTGACATCCTTCTCTTCATAAGTTAACGTATTCAGATGATGAAGAAGAAGAAGATGGAGAGAGAATGATTAGTTAGATTTATTGATTCTGTCATATATAGGGAATCATATTTCATGACTACATGAAAACATGATCTTGGACAAGTTTCTACATTTATTAAAGAGGAAGTTTCTTTTTTTATTGTCAAACTAAAATTTTACGTTAATTTGTAATAAAATTGCTCAGTTTAGAGCAGCATACCCATCCAGTTGCCATCACAGGATCAGAATATTTTTTTTTGGGAAAGAGGAGCGGGGCGAACCCACTAGAGACCCAGGGACGTGCACAAGCCTCGGTGGAACAAATGGGGACGGGGCCGCGCACACTTGGGCGCCGGAACCACCCGTACACAACCACTATTCACAACTCCCAGAAATGTGCCCTCATCACTCAGTGAGAGCTCTATCGGCGACCCGTGTACCAATAGACCCGAAGGTCGTTGGCCAGGATCAGAATATTTTGACACCCAGCGGATCATAACAGTTCCCACTGCCGAGCTTTGGGCCGCAAGAAGCATCCACCATTCCCCACTGCCCCATATGGAGCTGCTTCCTTCAGAAGAAAGTGATGGATGGTACCAGAACATTGATCAACGCTATGCTCAAATGTAAGGTAGCAAGACAAACTAAACTGTGGTGAATCTGGTGATATAAAGTCAAACCAATATGCATATTCCTAATAGTTAATCATACAAACCATCAGTGACAAACAACAGCAGAGATCAACCAATTAATTGAAGCATAAGTATAAAATATGTTCGGAAAAATATAGATAGTTAGCAGTCAGTAAAGGTACAATTCCAGATAAACCACAGGTTGTCATGCCAGAATTCTGATTTTGGCCATAACTTACGGGTCACTCAAGCTTTTCGATCACCAATAATGTTTCAATCAGAAATAGTTATCAAACAACACATTTCTATTATTTTCTCTAGCATTTTATATATTGTAAATAGATCATTGCTGCTTCCTAAACCAAAAATGTAGAAACAAAAACAGTATTGGAGACTGCAAATTGGGGCATCTTTTCGTCTCGGCAACTTGTCAACTTGCCCAAAAATATCCCTTATGAAGAGCTTATCCTTAAGTATAGCTTGCACTGTCCAAGTTAACCATTTCCTTAGGATGTAAATTTTGAGGCATGTAATGTAAACTATGCTCAACATATGAAGCTTGAGGAAATGTAACCACTATGAAGCTTCCAAGATGACCTCAAAACTATATATTTTCCTCCACAAATTGCTACAGAAAGTTTTCCTAAAAGGAAAGAGGATTCTCCACTTTGGAGAAGCAGGACTTGACAATTGGTTATAGCATACTCCTTTGTATATAAAGCTTGCAGATGCAGCTTGAGCAAATTTTCTAAAGCAGACCCAGCCTCATATTTATGATGTTCAGTCCAACAACCAATATAACTGAAACTGTTGCCATCATGACAGCAAACTTCAGATAGTAGGGCAATTACCTTAGGTTGGGAATATTTTGAGGCCAACTATGGAATAGTGATCTGATCCTTATATCACAGCACATTTGATAGCCTGAGTTACCAATACCGATTGCCAACCAAGGTCTCTGTGATAAAGGAAAATTTTAAGTAAATCATCTATTCATGAAAATCCACACCCATTTATTGAAGGTTATAAACATCAAACATTTTAACATTCAAACTGCTAAACAACACAAAGACAGCATAGAATCTTTAGATTAATAAACTTACCGACATTACTAGACGAGCAGCTTTATTCAACCATATCCCCTAATCACAAGAATTCAAATCTTGTTTTTTCAAGCATATCTGTGAGATGAAGAAATCTATTAGGAAAAGTAACACTACAAGAAAGTTATTGTTTAAAAACAGAATATTACAAACGGAATTTATTTCGTTTCTACTTGCAACCGATTAGCAACGGACAAACAATCGTTTTAAATATAATCTAAACAACAACGGCTTACAAACGACCAATGTAAAATATCATTTATTTAAATATTAGAAAATATCCGTTTCTAATCCGTTTCTAACAGAAAGGGACTAGAAACGGACTTAAAAATTAATATTTTATTTAAATATTACTAAATATTAGAAAATATCCGTTTCTAATCCGTTTCAAATAGAAAGGGACTAGAAACGGTTCTAAATATTAATATTTTATTCAAATATTTTTAAAAATAATTAAAAAAATATCCGTTTCTAATAGAAAAGGATTTAGAAATGAACTTAAAAATTAATATTTTTATTTAAATATTACTAAATATTAGAAAATATCCGTTTTAATCCGATTCCAAATAGAAAGGAATTTGAAAAGCAGTTCTAAATATTAATATTTTTATTTAAATATTAGAAAATATTCGCTTTTAATCCGTTTTCAATAGAAAAGTGACTGAAAACGGATATAAAAAAATTAATATTTTTATTTAAAAAAATTATTACACATCCTGTTTAATCCGTTTCTAATAAGCAGTGATTGAAAACAAACTTAAAAATTAATATTTTTATCTAAATATTATTAAACGTTAGAAAAATATCCGTTTCTAATCCGTTTTCAAAATGGTTCTAAATATTAATATTTTTTTATTTAAATATTATTAAATATTAGAAAATATCTGTTTTTAAAACGTTTCTAATAGATTCCAAATATTAAGTTTGGGAATTGTTTCCATGTTTGACTTTTAACATCACAAAAAAATCAAGTACATGTCCATTGTTAAAACTGTATATATTAGCTGATATAAATTTTTAGATAAATGCTAAAAAAATATAGTTATTATTCATTACCATAAAAATTTACATAAGAGCAAGGAAATATCCTTCAGCCATACTCAAACATTACCACAAAAATCATTTTTATTTATTTTTTAATTATAAAAAAGGACATTCTAGAAGAGCGCCCTCTTTCGTTCTCTTTCTCATTGTACCAAGAGTTGGGGGAAACCAAGAGAGGGGTGAGGAGAGAGCGGCGAGGGTGGCGGCAAGCTGAAGATCCCCTTCCCTTCTGAGTCCTCCCAAACGCTCTTCCAGATCGCCTCATCTCCTCCTCCGGTGTGCTCTCTCTCTTCACTGCCTTTATCCCCTTCTCTGTCTCCTCTGTTACCCTTCTTCTCTTCGTCCTGGTGACCACCGATGTCATTTGCATCGCTGCCAGATCGCCTGAGCTGGCAATCTCGTTTAGGAAATTAAGTATCGCCTTGCAACCGCGCATCTGTAAGGCAGCGCGATCGTATGCCTTCGCCGCCTCAACGGCGGTGTCAAAGGTACCAAGCCAGACATGAGATCCCTTCCGATTTGGATCTCTGATCTCCGCCGCATACTTCCCCCACGGCCGTTTCCTCACTCCACGGTACCTCCTCATATCCCGTGCTGGCTCCGGTGCCGGTGCCGGTGCCGGTTCCGGTGAATCATGCCACTCAAACACGGGCGGTGGCGGGTGCTAGATGGATAGCGCGGCGGGTCGGCGTTCTGGGTCGAATCTGAAACTAATAATGAGCGCAACTAAGTTTGGGATCCGATAACAGTAAGGATCCGCTGCTAAGTCGGTGAAGAAGTCTGGTACCGCGTTGGAATCACCGAGAAGATGCTCGCGTATGAGGACGAGCACGAAGAAATCCGCTGCTAGGTTTGATTACGAGCTAGTTTTTTCTCTATGGTTTGGGACCTCTCCGGCGCCAACCTCCATCCAATCCTATCTGAATTCGCTCCATTTCGGTATGGTATTTCGATTCTATTGATATTCTCTCTTGTTGTTCCTAGGATTTTCCCCCTTTTTTCTTTGGTGTGTGTTGGGATTCTAGGGTTTGGGATTTGATGCACTTGTTTGCAGGTGTGGGGGTTTGTGGAAGCTGTAGGAGCTGATTTGGAATTTTGGGGGTGATTTCGTTTCTAGGTTTTGGAACAAACAAATGAGGTTTGTAGAAAATCAATTTAAATAAAGTTTTTTTGAGGCTATTGCTATTCCATTGTTGTTAGGAAACCATCCAAAGTTGCACAAAGTACAGGACTAGCCATGAAAGTAAATCCCCAGCATGCATTATTTAGTTTGATTCAGTCTAGCTATCTTTTGTAGAGTTTGTTTCACAACCATTGAGCTATTTTTTTATTTTTTTATTTTTTTCTGATATTTGATGGAGTTCTTTATTGTTGGTTTTTATCATATTTTTAGGTCTTTGAATTTGAATGAATTTGCTGCTTTATTTGGGTTGTGATTAGAATTATTTGCATGTAATGATCAATAGATTGATATTTCCAAAGCACTAAAATGGCGCTTCTCCAGTTAATTGTTAGGTGAATGGACTGGTATCCTACATTTAGTTGGGACACCTCACATAGAGTGTAAGTGGCTGCACTTGTGGCTAAAAAGAGACTCCTCTAGTTCCTGAATAGTTTGAGTGATCTTTTGAACCTCCATAACCTTCTGATGGTTTGTTTTTCCTCCTGCAGCATGAAGAAGACATTCATTTAGGTGAGCAAGTCAACTGATGAAGCTTATTGTCTTAATACGGTAAACAATCTCAAACTTTGCCTGCAAGATTGCAGTTTGTCTCTTCAACTCAAGATTTTTGATTCCGCATGTTCTCTACTATCAATACTTGTTCTAGAGTACTGCACAGGATTTTTTTCTGCTTTCGACCAATGCCATGTCCTTGGACTTAGTTACTCTGTCGATAACCAATGCCACTGTTGTGCAAACATCAGATCATACTTTATTTATTTTATGTGTTACAATTTTGTTTGTTGTTTACCATTATTATTATACACATCAGAGCAATATTCTTTTATGGTTAGGACTTGGCTGTTGTTTGGAAGATAGCACTCTTTTATTAAGTTATTTTTTATACATTTGATAACATCATTAGATTACATCATCAAAATTTACTGGTTATGTAATTATAATCAATGTTTAGGGGCAACATGCCGTTTTTGACTTGTCTTTGATGTTAATTCAAAGTTAAACATGCCGGTTTTGTTAGGTGAGATTGAAAGTACAAGCTAATGATTCTATGATTAGATTAACTAAACCTACTTGTCTTCTCCTTCTTTTATGTTTCATGTTTTTATCTTCTTTAATGTAATGATTGTTTGGAAAATCCCCAATGCTTAATGCAGGTATGTCTTTTGGTTTTTTAATCTTAAGATTAGGGTTTTTGCCAGATCTGATGATTGTTTTTCATGTCAAAATTTGATCTTTTTTGCAAGGGGCTTTGTGGGACTGGATTGAGTTGTTGTTGGACTGTGGGATTTTTTTTTTTGGGAAAAAGAAAATTAGGTTTGTGATTTGATTCTCGTAGATTTTCTCATGTTGTGTTTGTGGAATTACTCCCTTTTTTTTTTCTCCGATGAAATTTCATTGTTAGATGTATTGGAGATGACAACGAATGCCCTATACTCTCTATGATAACTGCAAACTATCTAGTCTTAGCATTCACTCTTATACAAGTTGCTTTTCAATGTCTCAGTGTGTTATTTTTCCTTCCATGGCTCTTTCGCTGCACTTTCATAAGACTTATGTGTTAAGCTTTCTCCACTTTTGTCCACTTAGTGTCATGAGATATATATATATATTATATGTTCTTTTTTTCTTTAGTGCTTCATCCTGGTTTAGGTTTCATGGTGAATCCATAGGCTGGACTAGAGATGCTTGGTTTTGTTATGCTGGTATTGAAATTTAATGTTGTTAAATTTGTGTATTAAGGGGAATTTTCTTTTGGTTTACTCCCTTTCAGTTTGGTCATTTGTCTCATCTTTTCTCCTGTGCTGTTATTTAGCAGTTCCATTTATTAATGAAGTTGGTTATTTTGCTCTTGTATACCTTGTAACTATTTCTGTATTATTTCGTTTGTTTTGTCTTGGATTGTCTAAGCTTTATTAGGGGCTTGTGGTTGGTATGATTTCATACTTCTATGTTTTCTCTTCAACAAAATTTTGGTTTTGGGTTTACAAAATATGAAATTTTGTTTTGTTATTGGAGTTCAAATTGAGATGGAATAATTTTTTTTTTCTTTTTCTTTTTGGGTGGCCATGGTTAGAGGTTTTAACTTTGGTGGGGAATTGGTATTCCTGTAGCACGTTACTCTCTGAAGAGTTTCCAAAGGACTAAATTGAGAGAATGGGTGGAAAATTCTCAAAAACACAGAGTTACTACAGCCCTTCATATGATTTCAATATGATTTATCTTTATATATATGTATATATAATCAACTTTTTCATCTATCAAAAAGGATAAAACCCTCTAATACCTCTAAACTTTTAGGTCAATGTTCATTTTAGCTTCTAGACGAAAAAAATATTTGTTTTAGCACTTAAACGATATAAATGTTTGCATAATCTATAAATGGCATGAAAAGTCGGGTTTATGGAATAGGGTCCCAAGCCTGTATCTTTTATCCACATTCATCTTCGAGTTTGTCCACAGGTTCATCATCTGAGGCACTACATGCTGAGGTTAGAGATTTGCATCAAACTCTTAGTCAAGTCCAAGATAGTGAGGAGAGGTTTCAACAGACACTTGGCCAAGTACAAGATAATAACAAGGAGCTTCAACAAAATTTGCTTGAAATGAAAGAGAGACCACACAGGACTCACAACCATTTACTGGCAATCATAATGTTGACTTATAATTGTATTTGTCGTATACTTATTATTTTGTGTTGAACATATATACTTAAACATTTATTTTTGTATGAATTGATGAGTTTATCTTATTTATTAGCATTGTAGGTTAAAAAATTATGTACTGGGTTTTTAAAAAATCAGGGATATAATTTTTATTTTATTTTATTGACTTAAATGTTAGAAATGGATTAGAAACGGATTTATTTGTTTGAATATTGTTTTTTTAAATTTAAAAAAAACTTATAGAAACGGATTAAAAAAACAAAAAAAGCTATTGTTTCTAATGGGAGAACAAAAAAATAAAAAGCAGAAAAATATTCTGTTTGAAATCAGTTTCTAATTTTTTTGTAACTATGGTTTCTAAATTCGAAACGAATTACAACGGAATTTAGAAAGCGGATTAGCAACATACTTTATTCCGTTTTAATTTTTCAAAAGTTAGAAACATATTGCTTCCCGTTACTAATCCGTTTCTAATTTAGAAACGGAGCATTTTCCCGTTTCTATTTAAATTAGAAACAAGGGTATTTGAAACAAATAAATTCTGTTTCTAATTTATTTCTAAATTGAATTAGGAACGGATTAGAAACGAAAAATGCTGTTTCTAAACAATAACTTTCTTGTAGTGTAAAGAGCAGTTGCAATAACCAAAGCAATGCTAGTACTGGAGGATACCATTAAGATCAAATTCCCAGAAACACGACATGATTAAGAACATTTGCCTCACTAGTATTTTGCGAGCAAGGCACAAAATAATGCAATTGTAAAGCAGCATTATTTAATAATTCATGGTTATTCTCATCTTATCAATTATATGATGTATATCCTAGTTTAGTTTAAGTGTGCAATAGTTTCTTTTAGGGTTATGTTGATAAGACCCTAACCCTTTTTCCCTTTAATAGAGCGTGGTAACCTAAATTTTGTATTTCAACGACTACTTTTGAATCTCTAGATTTATCAATGAATTACTAGTTCTCTTCTTCCATTTAACTCTTGGTTTGTTTTGCATCTAATACAACTACATCATCAACCATCATCTAGGACCTACTACAACAAATAAATTCTGGTGGAGTTTAAAACATAATGCTTCTACGATATCCATATCTAGAATGAGCAATAAGAGGAAAAAAAATCACTATTACGATCCATGATACACTGGCTTTTATGATAAGATTCATAGGAACTCCTAAGGAGAACAGGAAAATAGCATAAACAAGACTAATAGCCATGATTGAGCACCCCATATTATACTGTTGTCATGTCCTATACATGCTCTTTCTCAAAGCCATCTTAGCTATGTCAAGAATCTCTTTTGTTTTTAAAATGTATCTTGCTAGGAGATTTACTATGAAAGCTATATCTAACCTTGCATTATTTACGAGATACATTACAGCACCGATGTGAACACATTGGAAAGGAATTAAAGATATACTATGCTATTTAAGAGGAACTCTAGTTATGGGTTTATTTTATCCTTGGGTGCTATATATCATTCAACCTCATAGGATTCGTTGATACCTTATACTTATTTGATCCTTATAGAGGCCAATCTCAAACTGGATATATATTCACTAATAATGGTACAACTATTTCATGGCGCTCTACTAACAAACTCGTACACCTATTTCATCAAGTCATGCTCAAATCCTAGATATTCATGAAACAAGCCATAAATGCCGGTGGTTACAATCTATGATTGGACATATACGGTCCTTATCCAAATTCCCATCAATTACAATAATACTACATTAACTTATGAAGACAATAGTCCATGTATTTCTCAAATACAAAGAGGTCATATTAAGGGAGACAAGACAAAGCACATCTCACCAAAAATTTTTTACACCCGTGATCTTCAGAAAAAGGGTGTCATCGAAATCCAAAAGATTCAATCAAACGAGAATCAAGCTAATTTATTTATAAAATCACTCCCCTAGTGCATTCATCAAAGTCTTATCTACAAGATCAAGATGAGAAGCCTCAAGAATATAACTTCTAAAATAAATTAAAGGTTATTTATTTGTAACGGAGGATGTACTCTTTTTCCCTTGGCCATGATTTTATCCCAATGGGTTTTTCTGAGACAAGATCTTTAATGATGCAATAACCCTCAAATACACTAAGGATTATGTACTTTTTTTCATTTGACTTGGTATTTATCCCATTGGGTCTTTCCTAGTTAGACTTTAATAATGTATATCCTTTGGTTACAGGCATCCAAGGGAAATGTTATAAACTGTAGAATATTACAGATGTTACTGTATCAATAGTCAGACTGTAGCAGCAGGTGTTACTGAAGCAATCATCCGTGTTTATCATATCAAGGACATTCTAATGTCATTTTTATTACTTATGTAATTTTGAATTTATAGACATTTGTTTAAAGATTGTATTGTAATGGATGATGAATTATTATTATTATTTAAATTTAATTCAAAAATTTGAACAACGGGAAAGCCGGTATACCCATACCCTGCGGGTAAAGGTAAAGGTATGTTTTGTTTTTACCCTGGAGGGTACATGTATAGGATAAGAGTTACGAGTACAAGTAAGGGTTTTAACACACCCTACTCATACCCTACTCGTTATCTCTAAGCAATATTTAATTTGGTCTGTGGCCTAATCTCTCTGCTGTCACTAGAGATCCTACAAAAGTTCTTCATAATTTGAAAAATAATATTAGTTACACCGCAAGTTTTTTGGGTCGAATCAAACAATATTCGGGTTATAAACTCTAACAGCTATGTTTCTTTTTCATTACCCAAACATATTTATCCGTCTACTTCTAGAGTTCTCTCTTCACCCAAAATCACCGTTGTTACTTTAATCTTCAAATTGATTACAAAAATTACAATTAACTCAGATCAATGTTTCGCAACAAGAGAACAACTTCACAAAATAACAGGATCCGCATTGAGTATTATTTTTCCAGCAAACAATTATTTATAGACTTAAAATGAATTTTTTTAAAAAATGCAAAATATATAATGCAGAATATATAAATATATATATAAGTTTACAAGATTTATTTTTCAAGAATAACCAAATCGATTAATAATTTGATTTATTATGTGATGCTGATTTTTATAAAACAGGTTTCAAGGAAACACTACGAAGAACTCCCAAAACAGGGTGAATAAAGAGTTTTATAGTCGTAGTATCAGGCCTTGCCTTTGAAGGTAACAGTACTGATTAAGAGTTTTGCAATGTAAATCACTTTTCTTTTTGGCTTTTTTTGAACTTCAAGCACCATAACACCAATAAAAAATCTAATTTGCCCTCCCTCTAATGATTCACTAAACCAATGTTTTTGTTAAACTTATGATGGATGTGCATGTTTTTGGCAAAGCATAAACAACCAAAAACACGGAGGGAAGAATAAGATGGAATTTTTTTGAAAAGGATCTCATGAGGGGATTTGAAATTGAGAATTGGTGTTGGCATCTTGTTGATGAGATAGGCTGCGGTGAGGATGCACTCGCCCCAGAATGACAGCGGAAGATTTGCTTGAGTTGGTAAATTTTTGGTGCGTTTGACTGAGAAAAGCGCTCGTTGAGATCGTTCCATATTTGACTTGTGGTGTCAGCATACAAGATGCTAGGATGAATCTCTGGAGAGACGGAGTTAAGGATCCAACTGCTAACAAGATCGTTGCAGCGTCCCCAATTGTCAATCAAGACTGCATCGGTCGGTTTCGAGAGGGATCCATCGACGAATCCGAATTTACTCTTGGCTCGCAGCGCCAAAGTCATAGCACGACTCCAGGAGGCATGGTTATCTCCGGTGAGAAGGGGCTGGACAAGGATAGCTATGGGATTGTCGGAGTGGTGGATCGCATACGGATCAGAATGAAGCAGCGATGAGGAAGGCTCGGAGTTGGAAATTCCGCCAGTCATGGCTGAAATCTCTGATACCATAATAAAATGAAGAAGGATTTTGAATTTTTGACTTATATCTCATTGATCATTTGCCATCAATATATATACAACAGATTTACATTGAAAGGCTAAAAGTTAGGAAGAAAGAAAGGCTGAAAGTTAGGAAGAAAAATTACAGGATGTAATCTAGGAAAGTTAGGAAGAAAAATGTGAGGTTTGGAACGGGCGTCAAACTTATGATGGATGTGCATGTTTTTGGCAAAGCATGGTTATCCTTATGGTCAAAAGGGATATCGCATCTACGATCCTTCCACTCAACAAACTCATGTCTCACGAGATGTCGTATTTCACGAAAATATTTTTCCATATCGTGACAAACACAAGTCCACTAGTCCGGTTGATCTCTCAATCATGCCAATCGATGAAGAACCTATGATCGTTTCTTCTGACATCACCACTACCCAATCGGGTAGAGCCTCTCCTTTTGGTGACACTGTATCATCCCCTACCGACTCCGTCACTCAAATTTCACATGAACGCCCCCAACGTAATCGTCGCCCACCATCTCATCTAAGCGACTATGTATGTGGCGTTGCTTCTTCTTCATCCTTTCCCTTACATGATTATTTATCCTTCCGCACACTCAGTCCTCATCATCGTATTTTTCTATCTAAAGTTCTTGGCCATAGTGAGCCTCGGACATATTCTCAGGCAGCCAAAATTACTGAGTAGCGTGATGCCATGGCTGCTGAACTACATGCTCTTTCTTCCAATAACACTTGGACATTGTGTCCTTTACCGCCTGGTAAAACAGCTATCGGTTGTAAATGGGTATATAAAATCAAATTTCTTCCAGATGGCTCCATTGAGCGTTACAAAGCACGCTTATGTGCGAAAGGATACACGCAACAGGATGGTATTGATTACCACGAAACATTTGCCCCTGTCGCAAAACTTGTCACCGTTCGTGTTCTCCTATCCATCGCTTCTGTTCAACATTGGTCAATTCATCAACTCGACATCAATAATGCTTTTCTACAAGGTGATCTCACCGAAGAAATTTACATGCAATTACCACCTGGTCTTTCTCATTCCCATGATAATCGGGTTTGTAAATTACAAAAATCACTTTATCGTCTTAAACAAGCCTCACGTCAATGGTCCTATAAACTATCCTCTACTCTCATTTCTCACTGTTTTCGTCAATCTGCCTCAGACCATAGTCTCTTTATCTATACCTCTGGCCATTCCTCTGTTTTCGTTCTCGTTTATGTTGACGATATCATCGTTACTGGAAACGACGACTCTCTAATTACCAAAACTAAACGTTTTCTCGCTCGTTCTTTCTCAATCAAAGACCTTGGTAGCCTTCATTATTTTCTCGGCATTGAGGTTTCTCGCTCCAAAACTGGTCTATTCCTCTGTCAACGGAAATATATCCTCGACATCCTTACTGACTCTGGTATGCTAGGTTGTCGTCCTTCCTCTTTCCCAATGGATCAAAACCTCAACCTCCATAATAATAGTGGCACTCCCTTACCTAATCCGGCCATTTATCGCCGCTTAATTGGTCGTCTCCTGTATTTAACGGTCACTCTTCCGGATATCCAATTTGCAGTGAACACACTTAGTCAATTCATGCAAAATCCTCACTCATCACATCTGGACGCGGCTCACAAAGTCCTACGTTATCTAAAAGGTTCAGTTGGCAAGGGTCTTTTCCTCCCTGCCACGAGTTCCTTACAACTCGTGGGTTTCTCTGACTCAGATTGGGCAGGATGTCCTATTACGCGACGTTCTACCACTGGTTACCTAACTATGCTTGGCTCTTGTCCAATTTCATGGAAAACAAAAAAAAACCAACCGTCTCTCGATCCTCTGCGGAAGCTGAATATCGTTCGCTTGCCGCTCTTACATCTAAACTCCAGTGGCTCCATGCACTCCTACTTGATCTCGGTTTTTCACCCCGCACGTCGATTCCAGTATATTGTGACAACCAGGCAGCTCTTCACATCGTTCATAATCCAGTTTTTCATGAACGTACCAAACACATTGAAATAGATTGCCACTTCGTTCGTGAAAAAATACTCTCCGGCCTCATCTCTCCCTCTTACATACGCTCCTTCGATCAACTTGCAGACATCTTCACCAAACCACTCGGCGGTGATAACATCAGTCGTTTCCTTCCCAAGTTGGGCATGATCGACATTTCCAATCCCACTCCAACTTGAGGGGGGGTGTTAAACGATTCATATGGGTTTTGTACCATAAATTAATTTTCCTATTTTATTCCCTTTAGTTTTTCACCTCTTTAAGTGGTACTCAACAATCACTAACATATCAAATAAAAACTCACATTTGAACGTCCCAGAGAAGCGGCAAAATATCCAAGACATATATATATCTAGATAGAGTATCATTCATCCATTCATTATAGATAAGATATTCAAATATCCAACCCTGCATACAAAACTCATACCCTACTAACTCTCCAGCAAAGAGCACCCTATATCTGTGCCTATTTCCAAAACATCAATGGAAGCAAGAATTCAAGCATTGCACTACCAAATGATCTTCAAAGTTCCGTCAACCCTCCACACCAACAAAGGTAATGCTATTATACTATGAATAAAGGTTTTATGGTACAAAGAAATAGTCTAGCTGGTCATGACTCATGCATGAAGTATCTATTTCAATTTAGATTTTGTCAACATTTGATTCAATCAACTTGAACAAAACTTAAGTTAAAAACATGAACAACAGGAGCATATGATGACAGCACTGATGGTCAGATTCTTGTACAAAGTTCACTATAAAATAAGAATGACAATAACAACAAGTGCAGGTAAATATCCTACTTGAAAACACTCAAAACCAGATGCTCATTAAGAAGATAGCACTTTCTTTAATCAACAATGAGAATAAGAAGCAAGCAATTAATTCCCTCAAGAGACTTACTTTTGGGGGTGACTTAATTCAGCCATCGGGTAACTCCATCACCTTCATCAACGACCGCAAGGATCTCGATGCTTACATCCAACACAGCCTATGAGCAAATAAAACCAGAGTAAGTTCAACCAGGAAATTGATAAAATTCAATTCTCAGCATCTCAGGTTCAATGCCAGGCAAACAGACAAATAATATGCACATTTGGAAACCTTATTTTAAGGTCAGATGGAAGACAAGTTCAAATATACATGAGACAATATCAAAGGCAAAACTGAAACTTCAAAAGTAAATGAGGATAAAAATAAGACATGCACCAGAAATTAGCAGGTCAATTTTAGAAGTCATAAATGCAAAAACAATAATTGGATGCGTGACATTGGACCATCCTCAAGAAATGCTTTACAATCTAAATCTATCAAAATGGAAAGCATGCAAAAAGACTTGCATCCCAGTGCATTAAATGTTATGATATGTATATATATATATATATAAACTTCACACATGTAAATCTATCATGGTTGAGTCATAACAAGTAATTACAAAGGAAATTCACATGGTATTGGATGCTAAAAAAATAACATAAGCTAACTTTGAATTAAATATTGAACAAAAGAATTTGTTATACTATCAGCTTCTTTCAAAGACGGAATAAGGAAGACATATCAATGGATTTCTACAATTAACAAGCCTGCATTCTTCCAGCTGAGAACCTTCTAATGTCCAACTCTCCCACAGATCAAAACTATGGCTTGCAAATACAAACTCCATTTTCCTATTTATCTATAACATCACAGTTAAAGAAATTAGGCATCAAGAACAGAAATTTTCTTGAAATATGTAGCAGTTAACTCAAGAGCAACACACCAAAGAATATTAATACATGCTACATATATATAGCACAAATAAATTAGTAACAAATAAAGTTGAAATTTTGGAATTTAATAATACAGTAATAATAATCTGATTAATCTTCAATACAAGTTGTAACAAAAATGTGCCAATACAAAGAACTTTAAATGCACAGAATGTTTTGGCTGCAGAAATATGAACAGAGTTAAAAGATTTTGAATAAGACTCTATGTTCTTCAATTGACTGATTAGGTTCTACAATAAATCAAAGGTGAGAAGAAATTTGATTAAATACGGAATCCATATGAAAAAGTTGGCTGTTTAGAGGCTTCAAAATCAACTGTGGCTCTTTTAGGAAGAAAGAGAAAACCTCTTCTTCAGAGCTGTAAAACTTCATACATCCTCAATCATCTTATACTAGTCTGTTATGAGCAGGAAAAATCAACTTAAACATAAATTTCAAGACAAATAACATCCTCAATGCTTTCTAGAACACTTAGAAAGAATTTTCTGTACAAATTTAGCAGAAGAAAGTTAATTTAGATTTAATTATGAAGAAACAATAATCATCTTTTCTACTTACAGTACAGTTATAAACTTATTAATTATTGTTCTTCTATGGTCTGAGGAACTTCCTCCAAAGTTTAATGAGGATCAAACTAGTTGATCTGAATGACTTGATTGCTTGCATTTGTACATCAAACCACTATGGCTCTTTTTTGCGTTGTCTAATATAACTTAATTATTTTCGTTTTATTGACCTGGGCCTTACACTTAAGATGAGCAATACAAGGTTGGGAGAAATTATAGCTAAATGCTAATGTCAAAATGACTAAGATTTGTAGCTAACAGCATTCAACTGTTCCAACACTTCCATAAAAAGCGCAAACAAATCTTTCTCAATCAGTTAGTAGTTACTACTGCTTACAAATGACATAGAACTTTCAATACTTTAAATCACTACTTATTACCAAATAATTAGCTCTTTTAAATCCTGTAACGATTTTGATATTTAAAGCCTTTTTGCACAAAGCAAGACAAATCAAACCTGTAATAGTTTTCCACCAGCAGCAAATGATCGCTATACAGGAAGAAGATAAGCCACAGATCTAAGCCAGCAAATATAACAAAGAAGGCTTACCTTGCTTCTAAAAGAAACAAGGAACTGAACAGCAGGATCTCTTTTTGTCACATTTGACATTGCAACAAGGAACCATCCACCACCCGGGACCTTCTGTCTGGATACATAAAATCCAGGGCGATCTCTGGTATGTAAGGCAATAACAAAACCATCTTTCAGCAATTCACCAGATTTTCTACCAAGATCCACACCTAGCGTCACCTGTTTCTCAGATGTTGTTCTTGTTACAATATAACAAGAACTCTCATTTATGATTTATTTCTTATTGCATTCCCTGTTTTGATTCATCCTTAGTAGCTTATGTGTATGTTTCTTTTCTTATAATATGTATACTGATTATAAAATAAAATTATTTTTTAGTTTATTATTTTTATAATTTTTAAGGCGTGAAATTAATAAATTAAAATTTTAATGTTGTCTCATATATATATATATATATATATATATATGTCAATATTAGAAACAATTTTGATTAGTTATTAAATCATCTATGATGGATTTAATACTTTGGTTGAGTTATAAAGACTATAGCGGCAAATTTTTCCTCCGCTATAGGATACTAAACAAATCTATAGCGACAGAAATGCTCAGCCGCTATAGAACTTATAACACTAGAAATGTTTCGCTGTTATAGGATTTATAGCAGAAAAAATGTTCACAGTTACAGATTATTGTGTAGCTCCAACACTAACAGATGAGATAACGGCAAATGTGTACTTTTATTGTAAAAAGCATATATTGACCGAGGATTTAGTGGCAAATTGGTTATCCACCACTATAAAAATATTGAGGATAAAATAAGATCTATAGCGACAGAATTTTCTGCCGCCATAAGTCATTTTTGTTGTAGTGTATACTTGGCTGCTTATGGGCTACTTACGGGCTAAAGAATATGGTCGTAAAGAGTTAGAGAAGATAAATCGTGAGGCTTACGGGATCACTTACGGCCGTAAGGCCCAACGAAAAGGTCTTATGTCTGTGTTACGGTCTAACTTATGGCCGTAAACGTTGGACCGTAAGCTTCACTATGCTGCCATTGCAACTGTCTTTATATGCGTAAGTTTGATCGTAAGCTCCTCTGGATAGTCTTTATGGGCATCCTTACGGGAGTAAGTCCAATCCGTAAAATCCTCTGATTTGGCTTTGAATCCTCCCTTACGGGAATAAACATATGCCCTCAAAGTTCCCTGGAAAGTGCTTACGGTCGTAAGCTAGGCCGTAAGTTGTCCTAAGCTACCTAGTTTGCCTTGTCCTTGTTCAACTGATGCCGAAAGAGCTCCAGCTTCTTTGTTTGAGGTATGGAATGCTTCTTTTGGTTCTCTCTCATCTTTAAGTGTTGCCTGAAGCCAGAGAATTTAAAACACATTATATTTAGCATCAAATTCCACAATATGATCCTAATATAAGTCAAATGAGCATACAAAATGATATGTAATAATAGCATATTGTATACTTATCAAATAACACTTGAAATCCATAGCAAAAAAAACCCCTTCTACTCCGAATAACACTTCGGATCAATCCTAATCAGTATGGGCGTCTTGGAAACGTCACTCTCATGATTTCCACAGTCTTCCTTTTCGTCTTCACTAGTAATCTAAACCTTAGTTGTTGTTTCCCAAAGACCTTTTATACCCCCAAAAATCGAGTAAGTCCACAGGCGTGTACATGGTCATTTTCTAAGTTGTGTATCTGGGGTTGCGGCTCGATGCTTTCCAAAATTTGATAACCCTAGAGTCACACGAGCAAAGTACATGGTCGTGATACTTGGTGTTATATATAAATAATATAACACATATCCTAATAAAATTCAATGTCCTAATGGAAACCAAATTCCAATTTAATTTAAATTCTAATATATCCTAATCATATATATATATATATTTAAAATTTAAATTTAAATGTCCTAATCTTAATCATAATTGATTATTTGTTTGTCTTGGACTAGAATGCAAATTCCAAGGTAAAGGCAAAAATGAAAATTACAAAATTGCCCTTGAGAACATATCTCGAGGCATAAATGCAAAATTTATGAGATTGCCCTTGAGAATACATATCTCGAGGCAATCTCAAATTTTAGGATAGCCCAAATACACATCCTGAGGAGATCCTAAATTTTATGTGGCTTAAGAGCAAATCTAAAGGCAATTTGAGAAATGCAAATCCTAAAGCGCCTAAATACATATCCCGAGGCAAATTATTATTTTTTTTAATTAAATTTTGAAATTTTAATTTTAAAAAAAAAATTCTAAATTTAATTTTTAGTCCTCATCTCGACTTGGTTGTGATCTGACGGAGAGGTTAGGCGGAAAAGATAATTTAAATTTTTTAATTTTGAATTTTGAATTTGGTTTTATCCTCATGTCGACTTGGTTGTGATTTGACGGAGAGGTTGGGCGGAAAGATAAGATCCAATGTTCTTTTAAAAAAGGGGAGGGACTGGCAAAAAAGGAGAAGAGAGGATTTGGGGAGAAGAAATTTAAAAAAAAAAATTCAGAGAAAAAAAAGAGATAAAAAAAAGAAGAAAAAAAAGGTGCTTTCTCTTGCTTATATAAAATATATATATATATATATATATAAAGAAGAGGGAAGAAATCGCTGCCGCCGTCACATGTCGCTCCACCGCTCGTCGCCGTCGCCATTGTTCATCGCCACGGCATGCTTGATGCCTGAGATAATGCCGCCAAGCATGCCGTTCGTTGCTGCCTGATGCCTTTACTGTCGCCGTTGCCATTGTTCATCGCCACGACATGCTTGATGGCTGAGATAATGCCGCCAAGCAAGCCGTTCGTTGCTGCCCATTGCCTTTACTGTCATCGCTGCCCCCGTTGCCATCATTGCTGTTGTTGTCACTACTCCTTGGAGAAATGGAAAAGGTGAAGATCATGGTGGCTGATCGCACATCGTCTATAGAAACATTAATAGGAGACCGCGCGCACTCTTCTCGTCATCTTACTCTGCTTGTTCTCTACATCTCTCTTTGGTTTGGTTGTACCATAAGGAGCAACCTGTAGCCTGGTGGACTCCATGCTCCAAGAGGGTTCGCTGGATGAGTAGTTTACGTAGCTGCAGACACTGCAAGATGAAACCAGCCATGGCTCCTCTTGTTCATTGTCTGAAAGGAAGCAGCAGCACCGTTAGAACCCCGAAGATGAAATTGGCTTGCGTCAGTTCTGTGACGTGAATGACAGCCAAGGATGTCTGAGTGATGCGAATTTGATCAAAGATGAATGCTGAATCTGGAGAGGATAATTCAAGTCGGTGACACCGATAAGCCAAATGTAAAGTTTCAAAGAGAGCCTTGATCATGGTGACTGGTTGTAAATGTTCTTAATTATTGTCCTGACTCCTTATGAAGTGGCAAACTTTTTGTAAACCAGAGCCTTTATTCTATAATAAAACTTGGACATCAATACATGTCCTTTTACTAAAATAATAATAATAATAAATAGGAAGCATGCATACGTAGTCAACCATATATGAACTTGTTAATGAAAATGGCAAAATGAGGATAAAAGCCAGCAAACGCATCAATAAAAAATCCAAGACGAATTCCAATTTGAGAGGACAAGAATCTCAGACTAAAAAAAAAAATAGAGAGAGAAGAAAATGAAGTTAATTCAGCTAAAGAAAGAGGAAAAAATCCAAATGAGAGAAGAGAAAGTACTACGTGGAACATGTGATGAGAACTATGCATTACTATAGTAAGAACTGAGCACGTAACACAATACGAGTGCCCATTTTGTAATAACAAGAGGTCGAAGCAGCACACACAAGTTTTGTCCAAGTCTTCATCAGTTGTCGCCAAGACTTAGGGTACTCACCCTGTTCGAATGAATGATGGAAGTCTAGCGAGATAGGCAGATGTGTACATGCCCAGGCCTTGAAGCTCAGATTTGACGATATATGATCAATTCACCCAGAACTTGATGATTCATATGTACTCTTGTCGCCGGCCGGATCTTTGATTTGGATCTCTGCACGGACCTGATTACCAAAAATTCAATGATTAATGGGTATGTGAAGAATGGAATGGTGTTTGGCACACTGCAAGTGTTTGATTAAATGTTAGAAAGAGATGTGCTAGCTGTATGATGCTCATATGGCTCATATATATATAGGGGTGCAAATATGTTGCTGACCAACCCAATAGGAGTTACTATAATTCATGGGCAGACCATCAGGACTAAAAGAAGATCTCCCATGCAAGCACTTCATTTCACTCCAGATAATGCAAACACTTTGAAGGCCGTGTGATCCCTGCTTAGCAACCCACGGTTCAGTTTTTGACTCCTTACGTGGATTAATTGCTCTTGAGAAGCTCAGAACAATAGTCATGACATATCATTTGTTTGTTGCAAAGTCAAGACTTCATTTTTTTAAAAAATAATAATAAAATAAAATCTTCAAGTGATCTTCCTTCTTTCATGTTTTCCAGCCAACGATGTACATTTTCTTCCATAAGACATCATGCCAACAACATATATATATATATATATATATATACATCTTGCTTAAAATAAAAATGTATGCATGCACTTTGATGTGTATGATTAAAAAAAAAAAGGCCCGCCACATGACAGTGAATAAATGATATGAAAGAGATGAGAAAAACATACTATAGTCCTGCATGCATGTTCATCACTTGAAGAGATGGGCCCATTATTAAAAAAAAAACAAATATGTATATATAAAAAGAAGAGCATGCATATGTGCATGGCAAAAAAGAAAAAGAAAAAAAGAAAGCATGTATAGCTTACGTGCATAAAAATTAAAAATAATAATAATAATAATAAAATAATAATAAATAATAAAAAAAACAAAAATGAATGAGAAAACATGCATACGTGCAATGAAGTAATGAGAAGCCTGCAAAAAATATATATATATATGATGAGAAGCATATGGGCCCACCATCTATAATATATATATAAAATAAAATGAGTGGAGAATTCCATGCATTTCAGAGGAGTATATATATATATGAATTGAGATAGCATGCACTCTGATGTCAAGTACAAAAAGCTGCATATTATTTGGCTTCTGTGCAGGTTCTTGGCTGGTTGCAATTTTCATATTTAAAATTTCTAGAGTTTATCAGTTGCTACTGTGAATACAAGTAAGGGTAGTGAAAGCTTTAAAATATATTGACAGCCACTGATTTTATTAAGTTTGGAGACCAATTGGAATATGTCATCTTAGTTTAAGTGGCTCATGCATGCATACCAAAAAACAAAACAAAACAAAAAACAAAAACCAAAAACAAAAAAAGGGGAAAAAATGTGCAATGGTAGATATATAAATTCAAAAGTGCATGGCCCATCATAAGAGAGATAACATAAGTATGGATATATATCAAGTGTGGTATTTTCTGTCGATCCAAAGTAACACCATGGGTTAGTCAATGATTAAAATTCATGTCCCAAAGGCAGTAATAAATTTCAAAACGATAACGAGACGCCTATCGCATACAACAACAAAGTACGCAACGCGATGATAAGGCACAGGCAGCGGTGACTTATTTATTTTAAAATGGCAACAAAAAAAATTTTCAAAACGGTAATGCGGCAGGCAACGCAATGACAAGGCACAGGTGGCGGCAGTGATAAAATATATATATATATATATTATATAAACATATTTATTACATCACTTATATATATATATAAGTGATGTAATAAATATGTTTATATAATAAAATTTATAAATTCTCTTATCCCTTTGCTTGTACTTTTGTCCTTCATCGGAGGTTCTTAAGATTTCTAATCTGGGGTAATTAATAATAGGGGCTTGCCCCTATTAGGAATGAAAGAACCCACAAAACAAATATGATATTTGTGCTTCGATATATCATTTGGTGTCTTTTTCACAAACATGATGCCAGATGCATATTTTCGATCCCACACTTGGTTGTGTACCTCTCAAGAGTTCTTTTTGCTCTACGTTAGGAAGTTGCATGGGAGTATAACTTGGCCATGTGTAAGTACATGGTCATGTGCACGAGCATGTACATGAACTGTGTATTTCTCTGGATGTTCATGAATCAAATCTTGGAGTTACACAAGCAAAGTACACAATTGTGTACCCAACTTTGCAACTCTTTGGGCATTGCCAATTGTTCCAATTTTTCTTTGTTTTGGTCCCAATTTTGTACTTTGACTTGAGATGCGTGTAAATTGACTTGAATATACAAAAGAACCAACTGAGTAGCAAAACACCCTCAAATACCCCTCGAAGACAAGCATGAGTGCATGAAATCTTATATGGGGAAGTATGTAAATTAGCACTTATCATTGGGGCTATGTAAAATTTACACCAGCCTATATGAAAATTACACGCGTCAACATGGGAATGTGTTATTAATCTAAAGCATGTTTTGAATTTCATAAGAGCTGGATGCCCCCATAAGCAAAAACTAAGCTAGTACATGTGGCTATGTAAAATCTCGTGTGATCCTCGGGTTCCTTTGAAATCAGGTAAAAACTTAAGCTATTCACATGCTTGAGTTACATTAGGTTGTGTGGACATGTCTGGGCTGGTTTTTAACACCATTCAGTCCTTTTTAGCTACTTTTGTGTCAAACTCATGATCTATAGTGTCACACTAATAAGAAATGAACAAAGTATCAATTTAAAGAAAAACAAATTGCTGAAAAGGACAAACTAAGTGCATGTACTGGTTTGTAATGGAAACTACCTATATAATTTTAATTTTAAAACTTTTATCTAATACTACAAATTGTACGTATGATCTAAATTAAAGCATTCAAGAAATGTTGGGGATTAATTAAAGTCACTCATTTAATAAAAAAAAAAAATACAAGTTCAATTTTTTTACTGGTAATTGACAAAATTTCCATCAATTTTTCATTCTGTTTTCAGGCTTATTAACTGATGCAATCCCCAGAGAAGCAGGTTTTGGTTCTGCCTTCCTTTTTTTCTGCTGTATTTGGTACGTATCATTTGATAAATGTAGATAAACCTTTCTCTCAATTCTCTACTGACTTCATATATATATTGAATCTAAGTTTGACTAACTTGTCTTTCTTTCAGGGATTAGGTTGGCTGCTACTCGTAAATTAATCCCTTTCTCTAGGATCTTTGGTTGTATTTTTGTCGTCTTATATTCACGATAAAATTTGATTTAGAACCCCACTTTTGTAATTTTACACTTCTATTACTATCTGAGCCTTGTATGGATATCTGCAGCAGGTTAGCAATAATCTGCTTTGAGAGAGTTATTATCCAGATTTAGTATCACATATCACTCACGCTACTGCTACCATAATTTTAAGTATGATCAGAAGGTATTGTAAAATTAAAATATTATTGGCTAATGTAGTGTAGACTTCGCACATTAGTAGTGAATGTCGTTTGTTTTAGTTTAATTTTCTCATAATTCATCAAGCAAGTATTGAAATAATTTATAAAAAAAAAAACACTTGGATAAGACCATTTGTTTATATATTTAAAGTTGAAGAAAAACAGGAGAAAGGCCAGTTCCTGTTGATCACTTTTTCTTGAAAGACAGTAACCATATATGTGGATATATCAATGTACTAACAGGATAGGATGCATGCATGATCATAATAGTTAGATGAACATAGTAAAAGAACTAATACATGCATGCATGCACTATATACTTATTTAGAAAGCACTGATTCCAGTCTGCTAGCTTGCACAAATATAAACTCACTGCCGAATTTGAAATAGTTGTATTAATTAATCACCAGCAAGTAGCCCTCTCTAGCTATATATTATTGATCCAATCAAGTACTATATATCCTAAAAACCTGTAAAAATGAATAAAAAGAATGAATTAGCATCATGAACATAGTTGAGTATAGAAATATTAATAGACCCAAATTAAACAAAATAACCACAGTTAATTAATGGTAACTACTTAACCAATGCGACTTAAAGAACAACTGAACTCTAAAGTTCCCTGCCTAATTCCTTCCACCACAAGAAACTCCACTGCTTGAATCACAATAAACTAATTATCAGAAGCTGGTTCAGAATCAAAGAAATAACTCAATAATTAATTTATAAGGAAGCGCATGTACCTTGCTTGAATCACATTGAACCTGGAGGTGAGATCCAACCAATAGGTTGCTGTTGGTGATGATACAGCACCGGGAGAAGAGAAGAAGAAAGTCGTTTGATGAAATGTCAGGAGCGAGAATTCTCCAATTCAACAAGGTCAAGAGAAGGTCAGCAACAATAGGATACAGGTCTTTGCTTGACCAACCAATCACACACTAGTCTTCATTACTATTTAAATAAAAAGATAGGAGACAGGATTACAGCACACACAGCACCCATTGGGTGTGACTCAATCTAGAACCGGATTGGGTACAAGATAAGCAACCATGCTCCAGCATTGGCTGGTTACTAAATACATGAGAAAAGGATAATATTATATCCTTTTCTCATTCAAAATCCAACTACTTTAACAGACAACAAGATACACCAAACATAAGTAAAGACACCCATGCTTTATCATGATGGAGTGCAACCCCAGTGAACAGCGCCATGCTCGCCTTCCTCGTATTCACGCATCCCCCATACTTGCACGTGAACACTGGCATGAGCGGCGACTTGTCAAGTATCCAACAACCTCGGCCATGCCTCACCATGCCGAGCACCAGAACCGACTTCAGTCAGACCTTCAACAGTTGCCACTGCTTTTGACCATAACCACCCCAGAAGCTTGAGAGCTTCAATAGCAATCGATCAGGATGATAGTTATGGATATAGAATGCTCTATTTCTCCACTGTATACTGAGATTACTGGATATAAACAAATGCTTTTCTCTCTTCCTACATTGAGGAGGCTCACGTGATTGAACACCACTACTGTAACCTCTTGTCAGTTTACTGGGCGCAAAGCAATATGTACTGTGTTGATATGATGCTGTACAGAGAACATGCAGTCTTCCGTCTAGACCTTGAAGATAGCGAACCCACAGCAGGGGATCTGAAGATAAACGTGGAAGAAGGCCCAACAAGAAGAACTCTGCAGGAAGAACCCTTTGTCTTTCAGCATCTACTTGATAAAGTTTTCCACTGTAGTTTACGTAGACTTTCCCTTGAATTCCAAGAACATCTTCTGGGGGATCATGTAAATCAAAAAATCTCCACTCGTTGTGCACACTATATGGTTTTATGAAATTTATCCTTGAACCATTACAATAGAAGACTGTGAATCTTTCGTTATAGACATCTTCTTTGGGCTGATTAGAGAGGAAGACTTGACCGTTTGCACGTTCAAGAAGAGCTGGAAGATTGACGACATTATTGCTCCTGAAGGGATTTATGATCGTAATCCTCAACTGTTGACGTTCTTGTTGTTCTTTAATTCCATGTTCTTGTTCTTCATTATCTTGCCTCTTCCTTTTCTTCGACATGATCCCAATCTCAGTAGTAGAAGAACTACTGTAGCCAATTACATCTTGATTTGTAATACCACGCACTGAAGCAGCCGCCTGATTGTAATTACCAATGAAAATACAACCATAACCAGATCCAAGATAAATTGAACCATGTACTAGCATTGAAATTTCATGTCTCAATGGAATCATCATCTTTGTTTGGATGTCAAAGAAAATAAGATCATTTATGCTTCCATTATCTTCGCTTCTATATTCCATGAGCATAAGGTAAGGTGGTTGCTCCCCTAATTCTTTCCTCCATGCCTTGCAGACCGTTAGAAGTTTGATTCTATCTTTCTTACTGATGAAGCTTGCCAGATGACGGAGAATGTCACCATTAATGGAGGCCCAATTGCGATGATGGGCCATCATGCTCTAAGATTTTGAAAATTGTCAAGAAGGAACAAGAACACAGGGATGAATTAACGAGAGAAATTTTCAAAGTTCTCAGGTGCTTTAAAGGACAATTAACGGCTGATTCAAATATCATACACACCCCTTTTAATTAACGGCCAGATTATCACTCAGATCATCATTCCCTAAACAATACAAGAAGTGCTAACTCATCTATAGATTCCCACCAACTCAGCAAACCAGCATCAAAAAATTAAAAGTTAAAGCCACCATTTGAACACTCTTTACGTATCATCTCATCTCATAGTAATTCATTTTAGCAGTTTCCTCGTTTCTCTGAACTAAATTTTAGAGGATGTCATTAAACTGTCTTATTATCACTTCAATCAATCGAGGGGTGGCAAAAATCCACAAAATCGGGTTTGGACAACTACTAGTATAAATAGATAAACTAATGTCCGGACCCGGCCTAGTTTTAAATCCAGACAAATTTAACTTTGTCCAAACCCGGTTTATTTTAAAACTAGGTTGTCTGGATATTTAAATTTGTCCGAATTCTATAACTTACATTTAAATTTACGTAAATATTAAATTATACAAAAATAATATAATTCATGTTAAATATAAAAAAAAAGAATGTAAATAATTCAAAACTCAACTCAAATCATACAAAAATCTAAGTTTTAATAGAAAAAACAATATATGTTTGAAGTTTTTAGAAAATTGGACTTAAAACAAGTGGCCTTAAAATTGTTGGTTTTTAAATCCGAACAACCCGGTTGTCCGAATTTCTATGTCCGGACCCAACCCGGATTTAAATCCAAACAACCAAGCCATATCCGGACCCGATCCGCATTTGCACAACTTGTCCAAACCCGTTTTATGCTCGGTCTGACAGAATCGGACCAGTGGGTCCAGACATAATATTGCCACCCCCACTTCAATCACTAAACTTTAAAATATATCAAAATGATCATTCAATTTTTAATTTTTTTTTACTGAAAAGTCACCTAAAACATATATTTCCACACACAATCACTTCTCTATTCCAAAGAGTTCATTCCCTAATAAGGAAGTTGATGACTCATCTCCACTTGCGGATTCATCCCATTTAGTGTGACATGGACATGTTGACTCAACATTTGAAAACAATTGAAATAAAAATTCATTTTACATGTATGCCATTTACAATATTCAAGATGTATATATACCAAGCATTGTATTGTAAATGTAAAATGTAGAGAAAAACTTTACAAGGCTGTAAAATATCAAACGGGCCCTAATGTGATTGTTTTAATACGTTTTAAAATTTGACGAGTGAAATTATAATTTTTAAATTAAAAAAATGTTTGTGTGGGGTAAATTTGAATAGTCTTTTAATAGGCTTTGTTATTATAAAAAATTTATAATATTAAGGCTATAGATAGAAACTATTAATAGTTTTTTGTTAGATTAGATAAAATCATAAAACCTTATTTTTGAGCTCAATTAAAAAAAACAATTATTGATTTTTTTAAAATCCACCTATGCTTAGTATACCTATTCTATCATCTAGATTCATTTAAGTGTTGTATGATTTAAATAAAAAAAAAGGAAAAAAAAAACCTTTCCTTTCGATGAGGACTTTTTCTTCTTCCTCCTCTTCTTCTCCTGTGCTTCTTCATTTTCTCCCTTGAACCAATTGTTATGACGCGCAACCCTAACTTTGCATGACGTAAAGCAATTGGAAGCAGTCCTGGAGGAGATCATGCCGGGCGAGAACGGAGAGGCTGGAGTTGCAGGCGGGGAGGTTTGGTTGGGGAATTCTGTCGAACAAGTTGAAGGCATGAGGGAAAAAGGCGAGTTAGGAGTAAAGATCGAGAAGGGCCCAAGCACAGAAGGGTTTGGAAAGGAGGAGGCCGGATTTAAGAATGTGGGAGTGGAGTTAGAGGCCCGGAGGGCGGAGAGGATGGAGTTGCAGGCGGGAGGTTTGGTTGGGGAATTCTGTCGAACAAGTTGAGGGCATGAGAGAAAAGGGCGAGTTAGGAGTAAAGATCCACAGAAGGGGTTGGAAAGGAGGAGGCTTGAACTGAGAATGTGGGAGTGGAGTTGGAGGATTTGAGGAGGAAGGGGAAGGTGAACTGGTTGGGGAGGAGACCGAGAGGGAGAATTTTGAAGAAGAGAGAGAGGGAGGTGGTGTGGCGGTGGATGTAGTTGTAGTGGCGGAGAAAATGATGAAGAAGAAGAAGAAGTAGAAGCAATTGAGATGATGGAGAAATGGTGTTCGTAGGCTTAAGTATTCTAAGCTCTGTATGGTATACTACTAGCTCATCCAAAGTTTATTCTTGGAATCCATGGATTGTAGGGTCGTTTGAATTGCAGAATAGAAATGGGAAAAATGGGGAATGAGAAGAAGGGAGGAGTGTGAATGAGAATAGGGGGAAAGGGGTTTGAATTGCGGAATAGAAATGAGAAAAAGGGGGAATGAGAAGAAGGAGGGAGGAGTGTGAATGAGAATAGGGGGAAAGGGGTTTGAATTGCGGAATAGAAATGGGAAGAGGGGGAATGAGAAGAAGGGAGGAGTGTGAATGAGAATAGGGGGAAAGAGGAGGATAATGATAAAGGTGTTTGGTTGGAGGATTGAGAGTTAGAAATAGAAAAAAATAGGAGAGAGAAATACAGTATAATTACACATATGCCCTTTTATACAAATAAGGTGATATTTTACAAAACAATAGTTTATATTTAATAGTAAATAATTATTATAATTATCATTAAATATTTCTAATATATTTAACTATTTTAATTTATTGTTATTAAATATTTCATCTAATTAATATAACTTAAAATAAATTTGTTATTTTAAATAATAAATAATTAGTATGATTTATTGTTATTAAGTATTTATAATATATTTAATTATTTATTTTAATTAATTAAAATGAAATATTATAAGTAATTAATATAATGTAATAAATGTTTGTTATATTAATTAATAAATAAATAATGTGTTTTATTGTTATTTTAATATGTTATTTATTTTTTTTAATTGTAATTAACTATTTCAACTAATTAATATAATTTAACAATTATTTTTTTATTAAATAAATAAATAAATAACTAATATAAATTTATTATTATATAGGAGGGGTATAAAAGTCATTTCATTACCTAGGAGTCCAAATCCCCCCAATTTTGGGAGGATTCGAAATGCCCCACATGCATGCATTTCATTCCCATGCCAACCCACTATTCACTCTTTTCCTTGTTGCCAAACATGGGTTTAAACATGATGGGTGCATGCCATTCCCACTCCCAAGGCATGAAAGTAGTTATTTAAATGAACACTGCCTAGTGCCTGCTTTATGAACCCCATAACACTTAGAAAAATTAGATTGTAGATGCCTTTCTATTTATAGGGCTTCTGATATCACTTTCTGATATGGAGAAGTTGATCTGCTGGAACATCTTAAGAGGGTCATTATAAGTCTCTACATCTGAACCGTTGGATTGGTTGTAAGGAATTGGGCCCAGGATTAGTTTAATCTTGGCCATCAATGTAAACATATAAGAACTAATGACTTGTATTGGAAACACTAAGGAATGAAGTGTGTTTTGAGTGTATTTTCTTGGATTTCTCTTCCATCTTGTGTTCTTTTCCATTGATGTCCAAGTATTTGCTTGTTTCTTTGAATTTCCTCCATATCATTGGTATCAGAGAGAAGACCATGTCTGTGGAAATGGCAAACAATGGGAAGAAGCAAGACATTAGGGATCTTGAGAATCTCATCAAGGAATCTGATGAGAGGCATCAGAGGGCTATGGAGGAAATGAGGGAGCAGAATCTGAAAGCATTGGATGAGCTAAAATTGATGATTGTGGGAATGGCAAAATCATCTCCAGAGGGAGTGGCGCCTGCACAGCCTTCAATTCCTAATGGGGGTGTTGAAATTTTGGGTTCTATCTTGAGTATTAGTGGTGAGAACCATTATACTAAGTTGGAATTCCCAAAATTTGATGGAGCTAAGGTTGAAGAATGGCTTCACAAAGTGGAGGAGTTCTTCGATTTGGATCATACTGCTGATGTATCTAAAGTCAAGTTAGCCTCAATTCATTTTGAAGGCAAGGCACAATATTGGTTTCAATCTTTCTTGAAGGTGAGAGAGAGAGAGGAAAGATGCTGCTGTGGAAGGAGTTTGTGGAAATCTTGCTGGCAAGATTTGGTGAACAGTTGTTCAATGATCCTTTGGCTGAGCTCAAGAAGTTAAGGCAGGTATGTTCTCTTCAACTTTATCAAGAAGAATTTGATTTAAGGTTGAGTAGAACTAGTCTGAATGAAGAGCAAGCAATCAGCCATTTTCTGGGTGGATTAAAAGAAGAAGTGGAGATGTCTGTTAGGGTGCTAAAACCTACTTCTTTACAAGAAGCATATGCATTGGCAAGGGTTCAGGATGCTCTGTGGAATAAAAAGGGTTCTTGGGAAAGATCAAGCAAAATTCATGTTAATGAAGGTGGTGGTATGCAAAGATCTATGGCTAGAACAGTGGTGAATGCAAATTTGAATCATAATGAAGCTGGAAAGGGAATTCTTGCTTTACCTGGTACAAATTCAGATAAAGCTCCTACGAAAATGAACAGGAAACTATCTGGAAGAGAGATTGATGAGAAAAGACAAAAAGGCTTGTGTTTTTGGTGTGATGAAAAGTTTGTGCCTGGCCACAGATGCTACAAGAGGCAACTGTATATGTTGACTATAGAGGGGGATGCTAATGAGGATTGGGAAGTGAATGAGGAATGGGAATCTGGTGAAAAATTGATGCTGGAGAATTCTGAAACTCCGCAGCTATTTGTGAATGCCTTAACAGGTATTGGAAGTTTTCAGACCATGAGGATTAAAGGCAATTATGGTACTAGGACATTGTTTTTGTTAATTGATTCAGGGAGTACACATAATTTCATTGATAGTAGGATTGCCAAGCAAATGGGATGTGTTCTGGAACCAATTTCTGGTGTAAGATTTTCTGTAACAAATGGCAATATGATTGTTTGTAATGAAATCTGTAAGCAATTTCAGTGGGGTATGAATGGCAGAATTTTTCAAGCTGATTTTCTTATCCTTCCTTTGGATAATTTTGATATGATATTGGGTATATAGTGGTTAGCTGATCTTGGTGATATCATGTGGAATTTTAAAAGATTACAGATGAAATTTCACATGGGAAATCAAGTATGTTTGTTACAAGGGGAAAAGGAGAGAGAATGGAAGATGGTGTCTGAAGCTAATATGCACAAATTATTAGTTAAAGAAGCTCAGTTGTCGTTGACACAGTATTACACAATTTCAATACATCAGTTATATAGTGAGTCAAGGGAGAATTCTGAGAAAGATCAATTGTCTGTGGTTACTGCAGAGTTGCCTGTAAAAATTGCTGAAGTTTTGCACAGTTTTGCTCACATTTTTGAAGTGAAAAGAGGATTACCACCATTTCGACAATATGATCATCAAATCAATCTAAAGGAAGGGTCTCAACCTATTAGTTTGAGGCCATACAGATTTGGAGCTTTGCAGAAAGATGTAATTGAAAAGCTAAAACAGGAATTGTTGGAAGCTGGGGTAATTCAACATAGCCATTCCCCATTTTCTGCACCTGTAGTTTTAGTGAGAAAGAAGGACAATTCGTGGAGGCTTTGTATAGATTATAGGGGGTTGAATCAAATCACAATTAAGGACAAATTTCCTATGCCAATCATAGGAGAATTGCTTGAAGAGTTAAATGGAGCTTCAATTTTTACAAAGCTGGATTTAAGGGCGGGATACCATCAGATTAGAATGGACCCCAAAGATGTACATAAGACAACTTTTAGAACACATATGGGACATTATGAATATCTGCTCATGCCTTTTGAATTGGTGAATGCTCCATCCACTTTTCAACATCTAATGAATTTAATTTTTGAGCCTTACTTGAGAAAGTTTGTCCTGGTGTTCTTTGATGATATCCTTATCTATAGCTGCAGTGAAATGGAGCATGTCGAGCATTTAATTAAGGTTTTCCAGTTGTTATCAGATCAATCTTTGACAGTCAAGTTAAGCAAATGTAGTTTTGCAGTAAAACAGGTTCAATATCTTGGTCATATTATTTCTGTGGAAGGTGTGGCTACAGATCCTGAGAAGGTCAAAGCTGTTTCTGATTGGTCAATTCCTACTACTCTCAAACAATTAAGAGGGTTTTTAGGATTAGCTGGGTATTATCGCAGGTTTATCAGGAACTATGCAATGATTTGCCAGCCTTTAAATGATTTACTGAAGAAAAATGCAGTTTTTGAATGGAATGAGTTAGCATTGATTGCATTTGACTCTTTGAAGAAGGTTTTAATTATGGCACCCGTTTTGGCTTTACCTAATTTTGACAAAGAATTCACGGTGGAGACAAATGCATCAAGTGGAGGGATTGGAGCTGTATTATTACAGCAAGGGCATCCAATAGCATTTATTAGCAAGGTATTGTGAAAGAAGCATCAGAGCTTGTCGGTATATGATAAAGAGCTATTTGCAGTGTTGTTTGCTGTGAAGAAATGGCATCAATTTTTAGTGGGCAGACATTTCGTGATCAAAACAGATCATAAACCGCTAAAGTTCCTGATTGAACAGAAATTATCAACACCCAGTCAGTATACTTGGTTAGCCAAGTTAATGGAGTATGATTATGAAATTCAGTATAAGAATGGGAAATTAAATGTAGTAGCAGATGCATTATCAAGAATAAGCTCTTTGGAGGTGTTATTGCAGGTTGTGTCAACTGTTACTTCAGATTTAATGGAAAGAATCAAAGCTTCATGGGAATAGGATATACATTTGCAGCCAATTATACAGCGGCTACAGCAAGGGAATTTAGTTCATCACTATTCATGGTCTCAGAATCAGTTAAGAAGAAAGGGAAAGATTGTGGTGGGAAGAGATGACAAAATTAGGAAAGAAATTTTACAGCATTATCACAACAGTTCTTTGGGGGGACATTCAGGAATTAATGCTACTTACAGGAGGGTTTCTGCAGTATTTTACTGGAGTAATTTATGGAAGCATGTAAGAGAATTGGTGAGAAATTGCTCAGTTTGTCAAAGGTTTAAACCGGAATTGATAGCATCTCCTGGATTGATTCAACCATTGCCCATACCCTATACAATTTTCACTGACATATCCATGGATTTTATTGAAGGTCTTCCTAGATCAAATGGAAAAAATGTTATATTGGTGGTGGTTGACAGGCTTACTAAATATGCCCATTTTATACCATTTTCTCATCCTTATACAGCAATGGATGTAGCTCAGCTCTTTTTGGGCAATGTCTTCAAATTACATGGATGTCCAGCTTCTATAGTAAGTGACAGAGATCCAGTCTTCATGAGTAGATTTTGGAGTGAATTTTTTAAAATTCAAGGAGTTGAATTGAAGCATTCCTCAGCATACCATCCTCAGACCGATGGTCAAACGGAGGTGGTAAATAGATGCCTCAAATGTTATTTGAGGTGCATGGTTGGGAATATTCCCAAGAGTTGGAGTAAATGGGTATCGCTAGCTGAATATTGGTATAACTCATCTTTTCATTCAGCAATAGAGATGACCCCTTTTCAGGCATTGTATGGGGTCCCTCCTCCAATTCACTTACCTTATATTTCAAAGGATTCACCTGTTGAAGCTGTGGATCTATTGCTTAGAGAT
This sequence comes from Dioscorea cayenensis subsp. rotundata, assembly GCF_009730915.1. Classification (NCBI taxonomy): domain Eukaryota; kingdom Viridiplantae; phylum Streptophyta; class Magnoliopsida; order Dioscoreales; family Dioscoreaceae; genus Dioscorea; species Dioscorea cayenensis. Next base: position 2,079,813 of record NC_052472.1, on the reverse strand, counting down.
AGGGAAGCTGTGATACAGTTACTCAGACAATCAATAGCAAGAGCACAACAAAGAATGGCAAGATAAGCCAATAAGCATAGAACATACAGAACTTTTCAAATTGGGGACTTAGTGTTCATTAAGCTCCATCCTTACAGTCAGAATTCTGTGGTTGCAAGGGAATTTCCCAAGTTATCTGCCAAGTTTTATGGACCTTACAAAATAATTGATAAGATTGGTAAATGTGCATACAAAGTGAACCTTCCCAATGATTCTGCTGTGCACCCAGTATTTCATGTTTCCCAATTGAAAGCTGCGTTGACCTCTGAACAAGAAGCACAAGCATTGCCTCCTTCTGCTTTGCCAACTTAAAAGTTGAAACCATTAGCAATACTTGATCGAAGGTCAGTTAAAAGAGGGAGTTCAGCTGCAACATAGTGGCTCATTCACTGGTCTAACTCTTCTCCTGCTGATTCGACTTGGGAATTTGCGGAAGAACTTCAGTTGAGATTTCCTGACTTTTTCCTTGTGGACAAGGAAAATTAAAAAGGGGGGAGTATTGATATGGAGAAGTTGATCTGCTGGAACATCTTAAGAGGGTCATTATAAGTCTCTACATCTGAACCGTTGGATTGGTTGTAAGGAATTGGGCCCAGGATTAGTTTAATCTTGGCCATCAATGTAAACATATAAGAACTAATGACTTGTATTGGAAACACTAAGGAATGAAGTGTGTTTTGAGTGTGTTTTCTTGGATTTCTCTTCCATCTTGTGTTCTTTTCCATTGATTTCCCGGTTTTTGCTTGTTTCTTTGAATTTCCTCCATATCACTTTCATGTTCTTATTATGAAGTGTTTATTTTCTCATAATTTTTTCTTATGGGCTTAATGATCACATCTAGCCTTTTAAATAGTACACTTTATTTATTAATATCGAGTTTTAAGGATTAGATGATAATTTACTCTCTCTCTCTCTTTATATATATATATATATATATATATATATATAAATCCATTCTAATCCTCTCTCACCGCTCTCCTTTATGCAATGCTTGAAGAATTTTTATAAGATTTTTTTAGTAATTTTTGTGTGGATTTTTGGGATTTAGAGAGATTTTGGGTTTTTTTTCATTTTAATTTGATTTTTATTATGGATTTTGGTGCTTGATTTCTTGTCCGAAATTGTGTAGGATAAATTGGTGGTTGTTTTCAATGTGTTTTTGAATAATTATTTTTTTTTTATTTTGTGAAATATTAGCTATGGTGGAATATTGTGACTTTTTTTTATTGGCAGTTTAATAATATTAACCTTGTTTTTTTAGGAGAGTATAGTATTTGGTAGTGCAAATATTAATAAAAATTTATTTCAATAAATTTTTATTTTTAGGTAGAATGTATTGATATGGCACATAAAACATTCACAATGACTTAAAGTTATAAAAAAAAAAAAAGATTTTTTAGCTTGATTTAATTTTGCCAGATAAATTATTTGTAACCAAAAAATCATCAAATAAAGAGCAATGCTATTTAGGCCTAATTGATAGTTCGAATGACGTGGACATGTCATTCTTTATTTTTTTTAAAAAAATAATTTTTTTATAAAAAAACAATTTTTTTTAATAATTTAAAACCTTATGTTTTATAATTTTTAAAGTTAAAGAATTTATATTAAACTTTAAATCCTAATGCCTAAAAACTTTAAACACTAAAATTAGTTGTTGGAGTAGTTTAACTCAATTTAACTCTAAAAATTAGTTGTTAGAGTAGGTTAACCTTAAAAAAGGTCGCGAGTACAAGTTACACAACTCTCTCGTCTTATGAATAAACCCTCGAAGGAAATGAGAGCCCTTCTCCAAAACCCTAGTGCTCGAGCTCTCTTCTCCGGCGCTACAAATCTCTATCGAAGCATCAAAATGGTAATTTGAAACCTCTACTCTACGATTTCATTGCGATGTTCTCGTTTTCCTCTTTCGATTGATCTAGGTTTTGCCTCCGATTCAGAGCTCACAGCCCGTAAATCCGAAGGCGTACCCTCTTGCGGACGCTCACTTGACGAATACCATCATGGATCTTGTTCAGCAGGCGGCCAACTACAAGCAGCTCAAGAAGGGCGCCAACGAAGGTATTTGGTAGTGATCTCCTTTCAAAAGTTTTGATTTTTCTTCTTTTTTTGATGGATTTTGTTATGTAGCGACCAAAACGCTGAACAGAGGCATCTCGGAGTTTATTGTGATGGCAGCGGATACTGAACCGCTTGAGATTCTCCTTCACTTGCCCTTGCTCGCGGAGGACAAGGTATATGATGTTATCTTAGTGATTTATGTTTTATTGGTTGGTTTTCTTGGTGGTTTTGTTGTTATTTGTTATGTTTTTCTTTTTGTGATAATTGTGTGGATGGGTTGTGGTTGGTTTTGTTGGTGATTGTGTTGCTGTTTGTAGTGGGTTGCTTCCTGTTTCTACTTAGCTAATTTATTGTGGATTTGATTGGATTGATGGAAAAATGGAAAGTAGGAAAGATACAGAGATGTTTAACGCACTTCCCTCCATTGTACTTCTCGGTATAGGAGATGATCAAATTGGTCTATTTTTAATGTGATACATATATATTCGTCATAATCATAGTGATGAATGTTCCATTGGTTGGTTTTGACCTGACTTTGTTTCTTTTTGTAAGATGGTATAAACTTGGTTTTGCTGGTGATTTTCTTGCCGTTTGTACTGTGTTTTATCTTGTTTCCATTTTGCTAATTTGTTATTGTCTTTGATTGGATTGATGGAAAAATAAATGTAAAGAAGGAAAGTTTAGAATATGTTCTCTGTGTTACCTTCATTTGTTATAAATGTCGTTTTGTTCATCCAACCAAATGCTAGAAGACATTTATGAAGGGATTTTGGAAAAAAAAAAAACTTGTGGAGGAATGGCTTCAGGAATATTAGTCAATTATATTGGTCTATTTTGTTGTTGTAATCGTAGTTAGCGTATTTGTTTACTCATGGCAGGCAAACTTGGGAATCTACTTTGTGTTGGACACCTGCCATAAAAAAGGCCTGTGCTAGTGATGGATTATGAAGTAGATTCTAGTCCAGGTCAAGGCCACTATTCTATTGTCTGAGTCAACCTTTAGTTTTGATTGAGTCTTGAAACCATGTGATTGGTCTTAGTCAACCATGGTCTTTAATAATTGGTTTTATCAAGGTCATCATTTGTACATTAAATGCTGTGATTAAACTATTTACGGGGTTGGTTTCCCCTCTATTTTTATTTACTTTTTCCGTCCATTTTTTTCCTCAATTCAGCCATTAAAAGACATCCGTAGGGGCTATTCTCCCAAAACAATACCATTTTGGTAAATACCCTAGTAATTGTCTAATGACAAACCAGAAGGGACCGATCTCCAGATAACAGGTGTATCTATTTTCCTTGTATGATAGGAAGGATGCCAAGTATAGCACTTCAGTGCGCTCCATTTTATTACATTAATTAAAATTAACTAGGTAACTCAGAATGTCCTAGTAGTAGCATACACATTTTTTCATTGTCCATTAAACTTGATAGCTCGCTTTAACCTTGGTCTTCAAAAAGAACCTTAGGTTGCCATATGCTATGACCTTAATTGGAAAATTAAAGCTGATCTCTTGACTGTGACACACGGTTCTTATTTTGTATTTTTATTTGTCTCTGCATTGGAACACTTTGTTAGGTTTATATAACCTAAGTGGTTTGATTTGCACCTCTTTCTGCAATTTTAAATTTGACTATATTTCTAAACTTGACCTTGCAAGCGTGCTTTTCATGAGCTCTTTAAGAGTTAGAAAATGATAAAGTTAATCAATCATGGCAGAATGTTCCATATGTCTTTGTCCCCTCAAAACAAGCACTTGGCCGAGCTTGTGGCGTGACAAGGCCTGTGATTGCTTGTTCAGTCACTAGCAATGAAGGCAGCCAATTGAAAAGTCAGATACAGCAGCTTAAGGTGATTTTCTCATTCTGATTTTAATTCGAATTGTAAAACATTCTCATCATCTGTAGATCCTTTGATATGGAATCTCTCTCTTCACCCATTATACAGAAATGGAATGTTTATTGATTGTACTCCATTCTGAATGTGCAGGATGCTATTGAGAAGCTCCTGATCTAAAGATTGAATTATTTCAGCATGATAAGCCTTTGAGGTTTGAACTAAAGAATGACGTTCTCTGGAGGCTTGGACTGATATTGTGTCACCTCTTATGTGAATCGACGGTTTGTGTTACATTTGCCATGGAGTGTGATTTTCTTTTGTCAAATCGTTTGTTGTTACTGTTTGATTAAATTATGTAATGCTACCAAGACACAATATTTGGCATTAATAGCGCAAATCATTTTGGAGTTTGAAACCGAACCATTATTTTTTATATGTATTTTTATGGTATGATGAAGTGAAATATATCAGTATATTATAAAGGTTTATGCTAGTATCAAATTATGATTTGTATCATAGCATGTTATAAGAGTTTTGTTTATCAGTGTTATTATTAGTTGAAAATATTTGTTATGTTTTCTAATATTAAGATTATGTAATTAGTTTGTATGATATTAAGTAAGGACTCCTTGTAACATACATTCTTTGGTTTTTTAAATTAATATTTTTTTTCTCTTATTCTTTTATTTATTTATATATATGTTTGTTTCTCCATCCATTGTGAAGATGACCAATTTTCATGTAATCATTCAGGTTATGGTTATGTGTTTTGATGGATTTTTAATTATGAACTTATGTTTAATCAGTGATGTAATTGTATGGAATTTGATAAACTAGGGCTCATTGAAAGGAGCTTTTAAATTATTTTTGTGTTGTGCTACATCTGGGTGTTGTAAAGATTAGTGTGCTTTGGTAAGTTTCATTACTAAGTGTGTGCTTTGTTTTTCATGATTTATTAGTTTCTTTGTGAATAAAGAATATCAATTTCATAATGTTGTTTTTTTTTCAAAGGGAAATTAATATAAAAAATTCCTTGAGAAATTTAAATATCCATAAATGTCTTTGTTTTTATAAATGCACAAAATTCTCTGAATTTGAAGCTCTGCATTTTGTTTGTATATTATTTTGAAAAAACAGAATGATTGATAAGTAATAGAATAAATATTAACAGAGATTAATAGAAATTTGCAAGAAACTAAATATTTATTTATTTTGCTTAATGTTAGTGGTTGATAAAATGTGTTGTGTTGGACTTATATGTTAATACAGTGAGTTAAACAAGCAGTTTAACACAATCTAATTATAAAAAATGGGTTTTTATCTACCACAGAAATACGTCTAGTAACTCTCTTTTAATTTTATTTTTGTTGCACTTTTTGATTATAAATTGTAATATGTAACCCTTTTTTTTATATATATAATTTTCAGATAAAAGACATTAATATATATCTTACATAATTATTTGTAATGTGAAGAAAAAATCAATTAATGAAGAATTTTTTTAATTTTAAAAAAATGATATTCTATATAATATATAATACCTAATAATATTAATTATAAAAGAGATTGCTTATAAAAATGGTTAAAATATAACTCAATTCATAACAAAAAGAAAGCAGTACTCAAATCCTACACTTTTTCCTACTCCCCTTAAACAAACATGCATTTATAAGAAGCGAAATCTACACGATTTAGTAATTCAGTTTTTATTACATAAATTAAGGTGATAATTCATCAATCTTCTTCAGCAACAAAACCCTAAAAAAGATTCAAAAGTCCAAAAAAAAAAAAATGTTCTGCCAAATGCTTGTACCCCTATTATACTTAAACAGCAGTTGTGGCTGCATTTGCTACCATTACTACATCATCCTTAAGTTTTTGAGGGAAGCTATTCATCGAGTCATTGACAATTTGAGTTTTTTCTTTCACTTCATCGTAGGCGGCAGCATGAACTCCAAGAGCAGCCCGGCCAGATGGGTCGAGGTTGTTCGCCCAGGCCGCGTCCCATTCTACTGCTTTTGCCGTGCTGCATGCCACACTTGGACCACCCGGAACGGTTGATCTCGCCGCATTCTGTTCAATATGTTGGTTTAAACAATTAGAACTTGATCTCGAAGAAAAGCAAGATGGTTATGGTAATATGGTCTTGATCGAATATGCCATGATTTTGAAGGAGAAACATTTTGACGACAAATGTCGAAATCAGCTTTTCGAGTAATGCGCTTGGTCCAAGCATTCTATTCAATATGTTGTTTCTAACAATTAGAAAACTATCTCGGACAAAGAGGAAACATTATGATGACAAAACATGGAAATCTAATTTTCAATTAATGCGCTTGATCGAGCAAACTGTTCAATATGTTGTTTTGAACTACTTGATATCGAAGAAAAAGCAAGATGGTTATGTCATTATAATCTCAATTGAATATACAATTATTTCAAAGGCGAAACATAATGATGACAAACATGGATATCTGCTTTTCAATTAATGCACTTGATCAAGCAAACTATTCAATATGTTGTTTTGAACAGGTGGTACTTGATCTCGAAGAAAAAACGGAATGGTTATGCCATTATAAGCTCAATTGAATATACTATGATTTCAAAGGCGAAACATTATGACGACAAACATTGAAATCTGCTTTTCAATTAATGTGCTTGATCGAACAAACTGTTCAATATGTTGTTTTGAACAGGTAGAACTTGAACTCGAAGAAAAGTAAGGTGGCTGTGCTGTGTTATGGTCATATTTGAATATACAATGATTTCAAAGGTGAAATGTTATGATGACAAACATGGAAATCTGTTTTTAGATTAATGCATCTGATCAAGCATTTTGGACAATGTAGATTTTACATATCGTGTTGATAATTAAATTTGAATTTCTAACAGAAAGTTTAAGCTAAAACTGTGTCTCAAAACCCTGATTTTGATCCACTGCATTGAATGATTGATTTTAGTTATAAACCTCTAAATCTCTTTCTAGTGAAGTTTCAAATGTCATAAGAACAAATCAATCATTAACACCATATTAAATAAGACCGCGTCTTTTGAGTCTTAAGGTAAAACACAGTAATGTCTTCTCATTATGACTGATCGAATTTAACTTATCAAGTAAGAAAGATAAAAACTTGATATACCAGAAAATGAACACATGAAAATGGACAGTAATTGGAAATTTCTTTAAATATTTTATTCTGAGATAGAAAAGAGTTGGCTAACCTTTGGAAAGAACTTCTCAAAGATTGTCCTGTAGTAATATGCTTCTTTTGTTGATGGTGTATTCTCAGGATATACATATTTTGCATGGGTCATCATGGCATCAGAAACCTGAGTTAACAGAAACTTGATAAGCGATAAAATAAATGAAGAAATTTAAGAAACATAAAAGAAAGGTAATTATAGTGTATGTCACAAAGATCCAAAAGAAATCATTCCGGCAAGTTATGAAGTTGGGTACATGTTCATTTGCGTGATCCTTCAAGCCATCAATCCAGCTATACCCGACTCCATCACTGAATTGTTCTTTTTGCCGGTACAAGATGTGCTAGACACGGAAAAATAATGACAAAGATGTCAAGCTCAGCATATTTCCAGATTGTCACTTTTGAGTGATCGCAGCAGAAAATATAAATTCGAACCTTTGGTAGAAATGGGTTCTGCTCATCGTCAAATGCATTGCGAAGGATCCATTTCTCAATGCGACCTGGTTTGATCTGGATTGGCAAATTTTATCAAGAATGTGAAACTTCCAAAACAAATTTATAACAATAGCATGAGAATTCTCTGACACAGTAATGAAAAGACACAAATTATAAGGGTTATAACTAGAGATTCATACTGAATTATAATTTACCAAACCGATAACTTGAGAATGCTTTTGATAAAAAGAACTAGACATTCAAAAACTCTTCGAAGTAACTAGGATAAAAAGGGATAAGGTGGGGATAAATTTATCCCCATCTCATATGATTCATTTGACCCTATTTCTCATCAAATCCGGATCCAAACTAGACCAAGAAGCTTACAATAAGCGTTACTTCTATTTCAAATGCATTTATTCTATACCCAATGGTGTACACAGAGAGGTTATTTAGTACCAGAACATACCATTTTCCACTCCGGATCAATGTCCATCGCAATGTTGATGAAGTTTTTGTCAAGAAAAGGAACACGAGCTTCTAGGCCCCACGCCGAAGTAGATTTGTTGGCTCTCAAGCAATCATACAAGTGAAGAGCTTTAATCTATAATAAATACATGCATCAAGTTGATACAACATAGTAAATAACATGATAATCAAGAACTGAAAGGACAATAAATGGAATATATAAGCTTGAAAAGTAAATAACATGCTACAATATATGCATCGAGTTGTCCCACATTAGTTAATGCAGTCAATTTGGACTTGAAAATTTTTGTGCGCTTCTTCCATCCTATCAACTTAAACATTTAGGTAGAATTGAACCAAAATAATGCATTTGACTACAAATTTAACATGATATCAGAGCTTTGCAAAAAAGAGTATCTCACTAACAGATGTTTTATCAAGGTTCTCACAGAATGGAAAAAAGTTTCGGCAAATCAAACCTCCAAGAACACAGCATGTACATCTTCTTGACAGGGAAGATGACTCAAAATCAAGAACAAAGAACCCACTAAGCATCCTTGTGATATATTTTTACTACAATATGTTCGTGGAATCAAATATGTGTGATGTCAACAGAAAGATGATTTGTAAGAAATTGTGAGAAAAGTTAACCAATTCAACAAACTTAAAAATGTGAAATTTAATTGTTCTGAATGAACTTTGACAACCTTGCAGTTGAAAAACATGGTTTCCTGAGATTCTTATAATTTATAACCTTACACTTCTACCAAAATAAGACACGGGCTACATTATTCTAATTGATAAGGATATGCAACTTTAATGCCTTCAATGCACACATTTTAAATGTAATGGAACATAAAGTTAAAAATAATTAGAAAAATAACACAGAAAATGAACTCAACAAAACCAGGAACCAAATTTGACATTGTATTCACTGATGCTAAATGAACATAAAAAAAAGGTTTAACAATTTTTCAAATATGCAAATGTGCACCATTATTGAAATTTTAACAAGCTTGAAAATAAGTTGATAGATGCTATCATTGGCAAAAAGTAAGGGCTTCCCATAGTTACCTTCCGACATGTTTCCTGATGAAATTCCTCCTTATTGGGCGCCTTATGAAAATATAGGTAACCGCCAAAAATTTCATCTGAACCTTCTCCAGAAAGCACCATCTTTACACCCAATGACTTAATCTTGCGTGACATCAAAAACATTGGTGTGCTTGCCCTAATAGTTGTCACATCATAAGTTTCAATGTGATAAATGACTTCTTCGAGTGCATCAATACCCTCCTAAAAATAAAAGTGAAAAACAAGCTAAGACAAACATAAATAATAATAATAGTAAAAGAAAAAGGATGGCCATTCTTACAGTCAAACATATAACACTTCTCACTCATTAACAAAATTTAGAATATATCACCTGCACTGTGAAGTGAAACTCATGATGGATGGTACCAAGATAATCTGCAACTTCCCTAGCAGCTTTCAGATCAGGAGAACCCTGAGCACAGTTCACAAGTATTAGATTTTTCAAAAAAAAAATTGAGTCACAAGCGGAAATTGGCAAGCAGTTCCAGCACTAGAAAGGGTACAAAAAATCTCTAGGTGAGACTAAAAACTATAACTTTTCAAATACACCCAATATCATGCACCATGCACCCTTCCATTTATATGAACTAGATCATCCAATCTCTCATCTCTCTTTTCTGTAGATGTCATATTACTTTATACATGCCCCTTTTTCAGTTGGAAAATACATACCTAAACATGACCAGATCAATAAATCCAACCTGTACATAGAAGGAATGCAAACTATAAAATGCTAAGGGAGTATTGCTTGCCTAGCCTTTAAAAAAAAATTTCCGATTGAGCTGACATTTATTATGGTCATTCATTGCATGCAAAGCATCTCCGTTCCTGAACTGTATGCAAAATTTTCATTTCATACTGCTCATCCCTTCAGTGCAAAGTACCAAGTAAATCCATGCGATTCAAATTTACTAGTCGCATTATGAACCAAGAGGAGCTCCCTGCCAGAGGTTTCTCCTTTCTTAACAAAAATCTATTTCCATATAGAAATCGTCACTCTAAACAAAAATTTTCATACAATAAATTGCAGCAAGCTTAGCTTAGGCATAATGAAACCTAACCTTAAATATTACACAAGGGCATCCCCAAGAATATGGAATAGTTGAGAGAAGTAATTTCAAAAACACACCCTGGTATCCAGTGACATGACATTCAAATTTAAATAATTACCATCATCGTTTTATACACAAGTAGGTTTACCAGAAATAATTCTAGGAATGAACAGTGTATAACTTTTATGTTGTCGTAGAAAGAAATTTCTTAGTGAAGGATTAAAGAAATTGGAAATGAAGAAATGGTAAGTCTATAGGTTTGCTGGAGATCCCATTGCCATAGAGTAACTTCAAAGACACCTTTATATGAATGAAGAAGGAATCAGTTAATGCACAAGACTAAACAAAAACCAACCTTCAAACCAACACAGAATGTATGTAATCGAGATCCCCACTGGATGGCGCTTTTAACCTCAGACAAATGCCGTGATGCTACAGCAGCAACAAGTGAAGAATCAAGACCACCGGACAAGAGCACACCAAAAGGTACATCAGTCATCAGCCTCTTAATAACAGCCTGTAGATTAAAAGAAAAACATCAGGAGCAAAATGAGACAAAGGACGAAACCAGAAGAGTGATCATGCAGTAATCTCATGGCTCATGATTATACACTTATAGGATGTCAGAAATCTCCTTTTAAAATAAAGAAAATTATTTATGCCTTTATGCCAAAACCCAAAAGTAAAAATATATAGCAGGATTAGCATCAGAGGCAAAACAAACTTCTTAGCCATAAACTCAATGACAACTCCATCAATCCATCTTTACACATGGCTCTTCATGATTCAGTAAAAAACACAAGGAATTACTCTGCATATCCATTTAATGATTTATAAATGGGCCATGAAAAGTGGTATCTATCCCATCAAGAATCCATGGTGGAGTTAGCCAGTTCAAGTGACCATTGCTTTAAGAATAATCTATTTATTCCACCAGACTCATATATAACCAGTAAATACTACTATCTATAGACAATGCTATCCAATAGATGAGAATGATTAGTGCAGGTTTTCCACTTTGAATGCTGATGATTTATTTTTGGTCTAAAGATTAATCCTGCCCTCTAATAAGGAGGTTTCTCCTATAAGAACTATTTCAAATGGGAGAGTAATATTGTTCCAAAATTTAGTTAATCATGTCATTTTGTTTGCCAAAGTCCATCCTGAAACTTATGCGGGTTTCCCTGCTACTTGCACATTATTAATATCTCTCTATTACACTTCTGATTGACATGATTAAATCAAACATGAGATTGATAAACACTTTCTTAGGTACCAGAATACACAACTAAAATGGGAATAACAAAACTCTAAGGGGTAGATATTCTTTCCTTCAAAGACGAGCCTCAAAAATTGGGCTTGTAATTTGTTAGAAGGTAAAAATCTCAACTGTAACCCCAACAGTTCTTGCAAAAGTACAAATTTATTGGGGTTGACCTTGATTATTGTAGGATTGAACAACAAGAATAAATATGCCTAGGGAAATAGAAGAAAGAACCGGACGGAATAAAAGTGAAAGTGCATGCAACCAACGACAAACAAAAAATAAAATAAGATCAAAGACAAAGCACATGGCAAATCAGTTATTGCAATCAATTACTGGGCAAATTTCTTAAAATCAGATTAGTCACGGATATGATATAAAGCTTCAGAAATAAAAACTATCTTTAATGTGAAATTCACCAGTATTGATATAATTTTGCAGTTGACAATAAAAAACTGCCTGGTAAATAATTAATCAATGCAAATTTAAGGCTTTATATGTTGAATCAGCTCACTGGTATAGAAGTTGACCAGAGCACCAAAACAAGATGCATGCAACAACATTATATATGCTAAAAAGAAAATTTTGAATATGCACCTTCTCAAAGGCCTCACGTAAAAGTAGACGATCATAAGGAGTTGATGGGATACGTTCTGAGAACCATGGGGGGTTGTACCACTGCCGCATCCCTCCTACATTTGATTTCAAATTTTAAAAATGAATAAGATCAACAAATAAATGACACGGTGACCAAATTTATATAGATTGTAGTGAGTGAACCAGCATTCAGGGAAAAAATGCATTATAGAGCTTCATGTTGACAAAAAAAGGGTCTATTATCATTCATGTTGCAGAGCTGCAATGTATTCATGGCCAAAGAGCACAGTTTCAGTATCATTATGTTTATGAAAGTTAAGGAACTCACCATTCTTACTGGAGTATATATGTCCAGGGAGAAAGGACATAAATCGCTCACAATCATCACTTAAAGCTTTCATCTCTGAAGCAAACCAAGTAGAGCCTGGGAAAACCAGATAGAAACCAACAAAATATGAAAATTTTATATATGGTGAGAACTACAACTTAGCAGCTTCTGAAGGAGAGCCTGAGATTAAGAAATTTAAATATTATTTAAAGAAAGACAAAAAAAAAAGATAGATGAACTGAAAGTAGCTCTAGTTGAAAACACCTAAAAAAGAGTTGCTTGGATAACACCACGTGCAATAGTATGGAGGGGTAAGATGATTAAGGTTAGTAGGCTCCAAAAGACAAAGTATTACAAGGGTGTTAGGTATGGAGGAGAGGAGAAGGGTAATTGATGCAATTGTTCAAAAATAACTTTTTCTCAAGGATCCACACTACGAATATACATGATAATTAAGGCTTGGTTAGTGTTAATATAGCATATATTTTGCAATTTTTTAGATAACTAAAACACAATGCAAAAAGTGGCCAATTAGAAAAGCATCGTGATGACTTCTTTAGCATCTGGGCTAGTTTAAATAACAAAGAAAATCAGAAAATAAAAGTAAACAAGGTGGATGCACTGTATAGGTTTCAAAGGTGTTAAACTGTTAATGAATTGCACTTGTCATCATTGAACATTAATAAGTAGCAAACCAACTAAATGGGTTGGACTTACATTAATAAGATTAACTAGGCCTCAAATATTTGAATCTATAGCACCCAGATTTCATCTTTCTATTCAAGAATTCCCAAAATAACCCTTTACTAGTGAAGAACACTTCACTTTCCATGATTTCTTTCTTTGGACAAATAAGTTCAGCATGTTTTTCTTCACAATTTAATCAGGAAAGAATTCAACTCAAAACATTATTTCAAAATAAAATCTATATATAAGTATAGTAGACATAAGAATAATTGTCTCAACAACTAAGATGTTGTTTTCAGTTATGTTAGACACAAACCAAACACATAGTATGAACTCAATTCAACCAAAAAGCTTAAGTTGATAGGATGAGAGACCATTGTGTATATATATCATATTCATTAAACTAACTGATGTGGGATAGTTAGTTACTTCAATACAAGGGCCTTGATACATACATACAAGTCTATTTTAGCTGGCCACCTTGCAAACAAACCAACTAACCAAGCTTTAATACTGTGTTAAATGTAAACAAAAACAAATTGTTTGGAGTTGATTCGACCTAAAAGCTAAAGTTCATAGGATGAAAAACCCACACTTATTTTTCATATCCATATTTATTAACTTAACGGATATGGGACTATTAGTTTCTCTAATAACATATATCTACAAGCTTCTTGTAAGAAAACTAAAGCATGGTGGCTTAATAACCAACAATTTTATTTTCGCAAATGAATCTAAATTTTCTAAAGCCCCCCATAAAAAAATAAATTCACTTTCATGAATCACATACATACCATCAAGACCCCATCCGACATACAAAGGAGTGATTCCTATGGCATCACGAGCTGCAATGAAACTTTTATCACGAGTATCAAGAAGCACAAAAGAGAACATGCCATCCAACATATCCACACAATCTTCTCCATACTCTTCATACTGTCACAATGGCAAAAAAGAACAAATAGAAAAAAAGTGGTATCATAGCCAACACCATGCAGTTAATCCCATGATTTTTTGCCTTCTCATTCAATAAAGTTAAATTCAATATTCACTTCAAATTTGAAAAGGAACAACATAAATAAAATGAATAATAAAATAAACAGAAGTTTGAATACTAACAAGATGAGCAATGACTTCACAATCACTGCCAGTCCTGAATTGGTGATTCTTGAGCTTGGCTCTCAACTCACTGTGGTTGTAGATCTCCCCATTAACCTAAAAGTAAAGACAAGTAAAAATTTAATGGTTATAAAATGGAAGTTTGTCAAGTGGAAAACCAGGGAAGACATTAGTTGGCAATATTACTTAATGGTAGTCACATCATATGGAGATTTGCAACCCTAACAATTCCAAAGAAACAGTATTTTTAGTAGGCACTTGGACATGCATTAGCAACCTAATTACAGCATGACTAGTCATAATTAAACAAGTAACCCAGTAGAAATCAAGGAGGCTTTCTAGATGCCACCTGATCACCTAACAGTCTAGCTGACTATGCCACAATTTGTATTTACAAAACATCTTTTTGCTTGGCAAATGCATGTAGATGATGAATTGCAATGCAGCCGATTTGACCAAAAGTCCAAACATGGCAATTGTGTCCAGTTTTTATTCAGACTTTGCATATATTTCACCTGTAATACCCCTACTTGCCACTTTCCAACCAATCCCAAATTGCTGATCGCAGTACACTTGACGCTAAGGATGACTAAGATTGAGCACTTAAGATGCAGTTTTTTATTTAGATAAGGATTTAATAACAGATTTCTCTCAATTCAAGTGAAGTTTACCTTTGAGATAAATTGAAAAATGAGTTGTAGGAATTAAAATTATACCGCATATAAATGTACAAGACCACCCTTTATTGGTTATGTAACAGGAATATGGAAAATTATTATTTCAACTTCAAGCATGGAATAATGTGATACAGGTCATCTATTGATTTAAATGTTTGTGAAACTCACACACAGTGTTCTTCATAAACTGCTCCAGCAATGGACAGGTTTAAGTATCCCAAGATGGCTATTAGAGATTGCTGAAGAGTCCAGGCTT
Organism: Dioscorea cayenensis subsp. rotundata; assembly: GCF_009730915.1. NCBI lineage: Eukaryota > Viridiplantae > Streptophyta > Magnoliopsida > Dioscoreales > Dioscoreaceae > Dioscorea > Dioscorea cayenensis. The sequence goes on along the minus strand of NC_052472.1, from coordinate 2,064,689 downwards.
AGATTCTAAATGGTTCTTGTATCTTGTTGTTTTCTGTACCTAGTTGTTATTAGCTGCTTCAACTCCTTTTGTCAAAAGAAAAATGAACAGATTTAAGTATAATTAGCATCTAGTGCTGGAACAATTACTTATCTAACAAAATATATTACTTGCAATGCATAAGTTGAATAAGAATACACACACGCATGAGGGATCCGGAAAACAGAAATTTGAAGGTATCTGGCAAACTTAAACTAGTTAATGGGAAGATGACAAACCGTAACAACAATTGTTTTGTCTTCATTATAGAGTGGTTGGTCTCCAGAAGCAGGATCTACGATAGCCAAACGCTGGTGAGCTAGGTAACAATCTTGATAACAGTGTATGCCACTCCAATCAGGGCCTCTGTGACGCAACCTGTGTACAGAACAAGCCAAGAATATAACAGAGTATTAAGCTCACCCTGGATATTATAAGTTTGAGCCTAATGGAGCAAGTAGGTGCTGAAACCACTGTTGATAATGAGTTCTGTTAAAAAATGAGATGAGTTTCCTTCAACAATAAGAAGTAAATATGAAAATGAATGTGTCTTGGATTCATCGAAAAAACATGGTACTTCAAGAGCATGGTTTACAAAGTTATGATGCCAAAAATGAAAAACAAGTTAACAACTAGATTAGCATATCAGTTTGATTCAACACCTAAACTAACAACAATGTATCCAAGCTATAGTTGACAAAAGGAGACACCACCAGCTATAAAAGGGGTAATCAGTCCAAAGAAAAGAGAAAATAAGCCATTATAAGCCCTTCATTTGTGCTGGACAAATGAGGCTCTTGATACCTAAAAGTGGCATTGAGCTTATGTTTACCCATTGATGTCGTCAATCTTAAGCACAAATTATCTACCTGTACATCATGATCACTGAACAGACGTTTTAAAGAAACCAAGAAGCTATATCTCTTTTGTGAACATCTATAGGAAACAAACAAATATCAGATTCTGAAACTCATACAGCTATCCTGAGAGCTTCTCAATCTTTTTATAACAAAGTTGTGTGAAACTACCATATTGGTTTTACCAGGGAAAATATAGCCATAGCATAAAATTGAGTTGAAAATGGGTGATCAATAGCTCCCTGATGTAATTAAAGATAATTCACTATTATTGGATACTCTGTATGCAATACCCATCATAAGCCAGCATTTAAAGCAAACAAGTTGAGACTGAGACTTGAGCTTCCTGGCCAGTCCCAAAGAATTTCTAGTAGCTTAAATCACCAAAATATTTATAAGCAGATACTTGAGGCATTTCCAAGTTACACAAATGCAACTCTCGTAGTCAATAAGCCAAATCTTATTCCTTCACGAATATGATATTTTCTGGGCATTTCTGATAATATCAAGCATTATTCCTATCTTGGCATTTCTAATTTCCGGAGTTTTAACCCCAAGTCCTTTCCTTTGACTGGGAATGGGGAATCTTCTCTACCAGGCATTCATCTTTGCCCCTTCTAGGCTCAAGCATGACAGCTACTTATATCATTCACCAACTCAAACTCTGACACATTCTTAGCAGCCATGTCCATTAGCCAGAAAACCTCAAGTACCAACTCTTAATTGCAAAGAAATAGAAGATGCCTAAACAAGCAGCACATTTTAATGATATACTCCTCCATACTACAAAACAAGCACAAGCCTTCCTCGACACTCGAGATTTCACAACCAACCCTCTGATTCATCTTCTAGAACTCAATAGTCTCTGTTATTTAAAATTTCATACTATAAAAATGCCCCAAATTTTGATTTTGAGAGTAACCCAGATGTGAAGTTCCAAATTTTCCTAACTCTTCAATTTTACTAAAATTTAAAAGGGATTTTTCTCTCCCACATCTTCCGCCTTAGTAAAAACATACATATATCTTGACAAAACACAGTAAGCAACACCCAAAACACAAAAAACAATACATTTCCCTATACATTCATAGATCAAAAACCCCAACAAAGAAACAACTAAAAAGACTAAAAAAAACAAACTTTATTCCCAAATAGGTTCCCCAATGGCATCTCAAACATTCAAAACCATGAAAACAAACCTAAACCACATCCACAAAATAAAAAAGCAAAAAAGAAGATAATGAGGGAAAAGAAGGGAGATTTCAAAGGGAAAACCTGCGAGAAAGCTCAATGATGCGGGATCTCCTCGCAAGAGACGTGTCCGCGCATCCAAGCACCGCCAAGATCCCACACATCTCCACTCCTCAGCCTTCTCCCTCTCCTCCTCCTCCTCCTCCTCCTCCTCCTCTCTAGTGCGTGCTCTCTGCCTCTGCGCGCAGCCTAGAGAGATTTCTCTGAATGAACAAGGGGCGTGTTTTCACTTGTTTTCATTCCAAGCTCTCGGATGAATCCTGGCCGTTGGATCAGTGGGGAAAACAGAGTCAAGATGAAAACAGTGAAAACGTGAGATTCTGTTTTCAGATTCCATTTTCCAGCGCCGCCAACTCAAATCAGTGTACTTTTGCGCATCCATTGGAAATTTGGAATCTTGGTTGAGTGGCATGTGAGATTCTGTGAACATTGTCTTGATTTATTAGTGTCCATGGTTTGTGATTGATTTTGATGTTTTATCAAATGGCAAATTATTAAAAACATAAGAGAGAATTTTTTTACTTGTTTATTTTAACTAATTTACATAAATTAAAAAATGAGTTAAAATTAATTAGTAATCTAAAATTTATAAAATATTATATTAATTTTTCAAAATTACTTTATATAAAATATGATTTAATAAAATTTGTAGTTAAATATAATTTATTAGAAGTTGTAGAAATTTTTTTTTACTTGTTTGTTTTAACTAATTTACAATTTTTAATGATTTATAAATTTTTTAGATGGACAAGTAAAAAAGATTAAAAAAAGTTCTAAAATAAGACAAATGAAAGGACTAGAAGGAGTGTAAAAATAAGGGCCGATATTAACTTTTCAATATTATTTTTTAGAGAGCTCAATATTTAATTGCTCCTTTTGGTTATTTTAACTAATTTACATCGGTTAAGAAAGTCAGTTAAAATTAATTGGTAACTTAAAATTTTAAAGTAAATGTATAATCTGGTTTGAGAGCATTTCAAGGAATAATTATGTTTTTTTTAAATATCATTTTACTTAAATATTTGTTTGCATTAATTCTGAAATTAGTAATATAAAACTTTAATTGCGTTCATTAATTTTGCATTAAATACTCCATAAAACCTTTCAAAATTAATTATAGTGATTGAAAAATACTCCTCCGTCCCTTTTTAGTTGTCATGTTTTGGAGCTCTTCTCTGATCTTTTTTACTTGTCACATTAGAAATTTTGTGCAACATTAATTAATTCTTTCCAAATTTATCCTTTAATTTAATGTACTTATATAATTTTCAATAAATTACAATCAACTAAGCATTAAATTATATACTCCACTAGTGAAATTTTAAATAAGGGTAGTTTTGAAAAGTAATGTAATTTTTTATAAAATATAGATAACCAACTACCTTTAACCAACTTTTCTTAATCGATGTGAATTAGGTAAAGTTGACAACTAAAAAGAACGGAGGGAATATTTGTTTTGTGATAAATGTATGCCTACAGGGAGTTATCAAATCATGATTTTTTTTTAGTCAATTTACAAGTCATAATTGAAAATGACCATTTATCTTGGATTATATCTAAGCAAATTAGAAAAAATTGAAGATATCGAAATATAGAATATTAAAAGATGAAAGATATTAAAACTCCAGAAACTAGATGTATTTTTAAAATATAATCATTGATTTTAATTTGTTTAATGAGTTGTATAAGAGGTTGTGATATCTATTATTGTGTAATTAAATTTTTTTTACCCTTTCATTTATATTCTATATTTTATTTTTATTTTTTGAATAGTTCTTCTAATGGGTATTGCTTCATTTACATGTGCTTTATTTATTTTCTCTTAAAAACTCTATGCATGATGTTATAATTTCATTATTTAAAATATTTTATTTTAAATTATGTCTATATGTAATATTGTCTTAAAATCATCGAAATTGTAAAGAAAAAAAATTAATACCGAAACGAAGCAAGAGAATTTGCCTAGTATTATATGATTTTGGCTGAAAATTTTTAATGAGAGGTTGACACGTGGCAAGAAACTTTCCTACTTTAATATATATATTGATATTGTTCTCCCCCACTATCATCTTAAATGTAGAAGTGGATAAAGAGAAAAAATGGGCAAAATGGGATAAGTAAGCAAACACAAGGTCATTGTAGGAGTGGCTGATGATCTCAAGGCGGTGTGATAGTGTACATGAGCATTGTCCGTGGGGAGTACTACGGTTACTATCACTGAGGTCTTCATTCGTCAAACAAAACAAAAAGATCACAGTTTGGACCCAATATTCTTTAGGAAGAGAGCATCGACGTGGTGTGTGACACTTGTTGAGTGGGAGAGAAAGTGAGTGAGAGAGAAAGAGAGACTGTCCTTTGAAAGAAGTCGAACTTAAAAAAATGTTTATGAATTTTTTAATTGCAACTATTTTTTTGTTATTCTTCATCTATTAAAAAAAAATTATAAACTTATAATGGAATGAAATGAGTATATGCTTAGTTTATATATCAAAATAGTTACTTTTTGGGCAAAACAATTGATTAACTAACTTTAATAGTCATAAGATGTGTTTCTTGATTATAAGTTTTTCTTTCATTAGCTAAAACATACTAAGGTTCCAATTAATTTACTTTAGTTTAGTTAAGTTACATTAACATTGATTATATATATTTTTCAAGTTATTTATGGTCAAGAATTTAAAAAGATCTAATCATCTGCTATCTAGGATTTGAAAAAGCTTAAGCCGAGGATTTTGTGGCAACTATCAAACAGGTCATTGATTTCGTATGCATTTTATCTAGTGTTAGTAGGAACATTCATCCGATAATTAACCAGATCAAAGACACTCAATATCTAAGATTTGTTAGAAAATAATACCTTTGTTTTAAGATTGTTAGGTATAAATACGTTTAACATGGAGAGGAGCAACTTTAAGATAGTTGGAAACAATCAATCCTAGCTATGTGGGATATTAACAAATAGAGAACTACAAATAAAACAAAACTTTTATATTAAAAGTGAGAGGACCTGATCCCAAAGATGAAGAGAGACAAAACCGAGGCATATGTAGCACACAGTTTTCTTAAAACAGATTCGAAACTCTCCAGTGCTTGGGTTTGAACTAGCATTTGCTTCCCAGGATACAACAGTCTTCAGTTACAAGGAAGCACCACTTTACAACTTCGGCGAATTGAATTATATAAGTTCTATCACACAGAACTTAAGAGATTAGGCTTTCTATGGGAGAGTAGGTGAAGAAGAAGGAAGTGAAGAAAAACATTTTCTCTTCTCAAGAATTTTTAAGTTGAAGATTGAAGCCCTATATATAGCCTTGGAGACTAACCCTTGGAATTCCAAACTTAATGTGACTAACCATTGAAATTCCAAAATTTAATTTTGAAGTTTCAATAGTTATAAAACTTTTCAAATTCTAACGTAATTTTAGAATTCGAAAGGTTTGAAACCTTTTAAATTTTATGAAGTCAAAAACTCTTCAAATTCCAAAATTTATTGGAATCCTAAGAATCAAAGTCCTTTCAACTTCTAAACACTTATCCTTACAAACATAAACAGCCTTTCAAATTCCATTCAATCTTAGTTTTTCCAATAATCCCCCACGTGAATGAAAATTGACACAAGGAAGGATTAACTTAAATGTTTTGACCTAGTGATAGGCATATTGGTCGAAACTTACAAAGGATAGGTAGGTGTTAACTTTTGAACCTTCTCTTGAGAAAGTATAATTAATTTATCGACTGACCAATGGTCTTCGTTGTCATTGAAATGTTCTTTCTTTATAGTAAATGACAATATATTTCTCATAGGAATCTTTCGAACATAATTCAGTTCTCATTGTCATGTTCATTTTGGCCCTGAACATCTTCCTTGTTTTGTGAGAGTTTCTAAAGAATTAAAGCCCAACATAATTCTCCTTTGAATCGACCCCACTTCTCTCTCACATAGGTGATTTCTTTTAAGAGTAACTTGTATTACTCCCATCAGAATACCGATGCATAAGAATTATTAAAAGTATAGCTTAACCTTACTTTACGACCATCACCGTTTCATCATAGGAATGGACAAGGGTAGCCCCCATAGTGATATGCAATAGCCTTTATAATTAAGTTGTACCACTGAACCTTGATCTTGGGATCTCCAATCAACAAAGTTGGGTTCCCACTGTATTGACTTGTTATTTTACGGGCTTTAGCCCTATTCCCCTTGATAACATATCAACAAAATCTCTAGTTAATCCATTGGTTAGCTGATCCGCTAAGTTATCTTTTGACTTTACATGGTCAACAGAGATAACTCCTGTAGAGATTAGTGTCTAATGGAATTATGTTTCTGGCGTATATGCCTAGACTTTCTATTATACATATTGCTCTATGTCCTTCCAATTGAAGATTGACTATCATAATAAATACATATAGTTGGCACATGCTTCTGCCACTCTGAAATATCCTCTAAGAAATTTCATAACCATTCAGCCTCTTCACCACATTTATTTAGGGTTATATACTCTGATTCCATTATAGAACGAGCTATAACTGTTTGTTTAGAGGATTTCCATGATACAGCTGCTCCACCTATTGTGAACACATGACCATTAGTGGATTTGGAGTTATTCATATTAGAAATCTAATTCACATCATTGTATTCCTCTAGAATTGCTAGATATTTGGTATAATATAGTCTGTAACTACTAGTATACCTTAAATATCTTAAAACTATTACAATTCCTTTCTAGTAATCAGTTCCAGGATTGCTTGTGTATTAGCTTACTTTTTATGTAATCTATGCATGTTCTTGTACAACTTATTAAGTACATTAGACTCCATATCACTCTAGAATATTCAAGTTGTGAAACACTTTCACTTTTATTCTTAGATAGATGTAGATTCACATCCAATGGTGTTTTGGCTATACCAGAATCATTTATGCTAAATTTTTAAAGGATTTTGTTCATATAATTCAATTGACTAAGAATTGGACCATATGTTGCTTTTATTATTTTGATTCCCAAAATTACATTAGCTAGTCCCATATTCATGTCAAACCTTGAATTTAACATAATTTTGGTAGATTTGATCAAGTTATCATTACTACCAACAATCAGCATGTCGTCAACATACATACATAAAATGACATATCCACTTCCAGTCTCTTTGATATATACACATTTGTCACACTCATTGATTTTAAACCCATTTGACAACATAACGCTATCAAATTTTTCATGCCATTGGTTTGGAGCTTGTTTTAAGTGATATAAATACTTTACTAATCTACAGACTTTCTTTTTGTGTCCTAGAGTAACAAAACCCTCATGTTGCTCCATGTAGATATTTTCATCTAGATCTCCATCAAGAAAGGTTGTTTTTATATCCATTTGATGTATTTGAAGACCTATCAAAGTGGCAATCACTATTATCATTCTAATGGAATTTATTCTTGTCACAAGAGAATATGTATCAAAGTAATCTTGGCCTGTTTGTTGCTTGTAGCCTTTAATTACAAACCTGGCCTTATACTTGTTAATAGTTCCATCGTCTTTCTTTTTCCTCTTGAAAATCCATTTAGATCCTAGAGGTTTACATCCTGGAGGTAGATCTACTAACTCCCAAGTATGATTTTGTAAAATAGAATCAATTTCACTTTTAATGGCATCTTTTCATAAATGACCCTCTGAAGAAATCATAGCTTCTTGATAGATTTGAGGTTCACTTTCTAGCAAATAGGTTAGAAAATCTGGACCACAAGATTTTTCTACCCTTACTCTCTTATTACGTCTAAGTTTAACCTCTTAGTTTTGATCAACATCATCCTCATGATTAACAAACCCATGTGTTCGTTTAGATGAGCTTGATCCTTCATCATTACTTGCTTTACAAGGAAACACATGTTGAAAGAAAGATGTGTTTCTTGATTCCATTGTTGTGTTCTTATGAAAGTCTGGTATATTAGACTCATGAACAAGAAAACGATAAGCACTACTATTTTTTGCATATTCAATAAAAATGCAATCACCCATTTTTGGACCTATTTTCATCTCCTTAGGTGTAGCTACAACCACTTTAGCAATACACCCCCACACTCTTAAGTATTTGTACGAAGGCTTTCTTCCTTTCAATAATTCATATGGGGTTTTATCCTTTTTCTTGTAGGGTACCTTATTTAAAAGATAGTTAACTGTCAAAACAACTTCTCCCCACATGTTCTGAGGTATCCTAGAACTTATTAACATTGCGTTCATTATTTCTTTCAACGTTTTATTCTTTTTCTCAGCAACTCCATTTGACTAAGATGAATAAGATGGAGTGAGCTCATGTACAATATTTTGTTGAGCACAAAATTCACCAAATGGTGCAACATACTCACCTCCTCGACCACTCCTTATAACTTTAATTTTCTTGTTGAGTTAATTCTCAACTTCCATTTTATAGAGAGCAAATTTCTCTATTGCTTCCCATTTATTTTTGAGAAAATACATATAGCAATACCTTGTGCTATCATCTATAAAAGTAATGAAATATTTATTGCCTCCCCTTATCTGGATAAATTTTAAGTTACATATATCACTGTGTATTAAGTCAAAAGGCTTTGTGTCTCTTTTAATTGTTTGGAAGAATGATGTTGTTTGTTTTGCTTCAACGCAAGTTTCATACTTATGTTTAGGAGCAATATGAAAAGAGTGTATGTGATCTATGTTAATTAATCTACGCAAGGTATTATAATTAACATGTCCTAGTCTACCATGCCATAATTTAGAAGACTCAATCAAGTAAGCAGAAGAACCACCATTATTATTATTGTTCTTCTTCAGCTTAATAGCCATCACATTGAGCTTAAAAAACCCATCAATTATATAACCCCTCCCTACATACATTCTATTTTTACTAATGACAACTTTTGTCTGACTCAATCACTAAGCGGAATCCATGCTTGATCAGAAGTGAACCTAACACCAAGTTCTTACAGATTTTCGGTAGATATAATGCATTATTAAGAGTCAATTGTTTTCTAGAAGTCATTTTCAAGATCACCTTACCTTGGCCTTGAATAATGGTTCAAAAGTGGTAGAGTTCCCCATGGATAGCTTATCCCCATTCTCTAATGGTTTGAAAGTGACGAACATACCTTTATTTGAGCATATATGCCTAGTAGCTCCAGTATCAATCCACCATTGTCTTAGATTAGACCCAACCAAGTTCACTTTTAAAACAACAACTACAAGGCTCATATTAGATACATCTTGAATGATGTTATCCACAATATTTGCCTGATTTTTATTCTTCTTTGGCAACCTACACTCAGATGCCATGTGACCTATCTTGTAACAATTGTAACATTTCCCTTGGAAGTTTTGTTTCTTTGAAACTCCATCTTTGGGTCCTAGCATAGACATTTTCCCGGGATTGTTTTGCTTCTTATTCTTTAAGCTTTGACCATGTTCGACAACATTTGACTTAGCCATAGCGAGAGTGACACCTTTCTTGTCACCGCATCGGTTATCTTCCTCGATCTGAAGGATAAGCAGAAGATCCTCAACATTCATCTCCTTGCGCTTGTGTTTTAACTAATTTTTAAAGTCTTTCCAGCTAGGAGGTAGCATCTCAATGATAACAACTACTTGGAAAGTTTCACTCAAAACCATTTCCTCAGCATGAATTTCATGCATGATCACTTGGAATTCCTCCACTTGACTCCTCATAGTCTTGGAATTCACCATTTTGTAATGAAGGAATCGACCAACCTCAAACTTTTGCTTCTAGCATCCTCAGATTTGTATTTGTGGTCCAAAGCATCCCACAATTCTTTTGTAGTTTCTTGGAAGTATATACGTTGTACAACGTGTTTGATAAACTGTTCATGATATAGTTTCTACATAGATAATCAGACTTTTTCCAAGCTTCCACTGAGATGATCAATTGAGCATCTTGCTCTTCTTCCTTTAGCTCAGGTGCTTTCTCAGTCAAGAACCTCGCAAGGTTCAAGGTAGTCAAATAGAACAACATCTTTTGTTGCCGCCTCTTGAAATGCAACCCAGTAAATTTTTCTAGCTTTTCAACATAGTTCACAGAAACCGACATAACCGACATGGGTGCTTACAAATGAGACACTGTTGTATTTATAGTGGGAATAATCACTTGAGGCACAACGATGCTCCTAGCAGGAGTAGACCCTTGAGCCACATTGAAAACATCATTTCTTTTAGATGCCATCGAATCTGCTTTAAGATTGTTATAAAATAATATGTATCTTTAATATTGAAAGAGTCTGCTTTAAGTTTGTTAGAAAATAATACCTCTACTTTAAGATTGTTAGCTATAAATACCTTTAATATGGAGAGGAGCAGGTTTAGGATTATTGGAAACAATCTATCCAAGTTATATGGGATATTGATGTGTACTGCAAGCGCAAGGATAGTTCAAGTAGTAAATTAATACCGTTCCCACGAGGACTTTGTTGCTAACTACCAATTTCTTGCAATTAAGGTTATTTAGATGAATTGTTAGGTATGTGGATTGTGGAAATAACAACTAATGAAAACGAAAATTAACAAAATCAAGGCTACCAATGGCTTAGATGATTAATTCAGATTTCAAGGACTTCTAGGATTAAAGTACACTATAATGTAGATAAAAGACTTCGTATTGACTTTTTTATTGATTTAGTTTAATTACTTTAAAGGTGGAATATCCTAGGATACTCACTATTTCTTTTCAGAATATAGCGAGGTTTCTAACTTAAAACAACTCCTACTTTCACAAAAATTGAATCTAATTAGATCTTTTAGGTTCTATGACATCCAGTTATCCTCAAGAAATCATAATCTAGGATTTTGGGTTCAATTTTAGGGTTTCTAACACCTTAGTTCACCTTTCAGTCCTTCCTTTGGTATCTAAAATCATGCAAATATGAGTGGCCCAACTCATTCACAAGCATTAAGTTCTATAAAAGTGAATCAAAAGAAATAAACATTAATAAGAAAATAAAAGTCAATACATCATCAATTATCTAAAAATTGGGCTAATCCCAATCCTAGAACAAAAGATCTACTCGCTCATGTTCGATTTATAAGCTAAAATATTCATATCCATCATAGATCTAAACATGAAATAAATCAAAGAATAAGAAAGAACAAACTCTTGATCCTCCACGTGTGATGTTCTTGTAGATTGATGAATCTCTCCTTTCATCTTTGTTTTCTTTCTCCTCTTTGATAGCTTTAAATGATCTTCAACCCCTTAGAGAAATCGTCCCCTTGTTCTGGTAGCCAAAAAGATGCTTTAAAATTCTTTTTCTTGGCTTTATATAGAGGAGGGTTAAATTAGGGTTGTAATGGCGGCAAAGATCCACGCCTATGTTAGCTGGCACGGCCATGTTGTGCTTCTTCTAGGGTTTTAGTCTTTTAAATTTTTGCATTATGATGCATGGGTGTGGTAGCTACCACAGGTCACCCGCGTTTCAAATAAAAGCCAAACTCTACTTATCTACATGTAAAATGATGAAGAGCAGTAACTTGAACTAAAAGAGTGAAATTGAACTAGAAATATGGGGAAATTTGCATGATCAACTAAGAAATGAAACCTAAATCTAATAGAAATATACTATAATTTATTACTTATCAAACTCCCCCATGCTTAAATCTTTGCTTGTCCTCAAGCAAAACAACCATGAAATCCAAAGAGAATTCATTATTCTAAAACTTTTTTTTAGACAAAACTCAAATGATAGAACTGATTTAACATGGACAATGATAAGAAAGTCACAAGCATAACTCCTACGAGTATACAAAACAACTATTTATACCAATGCAAATAAACATACATAATCATGACTTTAAAAATGTAGCAATCACACCACATGCAAATGAGCAATGCACTTAAAATGACATATATTCAAGCAAATTCATATGAAAGATCAATAGGTCTTTTATTCATCACTTTTTTTCATCCTTTTTTTTTACTAACGTAGATTGTAATTGTAAATTACAGATCTACATGTACGCGTTCATGCTTAGTTATGGCCTTTCTGCTAGAGGAACACTCTTATCAGGAGCCAGAACCCCAGGCTACTCAGCTACTCAAAGCAGCAGAATACTGTTGAAAAATTATTATTTTACTAAACTTCAATTGACATAAAGCCTATATCACTTCTTCCTTATTTGTCCACTTGTAAGATATAATAAAAGTCATGGAATTTCAAGGATTTCATTTGCAAGGATATATATCGGATTAAGATGCATATGATTAGAAACAATGGAGTTAGCACAAATATTATTGTAAATGAAAAGTGTATGCCCAAAAGCTATTGATAATGAATAGTGACTCTGTCTTGGACCATCTTTATGTATCATGTCAAATAGCATGTCAAATGAATTTTGAAAGTCATTAACGAATTTTTTTTTTATTAGGCAACACCTAAATGAATCTACATGCACTAAGATGATAACTATGTAAAAGGGTAAGCATATGTGCTTCCTTCACTTTGATTAAGAAAAACCATGTATTCATTTACTGATTCAACAACTTCAAGAGTTGGAGCAAGTATGGATCTTTCTTGCAAATATAATGGGTCATTGATATTACTTAAGAAAGAAGGATATGTGTTATTTACTATTATCGCAATTGAATCTTGTGGATTTTTTTTTTATCAAAAGATCATAAAGTACTTCAATAGTTGCATGACCATCATTTTGAACCCCAAATTGTTCCATCATCAATGCTTGATATCCAATCTAAAAAAATCTTTAATTCAATAGAATCAACATCTGAGTTAAGACTTTGAAGCCTCACATTTTTTGACAATTTCAAAACTTTACAATAGCTCCATAAATATGAGAAGTTGAAAGTTTCAAGCACAATATCTTGCCTACTTCTTTTTGGAATGAAAGGCAAGATTTGTCTAAAATATCTTCCAAACATAATAGTTTTACCTCCAAAAGGTTGTTCCAAACTTAATGGATTGCTAAACCTTAAAATATCTCTCACTATCCTGTCCAAAGCTTCAAAAAATATATGTTCATCATAGTGCCTCATTCCAAATAATAAGTTTAGTTTTGACAATTAACTCAACGAGTGGATTCCCTTGTTTAATGTTACAAATTGAATCTTCATTTGGAGTAATAGGAATAGAAATCTAGAATGAGTTGTTCTACCTTCTGATAGAAAAAGAGGTGCTATACCACTTGATGCTAAAGTCAATACAATATCCCCTTTTGATCTCAATGTTGCTGATAAAGTTTTTCACACAAAAGTTTTACTTGTACCTCACTACAATAGTTATGACTTTTAGTGACAATTTTTTTTGCAACACCCTGTTATTTCGCCACAAATATTAAGTTTTTTGTGTCAAAAATGTTAACTGACACTATTGTTTAGATTAATTGTGACACTTTATGTTTTTGCCACTATTACAATAATAATTATAACAATGTAGTATATGTCACAATTAAATCATTACTATTAATGTGGTAATAGTGGCAAAAAAAATTTGCGTCTAATGTTTGGCACTTAAAGCATATAAGATTTGGTGTCAAAATTTTTTTGATGAGAATAATGTGTAATTGTGACAAGACATATTGTCATCACTATAATTTTCCATTTAGTGTCTACTAAATATTGTCATAAAATTAAATTTCTTAACTATATTATTGGGTTTTTTATGATAAAAATAGTTTGGATTAGTTGTGATATCTAATTTTTTTGTCACTGTTACAATTTTAATCGTGACAATTTTGTATCTATCACAATTATGCATCTTAACTTTTGTGTCGACAACTCTAGATACAAAAAATTAAACATATCTTTTATAAATTAGTATATGTGGTTGTAAAAATTATATTCTTAATAAAATATTAAAAAGTCTATTTTTTCTATCTTATGTATAGATTTTTTTTAAAAAAATTATTAGGTGTTTTAAGTAATTATAGATAAATTTAAAAGGTTCTTAAATTATATTTTATTAGTACCCAAAATTTATATTATAAGGCTTAGAAAACATGCCTTTAATAATCTTATTTGTGGCAATAATAAACATATGCTAGTGAAGAAGTATTGGTTAATTTTGACAAAATATTTTGTTACCTTTTTAAATTATTTTAGTGTGAACAATGGTATCGCAATAAAATGAACTATTGTGACCATTTTACTCATCACTATTTCGTATTTTTTGTGTCAACAAAATTATCATAAATAGTAAGGTTTTTGTAATAATATAGTTTTAGTAACAACAATTTAGCCACAAAATTTTGAGTATTTGTGGCCACATGGTTTTATGACATATATTGAAGTTTTTAGTGACAATAATTTGATCACATATTTTTTGGTAATTGTGGCCAAATTTCTAAAGTGGTCACTATTGTATTTGCTACGGAGGTACTTGTGATGAGAGGTGACGACCTCAAAAATTGACCACTATTATTAATAGTAACAAAAATTACTGCTTTTAGTAACAACTTTGGTTATTACTAAAAATATATTTTCTTGTAGTGCCTCTATATCCATAAAGAAAGAATACACCTCCTTGATCACCTTCAATAGCACTCATAATTGTTGTATAAACATCTTTTTGCTCGGTTGTCAAATTTGACACAAATATATTGTGGTCTTTAGCCAAAGTATTTGTGTCATAATGTTATTCATCCTATATAAATCTATTATGATGAACATAAACACTAATAATTTTAAGGAAAGTCATTGTTGGAAAATCACGAAGACTTTTTCCACTACTTCTCAAGAGCTTTTCAATTTCTGCAAGAGAATAGTTTTTTTATCTTTTCACCATTCAGTTGCAAATCTACAAAGTGGAAGAAAATAAATAAATAATCACAATTAAAACTATAACACACTGATCATTATTATTATGTCAGAAAAATATTAAATAGTAAAATACCTTCATGATGTAACATGGTTCGTTGCCTATAAAGTATATCATCTGATAAATATCATCAACTTTCTTTCCAAACAAATTCAGGCATTGAAAAAGAATTTAATAATAATAAAGTTGCAAATAGACTTCTCGAATAATATGTAGATCCCCAATGACTTGCTTCAGTAATCCCATCAATATATTCTTTATCATCATCTAACAAACCAAGTGCATAGTAAGCATCTATAAATGAATTATATTGAATACCATTTATAGCCATCATTTCTTCATAACTTCTTGGTCATCGAACTATGTTAAGCAGAATTCTCAAATAATAACTTTCACCATTTCCTGGAGAGACAAAAAACATTCTTACAATAAAACATCCATGCTTCCTTGGTTGCCACTCCTTAGTGATTGCTTCCATACAATTTAATAGGAAACTTTGCATAAGTCATATCCCTTGCTTCACTATATGTTTTATTAGCTTTCATCCATGCTGAAAACATTGATTTTTTTCAGTAGGTCGACTCATGACAACATCAATTGGATCAATATATGAAAATATGATATTTTGCTCATTGGGAAGATGAAAACTTAATCGCTCAACTAGAGGTTCTCTGTAATGAATATCAAAACTAAAAAGTCTCCAAGTTGCCTCACATGGCAAGATATATCTGCAATCATAATACATATTTATCTCATCCACATGATTTTGCATATTATCGTCATCAACATTTTGATAAAAAGTCACAGTAACACGATCATGTCCTTTGTTGACATACTTACAAAGATATTTAATTGGCATGGATTGCATGCACCACTCAACATTTATATGAGCATCATACTTCAAAAACAAGTAACGATTGTGTGGAACCACATATCTATTATCCAAGTTAATCCTATTCTTTTTAATTGTTTTTCCATTGTCTCTCCTTCTATAAATTGGATATCCATTTTCATTGACTGTAGTGCAATCGACATATCTCTTAGGAAAATATTTTCTGCATCTTCCATCCACCATACATGGAGAATCTTTTCTTAAACACATGACGGATTTTGCATCATCAAATTTTAACGATGGTATAGTAATTTGGATCACTTGCTTTTATCAGAAATTTTAGCTAAAAATGATCTTGTCAATATCTTCACTTGTTGGAAACTTGTTTTCTTGATACTCAGCAGTATGTGTGCATGTATGCGCTTTTTGGAACTCAACAATGTATATTACTACAAGTCTACATACACAATTTTTGAGATTAGATTTATAATAACCAATATATATTAGATAATTTAATTTATAAAATATTTTTCATTAGACAAATATAAAATATTACACCTTTGGCTCTTTCTAAAATCTTTGTTTTGTTTGAGATCTTTTATCAAATGATTTATCTTGAGCTTGAATATTCTACAAAGTATGTCTGGTCGATCCTTAGGGTTTAAACCTCTATTTTCTACAAAATGCACGACCTCTGGCCATTTTGGATTACATATAAAATGTAATGAAAAAGATTGGGGATTATCCGCCCTTACATCATCGTCATTGCATCTTTGCAAAAATTTTGGATCATAGTACGGGCCCCACCTGTGAATGAAGGCGGTATAATCACACGTTTTCCTTGAAGAAGGTTTGTTTTCTCACTCTCAAAGTAGCGCTCAAACCCATTGCCATCTCAAATCTTAAAATCCTTTTGATGAGTACGTATACATGATAGACATGAGGATTCAACCATTGTATAAGCATCAACTAAAAATTGTTGGAACAACTTTCTTAAAAATAAGATGTTTGGTGACTCATGCTCTCTCAACATAAAACATCTTGTACAAAGATTTTATTCAAATCATGCTAAAAAGATGATACTTAAACCTTTGGATTTATCTAAACTTGACTAACATGCTCATATAATTAACATAAATGGTCTCTCAGCACGTTAATCATCGCGAGTGCCATTATATCATAACAAAATTCATTCCCCTATGCACCATGATTCTAGGAGATGCACAAATGTCACTTTACAAAGATCTTGACTCTAATGTTTTGGCTATGTCAACACATATTTTTATGTGGATAAAGTCCATCCTCTTTCCATTTGTTGAATGAATTTCCATTTGTTTGGGTTAAAAAACAAAGTATGATAATACAATTAAAAAAAAATAAAAAAGAGAATGAACCAAGATATCTAACATACTCTTTACTTGCCATTACACACAATTTCCAACTAAAATATTCCGTTAATGATGTTGGGATTTAAGCTTCTCAATAGAAAGTATAAGTCAAGAGAAATTACCAAAGTTTTCAGTGTCACTTACCTCGCTTGCCATTGGGTGTAGAAGTGTCACGTGGGTCGAGGGCCATTTTTAAAATTGCTAATTGTTTGTCTTGTTTGATTTAGATATCTAATAATAATATATTAGTATATATATACATTCCATATATATAACATATTCAATATTCATTTTTTACTCTAATATATAAACAACAATTTCAATCCATATTTGCACTATGTATTTGTGAGATAATTCTATTCACATCTCTTTTAATAAAACATTGCATTAAAAATATTAGCATGGATGACTGTGTCTAAGGACGAAGCACGGAAATGAAAAATAATGATCATGTCTCAAAAAGCGTCCAAAAATTGCATTGTCCATCTCAAGGTTAGTTTATTCTTTTAATTATTTCCTTATTGTGTAAATAAGACATATTCAAAAAATATTATACACCAGAAAGCTACATTCTTTTTTCAATTATTTTATTGTATAATAAAATTTCAATATATGAAAACATATATAGCATAATACGTAACT